>NW_017731374.1:5204491-5309222 GCF_001890085.2 Hipposideros armiger
GAAGGAAGGAAGGAAGGAGGGAAGGAAGGAAGGAAGAGAGGGAGGGAGGGAGGAATGGAGTAATCACTGAGTCCTGTGTTGCCAGTGGGTGTTAATATTCAACTCAGCTGCACATCCTTGGAGCAAGCTGGTATGAAAAGCTTCAGATTAGTCATCTGCCTACATGCCTCATTTCCTGTTCATTCAAGAGCTCCGTGGTTCCTAGATGATACGTCCCCAGATGACTGTCTCCCACACTGTCTCCAGGGCTCTGATGATGCCCCACATTGTACCGACTCACTCACACAGTTGTTTTAAAATGGATATGAGTGAGAGACTTTGACTCTGTGCCAAAGTGGGTAATGGAAAAGGAAGCACATATTAACCAGTTCAAAAGATTTCTTGTGCTTTGATTTCCCCTGGCAGGTTTGTGAAACAAACCCTAAGCACTCACCGGTAATTTTTAAATCAAATTATTCTTGGGCATCACAGGAGCTACGTCTTAAAGACAATTTGCCAATATCAGCTACGATTTTGGGCTGGCAGGCCACAAACCTTAAATGTTCATAAAACACAGGTTGTCACACATCATCTAAATCGCCTGCCCCTGCCTAAACAGGCTAGCTCTCCATGTTACCAACTCACTGGCTGCTGCCAAAACTGCTCTCCTTCATACCCCTGATGGGTACTACTTAGGAGACTTTTGGTTCAAGTGACTTAAAATGATCCAAAATATTGAAAGCAAAACTGGAATGTATTGTCTCCCATCACCTAAAAGGTTTCCTGACAGATCTGACGTAAGGTGGGACCTGACCAAACACTAACAGCACCTCTGGAATCCTGTTCCTCCCTCTTAGCTCTCCTTGCTCCAGTCTCAGGTTCCCCCTCATCATTATAAGATGACTGCAGCAGTAGCATTTCTATATCCAGAGAAAGTGCCTCTTCCCCAAGAGTGAGGCCTTGAGCCTGTTTATCCCTGGGGATAAGTGCCCTTAGCTAAACCACCCACACCATTGTACTGGATAATAGGATCAATAAATAGCCTAGAGCCACCAGGGCTCACCCTGCGTGTGGGGTCAGCCTCACTCAAACCCCAAGGACTGAGCTGGGGAGGAGTGGTTCCCAGTGGAAACACGGTAATGTTTTATCAGAAGGTGCTAGGCTGCAAAACCAGCAGGTGTGGCTGGTTTGCGAGCATGCTGGCTACTCGGAATCACTCCCTTCTCAATTTAACTAACATGCATGTTCGCAAATTGTAACTTATTTGAGCTGGACCTGCTCTCCATGTGGCTTTGAGTCTCTCATCATTCTGGGTAACTCCTTTCTGTGTTGTTGTCTTCAACTTCTTTTTTCTAAAGAGTTTATTTATACCCAAAACTGAACACAATACTCTGGAAATAGTCTGGCCAGTGTGGATCTTTTCCTGCAGGTCCTGAGAGTAAACCCTGTAATACACTCAAATTTTGAATAACGCAAGTGTAGGACCTTAAACGCATATCCACTCCATTTTACATTGTTAGATGCAGTCCGCTGCATGGACCCTCTGGTCTTAGAACATGGTGACTCCAGAATGCACTAGAAATTGCTTTCTGGGGACCAATGCTCCATCTCATCCAGGAATAACGAGCCTGAAGTCACCTCAGGCTAGTTCCCAGGGCCTCTCTAGGGGGGGTCTAAAAGGGAGGTATGGGGCAAGGAGACCCCATGGCTTCCATAAACCACACATTCCACGTGTAGCCTCTGCAAAGATTTAGGAAGGACTACGGCTTCTAGGTCACTTTTTAAGAAGACTTTCCATCCAGCTTAAACAAAGACCTATGAGGCCTTAGGAAAGGAGCCTTCCAGCTACTCAGATCAGGAAAGATATCATTAAGGAGGAGAACTTCAAGCTAGACCCTAAAAGATGGGTAGGTTTTCAATAGGTGAAAATGGGGACCAAAAAGGGAACACAAGATTGACAGAAAAGGTCTTTTCTCTGAGGAAAAAAAAATCACATAAAGAAATTTGCTAAGGGATAGAGGGATCTGATTTGCTATGGAAGCTCAAAGAAGAAAGTCAGAAATTAAAAGGAAGCTAAAAGGGAAATCCTGCTTGTGCCCAGCCCCAAGCCTTCACGTTCTCAAAGAAATTCCCCAGGAAATGTCTCTAAGCCAGGATGCACTTTAATTATAGCAAGAGGAGCCCTCACCCTGAGTTGTGCTTTTCAGAGGACCCTGCAGTTACAAACACTTTTTTTTTTTTAAAGATTTTATTGAGGAATTGGGGGAGGGGAACAGACAAGTTGCTGATCTCTGGTTCTTCAGTCTAGTTGTGGAGGGCGTCGCCTCACTGGCCCACCTTGGTATCATCATTGTGCTCTTCCTGGGTGAGGCAGATTGGTCGCCGGCTTCTGGACCGCCGCTCACGCTGGCTGCTGGCTACACATGGTAGCCCATGGCAACCCACTGCAGCAAGGGCTGCAGCCTACGCCGTCGCCGGCAACTCATGGCTGCCCAGCTCCAGGTTGAGCTGTTGTTCAGCATCTTAGCTGTGGAGGGTAGTGTCACTGGCCCTCATATGTGGGATCCGAACCGGGGCCCTCTGGCGTCCCAAGCCAGCTCTTAACCATCGTGTCACTTGGCCGCCCTCCTATGACTTTTAAATTTGTGACTACGTAGGTCTAGAGCTAATGCATAGGGAAGCCTGATGCTGGTTCTTTCTGTTGGCAACTAAATGAACATTAAAGTCTAGAATTGTGAATAGATTTACTTGTATAAAGCTAATAAGATTTAGTCAAAATTAAATTAAATTAAATTAAAAGTCAGCTTTACTGAAATGATTTTGACTTAACATGTTGCTATTAACTAATCATAATTTGTATTTTACTCTTAATTTTAATGTATGATTTTGTATATTTTCAAAAATGTATTTAAATAATTAAAATTTTTATTTACTGTTTTTGAAAAAACATAGTCAAATTTTGTCTCTTGTAACACAATTTCATTTTATTTTTAACCCCGCGGGATTGAATCTGGCGCACCACCTGTTTTTGTTTTGTAGATAAAGTTTTATTGGAACATGGCTATGCTGCTCAACACTTACGTGTTCTCTATGGCTGTTTTCATGTTATAGTGGCAGAGTAGTTTTCACAGAAACCATATGGCCCTCAAAACCTAAAATGTTTACTCTCTGGTCCTTCATAGAAAACGTTTGCCAACCTCTGCTTTGGATGACAAGTGCCAAAAGAGAACAGATTATGTGAAAATCTTTAACATCAACATAATTTTTCTGAAATAAATACAAAACCCCTACTTTTATGGAATACATATATAAATCTTACAAATTATGGATGTTTTTATTACTCATCCAAACATCACCAGCTTCCCAACAGAACACCCAGGCATGTGCAATAGTAATTAAATTCAATCATCTTTAATAGCCTGTCCACTTTCAGCCGTATAAAAGTCAGGGCCTTGCACATGTTTTTCACATTTGCATTTAGGAAAGTGTGTTTTTCCACATTTGCTTGCCCCAGGCTCTGCAAATCTAGGGGCAGGTCTGCCAGAGTGTGCCCTGAAACGTGCCCATGTTCTGCCCACTGAGGCCTGAGTTTGGCAGACAAACCCCTGTGCCTCTGATGGTAGCTTGTATGGAGGGCACAGCCCCAGAACAGTAACACATGTCGCCCTGTGCCCCTGCTTCAGGCTGGGTGGCCACTGGGACATGTGGACACAGTGCCCAGAAGGACTCCACTCCCCTTCTGCAGCTGACCAGGTGGGACCAGCTTTGACCCCAGGAGCCCATGTGAACTTCTAGACCAGGTGTGTGGGAGGCGTTGGCTTTGGGCAGAGCTCATGGGGGGCTGTCAGCGCAGAGACCGATCTGCCCACACCAGTCCTGCATTTCCTATAGCAGCTGTGGTTTTCTGGCCACGGCCTGGGCTCTGCTCTGCCTGCGCTGGCCAGACCTACATGCCAGCAAGAGCTGTGCTGTCTGTGGTGGCTGTGCAGCCCAAAATGTCAGGCTGATGCTCAGGGCCCATCCATCTCTGCCGCTGGGGGAGACAACCATTCACAAAATGCCAGCTAACATTAACCATTGCCAGATTCATCAACTAAAAAAAAAATTTATATGTACAGGATGCCCAGTTAAATTTGAATTTCAGATAAACAACAAATGCTGTTTCAGTATAAGTATGTCCTATGGAATCATATTGAGTAAGTGTGTCCTATGTGTCACTTCTCAGGCAAGGCATTTAATAATTGGGACATTTAATAATCATTGCTCTTGCCTTGCTGAGGAGACCTTGAGGGCCATCTGTTTTTGATGATGTAGCTACAAGACGGAGAATAGTTGCCCAGCCCATAGAATTGAATTTCTATTCATTGTTAGAAGCTGTGAAGTTTTAGGGTTTATCTGTTACCACAGCATCACCTAGGCTCCCCTGACCTCATCCAACCCCTGCTCAGACATCACTCCTGCTCCTTCTCCTTCCATTGTGTTCCTTGGGCATAAACCCCTCTCTTAACAACACTTTATACATGTTTGCTTAGCTCTCTCTCCCTGTAACCAGGGCACAGGAGCTTGGTCTCATTTGACTTAGTGACCACAGGGCATCACACAATAAGTGCTTTCGTGTGTGCTGAATGAATGAATGGCCAATAATTTCCTGAGTTTAGAGCCAGGAATTAGCTTCAAGATCACTTCCGTCTCACCAAGGACATCACCTCTCCAGGTTTTATCTCCGTTATTCCTTAAATAAAGGATAGCCTCCCTTTAAACAGGCCTGGGAATCTTGGGAAATGCAATTACATGAAGCTGTGTTATTTATCTAGTGGCTGGTAAACAGAAGAGCCAGAGGTTGTGGGTGATGACATTCGTTCTTAGTCACAAATTAAAAGCGAAACATGACAATGACATTTCCACTGTGAGAGAAAAGGTCGCGTGGTATTTAGAGGCCCTAATTGCAAGGCTGTGTTTGTATTCTAATTGTCTGTACTTCCTGGGGATGTCTTGCCCCTGATGCAGAAATTCGGGGTCCACAGCCCACTTAGAAGAAAGAAGAAATCACTTCCCTAAACATTGACCCTTCTCTAGGTCAGTGACTCAACCAAGGAGTGGGAAGGGGGCACATCAGAATCTCAGAGTGGGGGGGAACATAGAAACTATACTTATTTTATTTTAAAAACTCATTTTCCTAATAAAAACTGTAGAGATGCAAGTGGGCTGATAGGTATATGGAGAATATGGACTGAGAAAGCATTCAGACGAGGCGGGAGCACCAAGGTGGCGCTCAGCACACGTCAGCCAAAGGCTGTTATTTGTACTGCATGTTTGGTACCATCTGTGCTACAATTCCTACTGCAAACACACAGGGAGTGTTCTCTGTTTTAAGGGGACTGTGGGTATTTATTTTAAAGCAAGTTCTGATTTTGAGCTCTTACGGTGTGACAAAGATGGCATTGATGAGCATAGAAAGATGAAGCAGCAGAGACAACTCTGCTTGGAAGTTTGGCTGTGAAGGGGAAGGTAAGAAAGAAAGGCAAAGAAACACAGGGGGGTTTATTCCTTGTTTTCAGATTGGAGAGACTTGAGGATGTTTAAAAGGCCGGTAGGAAAATCCAGTAGAGCACATGAGGCAGAAAGAGCAAGAGAGAATGGACAATGGATAAAGGTTCGTGGGTAGAGTGAGATCTCTGGGGAAATAGAAGAGGATGAGAACCTGAACACACAGGATGGAAAGACTCAAACAAGACAGAGAACTGGGGTGGCCGCAGGAAGTTAAATTTAGAGTCCCTGGCAGTTTGCTGAGGACTGCTGTTAGGGGGTGAGTAGAAAACAAGTAAATTTATTTGCCTGTTTTTGTGAATATCTGAATGCTGATGCCAAATTTGTACAAATTCCTTCATTTCCATATGTAAGTTTGTGGGTGGTCAAAGAAATAATCACTTGGCTAACTTTAGAAACTACTACCCTGCGTGGGGGAGGGGTTAACTTTTTCAAACTTTTCAAAGAAGGCTAACTTGTAGTTGAGCTTGTTTTGTTTGGAATATAGAATTGAAGCCCTGAAGACATTGAATCTGAAATATAAAGGCTCAAATACCAACCTTGTTTGTTCTTTTAAGCATGTATCACAAAAATCCATGTCTAGATTCTTCAAGATGATATTAAAATGTCCATTCATTTTCTCATCTTGACGATGTTCTAAAGGACAGATTTTTGAGATTGGTTTCCAAGAAAAACAGCCTCCTAACCTCATCTAGCCCAGCTGCAGGATAAATTCAGGCTAACTTTTCCTTGCGTCAGGGGTAGGCCCACATTTCCTCTGTGAAACGCTGGGGGTAAATCCTTCTTTCTTGATATTCAGTCTTTGCCAGAAAAAGCCTGAAGAAGGGTTTAAGTGACACAGCTTTGAGTCAGTTGCACATTTAGAAAAGCACGTTGGAAAGTTTAGGGATGAAGTGGTTCCCTGTTTATCACAGAGAACCGATTTTGTGTGCCATTAAATCATTCTCATCAAAGTCCACATGCTAAGCTGATTTGTCTGCACCAAGCAGTGGCAGGCTTGAAGGCTTGACTTTGAAAATGCTGTGCCTTCCACACTGCATGAGGCTTACGATGGCAACCTGGTACATTCAGGAATCACATTGACACCACCTTAGTAAGGTTAAAAAACATGGCTTTTTTTGAAGACCAAAATACATTTGTTTTCAAAAATTGCCATTGCTTTATTTTAGGCATGACGTTTACATTACAAACCTAATGGTCCAAAGTCAGGTGGGGGTGGGGGTGGGAGAGGAACATGAGATTTTTAAGATTATCAAAGGAGAATAAAGAAGAGTTGAGAAAAGCTGTTCTAAATGGAAAAAAAAAGTGCTGCGAATGAAGATGCTGGTAGAGGGATAAGGAGTAGCTGTCTGCAGAGGTTTCTCCATGTTGGCAAATTTCTGGCTTTGTTGGAGGTTAACTTGTTCTCCGTGTTTGGAGACAGGACCTTTAAAGAGGTAATTAAGGTAAAATGAGATCAGATGGGTGGGCTCTGATCTAGTACGACTGGTGTCCTTCTAAAAAGAGATCAGGACACAGACACACAGAAAACTACGTGAGGACACAGTTAGAAGGCAGTCATCTACAAGTCAAGGGGAGAAGAAACCAGACCTGCCGACACCTTGATCTTGGATATCTAGCTTCCAGAACTTGGAGGAAATCAATTTGTCGTTTAAGCCACCCAGTAGCTTGTTATGGCAGCTGTAGCAAATACAGTGTGCAAGGGAATATTTTGGCTTCTTTGGGATTGACCATATCTGGGGAATCTATGCTTTTAGGGGGCATCCTGGAAGAAATTATGGCTACCCCCAAAATGTATAGGTCAGAGGCAATAGTGTCCAGTCAGGGCAGGGATCTTGAACACATACACTTTAACAGATAGTTGTGCCATTGGAATTTCACCAAAAGTGGAGTGGAAAGTAGGTTTTTGTAGATTGAGACAGAGCCTCTAATTGCTTCTGTGAGTACTCACTCAGCTTTCTGTGTATTTCGCTAATCCGCTGGCAGCTTGGTCTAGGCGAGGTGTTGGGTCTAGAACAACCAGTTCGCTGCCCACAAAGTCACCGGAAGCACCAGGGTTCTATCTATCATGGTTTCAGGAGTTTTACTTCAGGGGTGGAGGATGGGGACAATGGGGACTGTGAGGGAAAAACCTGGCCCTGGTTCCACCAGAAGCTCCTTCCTACCAGCTGCAAGGAAGTGGCAAATTTTTATTTACCCAACAGATAATGTGCTGTAGGCTGGTCTCTGCATGAGTGCTGTGTTTCTCAAGGAAAGCCTTTGCTCCTAGTGAACAAGGGTTTTCACTAGAATCCTGTAATCTCCAATCTTTATGCCTTTATTTGTGAGAATTGGGAGAAGTTTAAGTGCCATTGGCCGAGCACATAGCTAACAGGTAATCCTGTGGCTCTAAAAACTGTATTTTTAAAAAACCCCTAGAAGCATGATCTGAAAATACAGATACTACGCCTGTTCTAGAAAGTCTGAGGCTGATAGCTACTGTTCTTGGACCATATTGAGAGATATTTAAAAATACTAGGTGTCAACAAATCAGATAAATTCTTTTTTTTTTTTTAAGATTTTATTGGGGAATTGGGGGAGGAGAACAGTGTTGGGGAATTGGGGAGGGGGACCAGCCAAGGTGTTGTTCTTCAGTCTTCGTTGTGGAGGGCGCCAGTTGCCATCTGGCTTCCCCAACGGCAGCTCGTGGCCTCTAAGCACAAGGTGCTGTGTTCAATCTTAGTTGCGGGTGGGAGTAGCCAGCATCCCATGCGGGAGTCGAACCAGCAGCCTTGTTGTTAAGAGCGCATGCTCTATCCCTGAGCCATCTGGGCCGTAGCTCAGCTCCAGGTGCCGAGTTCAGTCTTAGCTGTGGGTCGGTGTAGCCCACCATCGAACAGGCAATCTTGTTGTTACACCAGCTGAGCCATCCTGCCACCTGTTGGCAGCTCAGCGACAGCTCAGCTCGGGCGCAGCATCACTGGCCCATGTGGGAATCGAACTGGTGGCCCTGTTGCTCAGAGCTCGCACTCTTAAACCAACTCTTAACCAACTGAGCCACTTGACCGGCCCCAGATAAATTCTTTACAATTAGTTTGTAAGTTATTATAGTACTGGGCAGCAAGAAAAACACACCAGCGCTTTACACCTTTATTATGTTCCTTGATGGCATGGCTAGAATAACTTTTACAACTTTGGTCCCTCCAGCCACAATGTCTGCTGATCAAATCAGTCTCCACTAAAGCACAACAATAAGAGGTATGGGGGCGAGAAAATCATGGGGACAATCCTAAACCTTGTTTTAGTTTAAGTTTTTATTCCTACCTAAATAGTTTAATTCCACTCTCAAGCCCATATTTATTGTTTTTGTCTTAAGGGATAGATAATGTAGTGGAAATCTTTAGGCTAAACAAGGCAATCAAAGCAGGCAGCTATGATTAACATACCCTTTTACAAAAGAACCACACAATAAAATCAAAGATAGTATAAAAAATAAAACATTAATGAACTAAAAAGCTAACTTACTTGGGGGATCAAACCAAGTGAAAAGCATGATTTTTGAAAATACTTCTGGCAAGACAGCTGAAGAGAAGAGCGAAAAGGCACAACTGAAAAAAACAGCAATTACAAATGACTATAATTACCAATTAGGGAGAGATTTGAAAATATTATAAACAACTTTTTACCGATGTTTGAAAACTGTTATATAAAATGAATTATCTTAATTCATTAATAATCTTCTAAGTAGGAGATAATGAGTAGGGTTATAGAAGATTAAACACAATGTGAACATGAAGTTTCATTATACTGTCTACTTTAACAAATGTTTGAAATTTTCCATAAAAACACAGGCTTAAAATAAAACTACGGTAAACAAAATTTTGGAGGATGACAGAAAACAAAATACAGTAATACCTTGGTTTGCGAGCATAATTTGTTCCATAAACAAACTACTTGTATTGCAAGACATTGCTTGTTTACCACGGTAAAATGTACATATTAGAAATGTTTGCTCATCTTGGGGAACACTTGCAAACCGAGTTACTCGCAATCCAAGGTTTTACTGTAATTATTTTGAAAACAGAGAAATAAAGGGAAAGAATGAAGCATTTGTCTTGTCTTTCCTAGAGAGATTATACCTCAGAGTAATCGATATGGTGAAGCTTCTATTACATAAAAGTAATCCAAATAATACATGCAAAAAGAATAGCACTTTGCCATTTTGCAATCTCTAAAAATTAATGGATCTAAGCAATGATCGTCAATAGCTACTACCATCACAAGACATACTATGTAAGTGCTCAATGCCATCTATAAAGTATTCTTGTCAAAACAAACAAACAAAAAACAGCAGGGAAGCAGGAAGGAGGGGAGGAAGTTGCACTCAATTTACAGAAAATTTGAGGTGGGGAGACATATTAAAGAAATGACTTCATGGGGCATACCAGTGAAATCCAGACTGTTGGACTTTTTACAGAGCAAATAGCTTAGCTTCTTCAACAAATAAGTTGCAAGGCGAAAAAGGGATGGAAAGGAAAGCTATATATGAAAAGACTTTATCAACAATTGCATTGTATGGACTTAAACATACTGAAATGTTTGTAGATGAAATTATAAGCGGGATTTGTTTCAAAACAATTCAGGGAGTGGGATGAAGAAACAAGATTGGCCACTAGTGGCAGTTGGGTATTGGGTACTTGGGGGTTTCATCACACTATTCTAAGTTAGTATATATTTAAGAATCCTAATGACAAGACGTTTTGCTAAACCTTTGTATACTGTCTCCTTTTTTTTTTTAATTTTTATTTTTTTTTAAAGATTTTTATTGGGGAATTGGGGGGATGGGAACAGCACTGGGGAATTGGGGGAAGGGGAACAGACAAGTTGCTGTCGTTTTGTTCTTCAGTCTAGTTGTGGGGAGGACATTGCTTCACTGGCCCAAGTTGGCACCATCATTGCGCTCTTCCCGGGCGAGGCAGATCAGTCGCCGGCTTCTGGACGGCCGCTCACTGCGGCTGCTGGCCGCTCACGCTGGCTGCTGGCCACACACAGTAGCCCATGGCAATCCACTGCCACAGGGGCTGCAGCCTACGCCGTCGCCGGCGACTCATGGCAGCCCAGCTCCAGGTTGAACTGTTGTTCAGCATCTTAGCTGTGGAGGGCAGTGTCACTGGCCCTCATATGTGGGATCCGAACCGGGGTCCTCTGGCATCCCAAGCCAGTTCTTAACCATCACGCCACTCGGCCGGCCCTACTGTCTCCTTTTAAAACACTACAGAGTGAGGTAGGTCTTTCTGGCTTTTCTTGATGAAAATATGTAAGGAGGCAGACATCAAATAGCCACCAGGTCAGGCTTACAGCTGAAAAAACAAAACTAGTATGCACAGTTGATGGTTCAACAACGCAGGGAGGAATTAGGGGCATCAACTCCCGTGCAGTAAAAAAAGCACAGTACAGCTTTTGATTCTCCCAAAACTTAACTAGTCATCCCTTGGTGTCCATGGGGATTGGTTCCAGGACCTCTCATGGATACCAAAATCCGGGATGCTTAAGTGCCTCATATAAAACTGCACAGATGGTGTAGAAAAACATAGTCAGCCCTCTGCATCCAGAGATTCCCAACCACATTGAAATTTCCAATCCGCAGGTTGAATCCACAAATTCACGAGTAAACCTGTGCAGTTCAAATCTGTGTTGTTCAAGGGTCAACTGTACTAATAGAATCTTTTTTGAATTTAGTTGGATACAAAACTTAAAAAATGTAGAATTTACTTAAAAATAGTTTATATTTTTTGTTTTGTCAGGGAAACATTTTTCTTATAGGTATACCATGGTCAGAGAAATATATTTCAAATAATACATTTGTGGGAGAGTTTCATAGTGAAACTCAGTCCATAGTATCTTGAATACTTGTAACAAGGACTTATTTACTGGGTAGAATAATCAGCTGATTTAAGAAGCAAGGAGAATGGATTATAGCACCTCACTCAACTACAACCAGTTTTCAAAATCCTTTTAAATGAGGAATAACACACAGAAATGAACAAATCCTGTGTACAAGCTCATTGAATTATCAGAAAGTAAACACTCCTGGGTAACTGGTACAAAGTTTAAGAAATAAAACATTAACTACACATTAGAAACCTCTCATTCCCTCAATTACTTCCTTCCCAAAGGTAAGCCTATCCCATTTTTACCTGATGTAAATAGAATTATACATTAAGTATTCTTTTGTGCATGGCTTCCTTTGTTCAACATCACGTTTCTTCCATGTAGCTTTTATTGTATTCATTTGTGTAACTGTAAAGTATTCCATTATATTTCAATATGATATATTGATATCTAATAGTGCCTATTGCCCCAAAGTGAACTTTGTCTAACCGTAATATAACTAATACCAGCTTTCTTTGGTTAAAGACAATCTCTTGACAGGTCAGAATTTGACATTTGTATTCTGCAGGACCAAAGATTCAGCAGATAATTCCGTAACTTTAGGCATATCTTACTTAATCTAGGGGCAATTTATTCCAACAGACCATTGAATTTTTCCCGTTTCCCTGTCTGTATCCTTAGAACATAGGAATAAAGGAAATCTATAAATCTTCATGAAACGTATCTTTAACTTTTCCTGGTTAATCATATTAGCAAAAGTGGGAGTTCTACACCCAAACCCATTAGTATATGAATGCAATAATTCCAACAAAACTGTGAGTTTTATCAGTTCAGCATAACTTGCTTTGGTAGAAACACAGTGACAAATTTCCATTAGAAGTTGAAAGAGGACAACAGAAAAAACTGGTGATGTAGGGAAGAACCAAACAAATTGTAAACCAAGTGGATTTAATGCTTCTAACTATCCCTAACCCAGCAGCCCAGGTCAATTACTGATCAATGTTGAGCATTCAAACTTGGGTACAGCATGGGCTGGCCGAGTGGCACGTTGATTAGGAGTTAGCTTGGGACACCAGCTCTGAGCAGCAGGGCCCTGGTTCGAATCCCACATGAGGGCCAGTGAGACCTGGGTTCTAGTCCTCTGACTGAACCTGGCATGTGGCCTTGGGCAACTCACTCCTTCTCTGTCACTTATCTTTAAAAAGTGGAAATTGAAGTAGGTGGTCTCATTTATGCTCAAAACTGCAACTCTTAATGATGGGTGAGCCCTTTGCTGTGTAAATAAGCATTTCATGGTTAAGTTCATAAAAACCTCATCTGGTCATAGGGTTATTTTCTTTTTTCCTGACAAAAATGCCTGTTTAAAAAAAAATTCATCTACAATAGTTGCATTTATGGAGAGAAGAGGTTTTACAAATGAGCCAGCAAAGATCAGTAGTGTTTACCTCATTTTCTTTCTTTCTTTCTTTTTTTTTTTTAAGATTTTATTGGGAAATTGGGGGAGAACAGTGCTGGGGAATCGGGGAAGGGGAACAGACAAGTTGCTGTCCTTTTGTTTTTCAGTTTAGTTGTGGAGGACATCGCTTCACTGGTCCATGTTGGTATTATCATTGCACTCTTCCTGGGTGAGGCAGATCGGTCGCCGGCCTCTGGACGGCCGCTCATGGCGGCTCTTGGCAGCTCACGCTGGCTGCCGGCTGCTCATGCTGGATGCCAGCCACACACGGTAGCTTATGGCAGCCCACTGCAGCAGGGGCTGCAGCCTACGCTGTCACCAGCGACTCACGGCAGCCCAGCTCCAGGTTGAGCTGTTGTTCATCATCTTAGCTGTAGAGGGCAGTGTCACTGGCCTACATGTGGGATCTGAACCAGGGCTCTACTGCTCAGAGCTGGCGTCCCAAGCCAGCTCTTAGCCAATGTGCCACTCGGCCAGTCCTGTTTACCTCATTTTCTATTCCATTAAAAATAAATCCTGTCTTCCAAAAGATCCCAGAGTAAAAGATTAAAATAAATGGTTAGGCTCCTACAATGCAGTAACTCTTTCAAGAACCCAGAAATAAAATATTGTCTAAGGAAAAGCAATATATAGGCAGCTGGTAACTGTATTATGCTTTAATTAAAAAGGACACAGGGCCGGCTGAGTGGCTCAGTTGGTTAAGAGCTCACTCAAGAGTTTGAGCTCTGAGCAACAGCGGTTCGAGTCAGCCCGAGCTGAGCAGCCGTGAGCTGCCAACAGGTGGCGGGATGGCTCAGCTAAAAAAAAAAAAAATTAAAAAAAAAAATAAATAAAAAAATAAAAAGGACACAGACTTGGTATGAGATCACGTCTCATGTCTCAATATTTATGGATACTAATTCCATAGGGAAGCCAAAAACTGAAATAAACTAGAAGAAGTGTTCCAACTTCTGTTTGGCATTGCACATATATCGTGTGTGTGTGTGTGCATGTGTATGTGACAGAGAGAGACAGAAAGTTAGAGAGAGAAGAACTCACACAAGTGCCAACGTGTACTTGTACTACAGGAGTAGTACCACAGAAAAGTTACATTATAAGGACTGTAAGAAAAGCAGTTTGCTCCTCAAAAATGAGAATTTTTTCTTAATTTAAAAAGAGGTGGTTAGTAGACTTAGGGTTTTTTCAGCTTTTAAAGTTGTATAAATATGTGCTTGTTATTCTTATAACTATGACAAGTTTAGATGGATGGCTATGAAAAAATAAAAGAAAATATGACATCATTAGAATTACAGGAAAGACAAGGGGAAACCCAAAGTACAGACAAGAACACAGAAAAATTTTAAGAGAGTACAGATGTCATGACATTTATTAAAAGGCATGCTACAATGCTGTATTTGTTAGGAAAAGAGATTAGCGATATCAAGTAATAGTCAGCAAATATACAAACTGAACGAAAATGGAATATACTGTAGTGTACAGAAGCTTAAATTAACCATGCACTACGCATTTAGAAAAGGTTTTTTAATATTTTATCTTCTCTTTGCATTTATAACATAATTCACTTCAACAATCACAGAATCCTTTTTTTCCCCAATGCCACAAACTGTGTTACAAATGAAAGCTGGTACTGCTGCTTATCAAAATATACAAGACAATTGATGTTTTATATAAAACCACTTTATATGTTAACTTGTTCCCCAAAACCTTTTTTTTTTCTTTTTTGGCCTGGTTAAAAAAAAATGTTACAAATATTTACAGCATTTTCTTCTGTTAGATGAACATTCTCATAAACTGAAAAAGGGAATTTAATGAACAGATCATGTAAAGCATGAGACAATGTCAGAGGCCCCTAGCTGTGCTCTTTTTTTTTCTTAAATACAGTACTGAAAATGCCCATCAAACCCTTGTCATCCTAATCCATTCTGTTCACATTTAAACTCCCATTTTCTCTAAGTAGTCTATTCACCAATAGGAAATAGAAAGTAAAGGCCGCTTTACATTGGGTCTTCTTTCAGAAAGGAGCTTGGGAAAAAATGCTTAATAGAGGAGTGAAAACCAGGAGTCAGTCTTTGGTCAGAGCAATGAGGTGACATTTTGATGCAAAACTTTGCTTGGTCAGCAATCTTTATAATTAGTACTTTCTGGATGTGAGATGCATTTTTAAAATATCTGGGTTAACAATGGTAAGGGCGGGAAAGGCCAGAGTATGACATCAAAAATAGCTATTTAAATATTTGTTATTACAACTACTACATAGATTCAAGAATTGAAAATAACACAAGAACAAAAATCTGTTTACAGTGCTGAATTAAGCTTGCCATAAGCAGCTTTCAATCATGACTATGATCACCAAGGTCACTGGACCAGACAAAGATCCCTGTTCTCTGGAACATATGCCTCAGGTTACAAAAACTAAGATGACTACCAGAGCGGTCCAGAGTGGCTGTTCTCGGACCTGCACGATGCTATGTAAGGAATATCATGTGATCAAGGCAAAGGTGTAACTGAGATTTCATCTGCACAGTTACAATGCTTTGCTTGTATGAATAGTCTGTGGGATAACATTCTTTTAAAACTATATAGTTCATATTTCCTGAAAACCAGAATACTGATTCTACCTCAGTCTCAAATGGGAAAAGGTCAATTAAGACTAATGAAGGCACATAAGCTTTGGTCCCGTGTTGTTTTCCTCCCTCTATAAAACCCCCAAAACTAATATTTTAGTAATTTTCTATTTTTTAAACCATTAACAACCAGCTGTTAGAATCTGCGCTGAAAAAAAGACTGCAAATAGTCTTGTAAATAACAACACAGCTCTTTTAAAAGACAGCTGGGTTATATTTTCTTTAAAAGAAAAGTTTTGTGCAATCTAAATTGTTTTTCTTTTAGCACAATAGTAGAATATTTTAAGTCTGGCAGTTTTATTCTTGTTAACAACAGATCAAGACAAAGGAAAGGCTAAGAAAAATGCTTTCACGCATAGTCATGCTGTCTTTTGGTTTTAAAAATAGCAGTACACAGTAGGTTTTTCTAGGAGACAGGCTAACAGTTTGGCAAACTTAGGGTTTTTAAGTGACTCATTGAGGGGAACACATATTTTTGAGCTTGTCGTCTTTTGTCCAAAAATATTCAGTGGGAACAGAAGAGAAATCACATGACGACATACTCAATGTGTATATGAACTTTGAGCCTAATGACACGGAGGCTTTGGAAAGTCAATATGAAACTGAACAGAGACATTTATGAGTTACTTCTAATTAACTGAGGCAGGACCTGTGACCACCATCCTAGGTGGAGCCAAAGAAGGCACTGCTCGACTCCCATAGGAATTAGGCAGGCAGACATATGTCTCTAAACACTGTGAGCCCTGCAATTTTCAACAACAAAGTCAGAAACATTAGTACTACAAAAGAAATGATTACAATATTTAGCCTTAAAAAGAATTCATGGCATTCTGTAGGTGCTATTGGGTAATTCTGATACTCTCCAGTAAGTTATCAATTAAGATATCGGGTCATTTTTCTATCTGTATCTCACACAAAACACATTTTACTGCTCTGCAAGTTATTTAAATCTCTAAGTAAAACTTTTTGGCATAAATTGCTACTGTTAAACATGTACTGCTATTTTTTGAAAGTCCTGAATATATATACTTTGTGTAAATGTCGAGACACCTCCAAAAGTGATAAGACAATACTCCTTAAAATAAAGTAAATAAAATTAAAAATAGAATAGTATGACAGCTCAACAGCAAAAACACTGCTTAGAAGATATGCCTAATAAATGCAATGTAAAACAAAAATACAAAGATCTAGTTTTTCAACTACGCTGGTATTTTTAAATCTTTTTACAGAAACTATGCCAACACAAATACTGTAGACCTCTAGAATTCAGACAGCAAATAGCGCAGTATGGACAACATCCATATGCTACAGCTAATTTCAGACACAAATTGATGGTGTTAAGCACACTATTTTAAATAAGAATATCTCACTTTTCCAAATCTTAATTTGATTTTGTCAATAAATTAAAATGTATGTAATGTGCATATGTATGTACAACATTAGAAGAGTGTATGTATATATATACACACTTATCTATACACACACATACACAAATCCCTGAAAAGGATTCAAATGTTCTTTCTCAGATTTAAAGGCCATGCTCTACTTTAAATTACATTCAACACCATTATGACCTCCTTCCTGCTACACTTTTGCTACACTTACACTGAATGTTGTGAGAATCATGTCTTATAATTACACAGTAATTCTTTACTCAAAGCAAATGAAATAATCCAATTTAACATGCCACTGAAAATTATAATAGTGCTTGTAAGAAAGAAAAAAGAAGCCAATTTTGGAAAGTTCTCAAAGAAAAACATTTTCCTCCTCCTTACTCAGTGTTTGGCTAAAAACACATTTCCTAAGTGAAAAAACAACTTGATAAAAGATGACACCTATCGATTTAGCCAACGCTAACTTGATGTGCTTGGCAGGTCTCATTTTCGTGTCCTCCTTCCTATTTATTCCACCACTAACTGGTGGGCAGTATTGAGTGAATTCTGCTTTCCAACAGCCTAAAATATCTTTTGTAGTCTCTGATTTCTAGTAAAATTTCTTTTGTAGAAACCTTTCTGTGTTCAAATTAATGGCTGGAATATACGTAGCAAAGAGAGTGAGATATCTTTTTAAAATGTGAGATGAGCCACTCTGAGAATCTGAAAAGTGTTAAAGGAGTGGACAAAAATGTTCCTTTTGACAAATTCTTCTTTTAAAAAAATGTGATCAAGCATTAAGGGAATAATTAACAAAAGCACAGTTTTTCATCAAAAAGAAACAATTTTACATTATACAATCACCAAAGCAACATTAACAAGTACTCTTACATTCAACCAAAAAGAGAGTGACAGAGTCTGAGAAGAAGCCCATCTTCTCATACTCCATGTATGTATGTGGGCACTCAGTAATGAAGTTATATTAACAGAAAAGCAAGCTCTCACTTGAGTACTGAGAAAAAACAAGTAATCCTGAGACAAATTCTAATGGATGATAAAGATGACACAAGATCCAGAAACTAAGATTGCATTTCATAGCCCCAAATTGGTTGCTATACCTGGCAATGACCGCTGTTGGTCACAATATAAAGAGGCCTACAGGTGTGCACTGAGTTATTCCCCAAACCATTTACCCTTCCCCACCCAATCTCTGCACCAAAGCACCATAAATTTGAATAAAAACTATTACTTATTGAAAACCACTTAAAATTGCAATGAAAAAAACTTTAAAATGCTTACCAAAACAGGGAAAGAAAAAACAAATGCTCACCAAGCCCACAATATATCTTTCCAAGATACTTAGATAAAACTCTAACCTATCATATCATAAGCACATAATAAGGCACATAATAAGAAATTAAGTAAATACACAGTAATTCTGAATAAGTATTACAGATTATAGTGGTACAAAAAACCCTTGAGATTAATTTTTTTCTAAAAGAAGACCTTACCAAAAATAACTTTAAAAAATCTGTCAAACCATATGATAGACCTGAATATTTTCCTTAAGACTGTAAACTTTTTTCTGAAAACAATTATAAAAAATTAGTTTATAAGTACAATTATTTTTTTAATTTTCCAAGATTATCTTACTGAACAAATAAGTGTCATTTTCAAATTTAAAACATGATTTTTTCCTAATAAAATTATTAATTATTCTGACACCTTAATACATCCTGGCTGTATTCCACTTAATTTCCTTGGGGTCAGTTGAGACACTTCATTTCTCCAAATAGTCTTAAAAAGTTAAAGATATGCAATATTCAAAGGAGTGTCTTACAGCGAAAAAAAAAGAAACCATTGAAAGAAAACATGCAGGTTTATAAATCTGCTTCAAATATAACCCAATTTGTTTATGTATAATAGCTATCAATATATGCCAAATAATTGATATAATTTATAAGTGAACATAATTTCCTACGGGGGGGGGTCGAACTTTCGAATCATAAAGTTAAAAACTTGGTTGTAAGGAATTTAAATTACTTACATCAAATATTTTTAAAAGTTTGTATGTTTAAATTTTTTAAAGTACAAAGGAGTTTAGAAATGTATAAGGCTGATCTGTACCCAAACTAAAAGAGTCTGTCCTCTTGAAATCCAATTTAATATGGCGAATTAAATTATTGAAAAATTTTTCCTGATTTTTTTTTTCCTGAAGATTATTTTCATAGAAACTGTGGTAAAAACGAAAAATAAATCTTTGATCACATATTGGTGGGGGGTGGGAGAGAGAACATCCCTTAATTTTTTGAATATACTTGAATATCAAACTCAGAAAGAATTATTTTTGTAAGAGGCAGAATTGGTCTTGAGCTGCTTCAGTCTATGTCTGAACATTTTACTGAAATTATGGTCCAGTCTTAGCAGAAAAATTCACAAACAACTCAGATTGTAGATTTTGAGAAGGAAACCCTGAGGTGGTGGTTCTCTCCAAGGTCATGGTTATGAAGCTCAATGAGGGCTTGGACTGCTTCCTCCACAGACCCCAACTGGATAAGGGCCATTTTGCGATCTTTCCTGAAAATGGTATAAGAAATATAAAAAGTGTAGAGAATTAATTTTGCCTATAAACCTCCTCCCCAACCCTAGAAGACGTCATTGAACTACCTTAAAATTTGCATACATTAAATAAAGCTAATGTATTTCTTCAAAGCATGGACTTACTGAAAGAATTTAAAAGCCTTCACTGAACATCCAGCTTCTGTGAAAAGATTCTTCAGATCATCCATCGTAACAGAAGGGCTGTGAAAACATCACGGAGAGAGTCAACCAACTATCTTAGCCCTAATGAAGCAAAGATTACCTTGCAATCATCAAATCGCTAGAGTATCTGACATTTCAAAGAAAACAAAACCATGTATGAAGACATGATTTAGAACTGCCCTGGAAGAGGTTCGAGGCTGACACACACATGTCCTCAAACGGGAATTTTATCTCAAATCTTTTGCAAAAGATGTGGGCAGATACAAAGAGCAAGAAAATCTAGGTAATGAAGGTAACGATGACAGGAGCCTGCCTGTTATGCAGCGGTAGATAATACAGTGGTCTGCTACACGAGAGTCAACTCACAGAGACTCTTCCTCATCTCACAACTGCCAGCAAGGACGGTACAGCAGAACAATAATTGGCTCTGCAGGGAGACAGATCTGCATTCATTCTATTTCTCATTCATTTGGTATGTCACTTTGAGTACGTTACTTAACCTGAGTGTCTCAGTTTCAATGATAAAATGAAACTCATGACCTTCCTTCAAAGGTTATTATGAATAAACTGACAGAGACAAAAAGCAGAATACAGTAGTCCCCCCCTTATCTGCAGTTGCGCTTTCTGAGGTTTCAGCTATGGGTGGTTTGAAAATATTTAATGGAAAATTTCAGAAATAAACAATTCATAAGTTTTAAATTAAATGCCATTCTGAGTAGTGTGATAAAATTTCCTGCCATCCTGCTCCATTGCGCCTGGGACATGAATCACCCCTTTGTCCAGCGTATCCACACTGTATACATTACTAGCCTGTTAGCCATTAGTAACCTTTCTCAGTGTTCAGATCGACTATTGTGGTATTCCAGTGCTTGTGTTCAAGTCACCCTTATTTTACTTAATAATGGCCCCAAAGTACAAGAGTAGTGACACAGGCAATTTGGAAATGCCAAAGACAAGCCATAAAGTGCTTCTTTTAAGTGAAAAGGTAAAAATTCCTGACTTAATAGGAGAGAGCACATTCACATAACTTTTATTACAGTATATTGTTATACTATTTTATTGTTATTGCTGTTAATCCATTACTGTGCCAATTTATAAATTAAACTTTATCAAGGTATTATGTATGCACAGGAAAAACATACATAAGAGTCTGGTACTATCTGTGGTTTCAGGCATGCACTGGGGGGCTTAAAACATATCCCCGGTGAATAAGGGGGGTGCAGGGGGACTACTGTAGTGGTTACCAGGAACTCGGGGTTGAAGGGAAATGGGGTTATTGTTTAATGGGTACAGAGTCCTGGTTTGGGATGATGACAAAGATCTACAGATAGATGAAAGTGATGGCTGCATAGTATGCATGTACTTAATGTGCATGTACACTCAACTGCATGCTCAAAAATGGCTACGATGATAAATTTTATGTTGTGTATATTTTATCACAATTAAAAAAAAGTTTAATAGGGAGATTAAATGAGGTAACACATGTAAACCACCACCACAGTGCCCAGAACTTGGTAGATGGTTCAAAAAAATATTAATGCCCTCTTCTACCTGCATGGCCTATGCATGCTGCAACTTGAGACCAGCTTCTGGACAACGTATTGTATTTAAGAAGGTAACGATGACAGGAGCCTGCCTCAGTTATCTAAATATGTTGCCCCTCTACCTGGCTCCATAGTGATGAGCTGCTAAATTTCTAGATCCACATAATCTAGATTTTTTTTAAAGTGGCTCTTCTAGTTTCCTGGCTGGCATGAGGTTTGAGAAACTGCCCAATTCAGATTCAGGGTTTCTCCATGTAGCCTAACTGGAGACTAGCTAGGACCCTGAGTATTCAACACTATTTTGAGTAATTATTTTCTATACCTGTTCATCTCCTATTCTCAATCGCAATAATGTTCCAGAACTACCATTCTCCATCCCCTCAGTCTTTAAAGCTCCATACACATGTGCACATACACAGCCATACCCCACAGCTTTTACCTCTCCCTTCCCTAAGCTTATGCCCCTTCATGTATTAGGTTAAGTTATACAAAATTGCATCTCTGTAGGTCAAGGATTTCAAGAATTAGAACAGGGGTTGCCAGATGTTTTCTATAAAGATCCACACGGTAAATATTTTAGGTTTGAGGACCACACAGTTTCTGCTGCAACTCTTCTGCTTTGCTGCTGTAGCTCAAAGGCAGATAATACATAGTTATACTCCATGAAACTTTATTTATGGGTGGTGAAATTTGAATTTTGTATAATTTTTTCAAACCACAAAATATTTTTCTTTGGCTTTCCCCCCAACTATCTGAAAATATAAAAATCAATCTTAGCTCATGGGCCATACAAAAACAAATGGTTCTGGCTCATGGGCTGCAGTCTGTTGACACCGGAGTTTGAAGATGACTAAAGAACAAGTCTGTTACAACACTGGATAATACAGAGTGGTCACACACAAAAAAATCATTTTTAGCTATTAAGTAATTAACTTATATAGGGCTTTGAAACTTATAAAAATTCCTTTTTACTAAATTCTTAAATAAATTATTTGATTTTGCTATGTTGGTTACTTAAGTCTTTACTTGTATACAAAGGGATGAACGAGTATGTGCCAATGGAATATTTCTCCATAAACTTATTTTTATGCTCTTTTATAACTGAAAGGTTAACTAGCTGCTAATTCTCTATTTGGAAAACATTTTTTTAAAACACTGCTATCTTTACTTCTGCAGTGTATGACTGGAGATATAACCTTCTTGAGGCATAATGGCAAATGAATCATCTCATAAAAAATTAGTCAATAAGACAACTGCTTTAGAATAATTTCAGAGTTGTTAGCTCTCCTAAAACATATACTGTAGATTATTAATCATCTAAATGAATAATAACTAATTAGGTACATACGGGATGTTGGAAAGATGCAGAGTGGCTGACGGTGGAAAAATATTCTGGAAGTTTTTAGAGCCAGGCTTTTTAAAGCGATGCAAAGGACTATTGCTAAAATCCTTAGTCAGGCCTTGGTCTTCTTGTCCCTCTCGAGGAAGCTGAACTGTTTGATGTTTGGACAGTGTAGCACGAAGCACTTTCCCATAAAGTCTCTGACCGCTCAGATGGTTCATTGCTGGTGCACAGGAAGTAAACAAGGAAAGTTTGGGTATTAAGACAGAGTTTCTGTAAAATTTGTCTAAATTTGTCTAGAATTTATCATAAATTCTTTTTACTTAGTCATTTAAAATTATATTGTCAGTTTGAGGGTCAAAGTAGTTTTAAATTAAAAAGCTCTTATATATGGAAATGTATTAAATGATTTATTTTACTGTAATGAAAGAAAAGTAATCAAACGAAAAGTAACTATTTCCTAGCATACTGCCAGGAAGTTCCAGAGTGCCTGGAACATAAGTGCTCAGAGGGTGGTTATTGAATAAATTAGTTTAATCTCAGGCAAAGTATATTTTCTAAAGTATCTGAGTAGTAATATTTTCATAGCCACTATAACAATGAACAGTGAGGCCATGGAATGACACTTTGTACCATTGTTATAAAGTTTGCCGAAACTTTTATGCCATGTAACAGTTCTAGAAAACTTAATTTGGAAGGAAAACAAACAAAATAAAACAGAGTAAGTGCTGTTTATTAGTCTAAACTTAACAGAAAAACCCTAGTCAAAGCTGTGAATATCAACAATATGTTCAAGCAGATAAATAATGAACTTCAGCCTTCAAAGTGTAATAAATATTTTTAATCTTCAAATATAAGCAGGTCCAAATAATAATGAAGACATTAGCATATAGAGGTACTCTTCAGTAAAAGTATATTCCTACTAGCTATAAGTTTATTTTATAGGAAAATTCATATATAAAAGGGAGAGGTTATCATTATTATTATTAATCATTAGTACCTAGCTGAGCTTGATTTGCATCGGCCATCTGAACCAAGGCATTTTCTTTCTTATTAAACATAATCTTCACTCGATGCACATCACCATATACTCCTAATTAAAAAGACAAAACGAAACAATTTTTAATGCCCAACTATGTAATATTTAATTAATTTTACTAACACAATTAAAGGCTTCTTTTCTCATATTGTCTATATTCCCTGGGCATTTCGTACATATGCTCCCAAACACGTATGTCTCCTATGTTCCAGATCTCTCTTTCCCCTTCCCGCTCCCAGTGTCCACAAACTCTGTTGATAAACGTTACCATCATACCTGCTCCAGAAACCTGGATTCATGTTTGGACTTCCTTTCCTTAAACTCGTACATCCAGTCAATCACTGCTATCAACTGATTCTATGGCCTGAGTATCTCTCACATTTGTCCACTTCTTCCCATCGTCATTACTATCAAAGCTATCATCACCGCTTAACGTCTGGACTATCGTAACAGACTCCTAATTGAGCTCATTACATCCAATTTTTCTAAATTAGTGTTCCTCACAGTGGGTAATACATCCCATAGGAGAGGAAAAATGATTAATTGGTGTGGGAGAAAAAGAATCAGACTCTTCTTTACCCTGATTTGTTTATAGAAAACCAATATGAAAAACTACATTTTCCTAATTTTTATTTTATTTTATTTATTTTTTACATTTTACTAATTTTAATACATATTAAATAGATAAAATTATAGGCAGAAATTTCTATAATATGAAGAGTATTCTCTGATTTTATTCATCCAGTATATTAAAATATATTGCTGCTTATGTGCTACAGAGTATCACCAACATTACAAAAATAGACCCTTATAATAATTAGTAGCATCATTACCATATTTTGTAATGCAGTGAGAGATTGACTATGAAAAGCTTCAAGGCACACAAAGCAGTGCTGGTTATCTTGTGGGCAAGCATTGAAGAGCAACTGAACTCAGAGATGAATGGAACTTACAGAATTTAAAACAAAAAGACAAATATTCCAAATTTGCTGTCCTTTTCAGCAATGACAAGTGGCTGAAATAGATATTATTTTAAAAATAACATAATTTGTTCTTCAAGCTGACAGTGGTATTTTTTTAAATGAATGAGAAATTAACTACTTTTAGAAAGACATGTGCTTTGGCTATGAAAGAGACATATGAAAATGTATCTTTAATACATGATTTTGTTACCAAAAATTACAGAAATGTGTTATGAATAAAAACTTTTATGGTTATTGCAAATGAGCATGAAGGATCTCTGTGGGGTAATGGAAATGTTCTAAAATTGGACTTGGGTAATAATGGTTGCACAACTCCATAAATTTACTAACCATCTTGGAGTTGTGCACTTCAAGCAGGCAAATCGTGTGGCTATAAATTATACCTCAAAAATATTGTTTAAAAAACCTATTACCCATTCAAAAAATCTGAAACAATTTTCTATCGTACTAAAAATTCTTTCAAATCCAAGTGAGTTTTAACCCCATTTGTTAAAAATATTCTAATGCAGCAATTGTCAAGATCAACTAATTTAACAAGAGGAAAAATAGAACTTTTCTAAGTAAAGTACAACAAAAATTAGCGAATTAGACTGAAAAATCAGTATCATAATTAATTAGGTACAGCAAGAATGAAACACTTCCATTTAAGTTACACACATGTTTATGAGGTATCTTTTTCAGTTATGACAACCATTAAGATCAAGTATTAAAGTGAATTTAGAATCAGACCTTGGAATACTGAATCCAAATAAAAAAGATTTCTCAAAATAATGATGCATATGAAATCATATTTCTCATTCAATGTTAATAGTTTTTATAAAGTTTCATCATTAATAAAAATCTTTAGAGTATTAAATATTGCTTATTTCATTGCCCATATATTTGTTTGTACATATCACACTATAATGAATATAGTAAAAAATGGATGTTTATGAAAAATTAATCATATATAAATTAGGAGTATAAGCTGAATTTTTTTTTTTTTTAACTGAGAGAGGAACACTTTTAGAAAATTTGGAGATTTATGTATAAAACCTGGATCTCATTTTGCCTCTCTACTGCTTAAAACTATTCAATGGTTTCCCACTGTTCCTAGCTTACGAAGCTCTTCACGGCATTGTCCCTATCCATCTGTTCAGCTTCAACAGGTCTCTCCCTTACACTCTCCACTGGACTGCTTCACTTCCATGTTTCAGAAGTTCGCTCTTTCTCACTGCTAGTACCTGTGAAAGGACATTTGCTCTCCCTTTTCTGCATGACTAACCGTTACTCATTTTTCATTAGCCAACTATCATTTCTCTTGGTACATCAGTGATTCTCTCAGCGAGGTTAGTTCTCCCACCTATATACTCCCATCACAATAACTATTTCCCTTTTTATAAAACTTTATTCTAATTACTTTGCTATTCTATCCTCGGTGTCAAACACACTATGTGGCACATAAAGATAGTCAATAAATATTACTGAATGATGAAATGTGTTCAATCCACATCACAGATAATATTAAAAACAGCAAAAAAGAACTTACCAAATAGGATAAAAAGCCCATGTGGTGTGATAAACTGAAAAGAATAACACAAAGTGTAAGTGTCTGATTAAGTAAAAATTTTAAATAAATTTACTTGTAATAATGACTGTTGACTTTGTTTAAAGTATTTATTTTATATGCTCCTCTATATATACTAGTGATGTATTTTAATAAAAATCCTTACAATGAACTTGAATGTTATTATTTAAATACAACACTAGAACAGAAGCCACTATAGACCTCTTCCTGAAAGATTATTTCTAATACTTTTCAACTCACATCAGGATTGAGATTGGTGACAAGCAGGACAGAATTTCCCGGTATACCACTAGCCCCAGGAATGGCCATCCTTCCAGTGACAGCAGAGGAGGTGATTGCGAGAGGACCGAGAGCTCCAGGAACACCTGGGACTGATAAACCTTTTAAAAATATCAAAAGCATTTCATATTCTAGTTATCTGGAGAATTACAACACTTGATATAATGTTAAGTAAATAAATGATGAAAAGAGCAAAACTATAGAAGAAACTGTGTCGAAACTACCATAAGGTTATCAAAGGCCTATTCTTCTGCCCTACAGAGTCTATCTGGAAGTCAAGTTCCTTATTCTTTGACATCATACTCAGTATTCTATTATTTATATAGTACTTTGCAGAGCAACTGAATTCACTGGTCTTAAAAGCCATTAGGCTTCTCAGAGGGTCTATCAACTACAAGCACGCCCTTGTTTCTTGAAACAGACATACTGCAGCACATTTCTACAAAGTAGATGTAATTTTCATATTGACTTCTACCATAAAATCAGATATATATTTTTAAAAAGTCCTTGAGCAGAAGTCACAAATATACACGTGAGGTGGTCGTGCATGTTCTAAAACTGGACTGTGGTAAATGGCTGCACAACTCTGTAAATTCACTAAAAATCACTGAGTTGTATACCTAAAACAGGTGAATTGTATACATGCAGAATGTATGATATTCTGTATGGGAAAAGCATTTCGTAACTTTGTAAAGTGCTATATAAATGTGATTACCATCAGGTACAGATTTTATAGAATTATTTGTAAATACAAGGAAGCTGTGTATCATACAATCAGCCACTTTTACGGCTGACACACGTAAAACTTTTATTGTAAATCCCTCCCATATGGTAATATTTTTCATCTTGGTAAGTTCCTAGAAAATACAGAACATCATAAAAATCATTTCAAATTCAACTTTAAAAGAGTCACCTGTAGCTTGAAATCCAATGCCTGGGGCAAATCCAGCAGCCCCTGCATATGGTGAGGAAATTATACCTGGTGCACCTAATGGGGGAAAGAGAAGCTAAAATAAATATACTACCTTCTATAAATGTGGTATTCAAAGCAAATAAAATGGCTATATGAGGGTGTAATATTGATAAAGAGATTCTGTTATGAAATACAAATCTGTTCACCTTACATATTAAGGTGATCCTTAATATATAAGGGCCTCTTGGCATTTCCAGAGGAAATGAACCCCTTTCAATTGGGTTCAAGGTTCAAGAATACAGTTTAACTGTTATTTAGTTTTGAGTTATTTAGTTTTGTTCTTTGGGTCACGATTCTTGCCCTTATTTAGAGCATCGTTTCTATGTGAAAATCATCAAATACTTATTAAATTGTACTGTACCTATGTACAAATGTACTTATGGGGTACAGTGCTGATAAAAAGGAAATAAATTAAAATCCTTGCCACAGAGAGGTTCACAAACTAAAAGTATGAATTACAGGAGATTCGTATGCTGAGGATCTAGTGGTTTAAATACAAATGTTACTGCATGTGGTCTAAGAAGAAGGGATCACAGAAGATTCATGGTGATTATTTGGAGACTGTTTCTCAGGAGGTAAACCTTGAGCTAGACAATGTGTAATTAAAAAGCACAGTGTTTAGTGTGTACTAGTTGCTGAACAAATGCTGGCATTCTTTCTTTTCCTTTTAGAAGCCTGGTGACCGCACCATCGACAAAACCTGGAGTTAGTTCCAATGGAGGAGTCAGTATGAGCGGGAAAACAATTTGGTTTTGGACACATCAAGGTGGAGTTAACGGTAAAACAACATTCAAATGGAAATGCCTACAAAGGGGCAAACTCAGAATAACTATTATAAGACACAGACTTATATTTATATTTATTTCTACACAAAAGCCATATGAATGAGACTTCACTAAAAAAGGGACAAGACAAGACATGAGGAGCGTGAAAAATAGAGCCTGGGTGTATTAGTACACTTAAGTGGTAGAGGAAGGAAGAAGAACATTCTAAGGAAAAGTGAAAAGAGAATAGCCTTAGAAACAGAAATAAGAGTAAATTATAGTCCTTCGGGAGCTAGAGGAACAGAGTTTTTTGGTGGAAGGGGTTTAATGGAGGTCAAAGAGAACGAGAAATGTAGAAGGTAAAGAATAGTTTTAGAGCAATAGTGAGAAGTAGGATTGTAAGAGTCAAAGGGATAAAGGGATTTTGTTTTGTTTTTAGTGGTAGTGTGATGAGCATATTTATAGGAAGAAGTATGTAGGCTGTATTTTCCAGAGGAGTGAAAAGCTCATTATTCTCTTCATTAGAGAAAACTATTTAACAGAACTTGTTAAATATATAGCTGTGATTTATTTAAATAATTCAAGTAAGCATAGTCATTAAGAGACTTCAAGGAAGAGCTAGCAAAAGAACTCAGGATACAAAAGAATAACTGACAGAATAACTGATGAAATAAGGGAAACAAATATTTACTGAAAGCATATTACGAGCCAAGCATTCTTCTAGTGCTGAGGAAGCACTGAACAAAGCAGACAAGAATCTGTCTTTGCTAAACTTACATTCAAGTAGACTGGAGAATACAGGTAAAGTGATTCATCTTTACAACAGAAATAGCTATATTTAAGGCATAAGGGAAGACAATAACAAATCTTCAATATGGAAATGAGTAATTATAAAAAATTTACACTAAGAAGCTAATCATAGGAAGAGATGTGGTTGATGGTATTATTGTTGACAAGTATTCGCTTGCACTTTCCATATATCTCTGGCCAGTCATTTGACTTGTAGTGCTTCCTATGGGAGGAACATACATTTCTATGCAACTCTCACTGTATTTGATCATGTCACAGGAATACACAGACAGACATGCCACCTCTATACAGAAGCTTTGAGAGGCATTATCGGTTTACAGCAGCTCTCTTATTTTTTACTTTTTGCCGTAAGAATGCCATGTCTCAAATGGAGTGACCTCTTCCGCCTTGGCCAAAGACATATGAATTAAGGGCAAAAGCAGATTCACAACTGCCTAATTTTCAGTGCTGTGAGAGAAATAAATGTTAATTGCTGGAAACCACTGAGATTTGGGGAGAGGGCAAAGAAGGTACTTTTTAAACACAACGAAGAGACTAATACAGATGGCTATGGGGAGGGGTGAGGCAGATGAGCAGAAGGTTTTATGGAAATAGGGAAACATTCTGAGATAATTATCACAGTACATGAAATAGTGATAAATACAAGAACTGGCAAGCAATTACCAGACCCAAATTTAAATAATTGTTTCCAAATAGAATATGATGATTAACAAGAACATTTGTTAAAATTTGACAAAAGAATCATTTATAAAGCTTCCATAAATCTATGCTACGCAAATAAGGTTACTTTGCTAAAATGCTAAAGTAACCTGTTAGATGATGGGTTAGTATCTTTATGAAAAAAGATTACACAAACCTTTAAGAAAAAGGTTTAAGATCTGAATGACTAAGAATAGATTTTTTACATTTGGAAAATGTACCAGCACAATACCAATTAGGACAATGCAAATTAATAGATAACATTTTTATCTATGAAATCAGTTTATCAGTGTTATTTATCATAGCAAAACTCAAAAGAAACAAGCATAATGTCCAAATTGGAGAGCGACCAAATAAATTATATTGAGTTACTAGACAAAATACAGAACCATTTAAAATATTATAAAGAATGTGTACTATAAAAAATAGCACAATTATGTTTTTTTGAAATGTGGGTATAGTAGCAGACTAAATAATATACACCAATGTTATTGCACAAAATGCCTAATGAAAGAGTATAAAAAGATCTTTAAAAAAATCTAACAGCTGACAAGATAATAAGAAATAACCAGGCCAAAAAATTAACTGTGAAGCTGAGCTGTGATTTTGTCAGTCCCATGGGGTTGTACACAGATGCAAATTCCAGGATTAACCCAAGGAAGAAGTTAATAGGAGAGTTTCACAACATTAATACAGAATATAAGCGTAAAATAACCCACCCCATTTACCTACTCAGAAGACTGCAAGGAAAGTTACCTACACGGCTAGCAGAGAAGAAATAAAAATCTTCCTGAAAAGTTCTAACCAAAAGCAAGCTCTCATGCAAATTTGCAGCCCAAATTCATATTTCTTAGGAGTCCAGAGGAAAATTAATGAAGCTGTAGATTTAGATAGAAATGCCCCAAACACAGAGCTTTTAATGTTGCAGACAAACAAATTCTCTCTGGAGGAACATACCATCTTGATGCTAAGCCTCAAAGAACTCTCCAAGTAAAAAAAGCAACTCATTAAAAAAAAAGAAAAGAAGTTTCTTACTGCAGAAAGACAACTGCAAAGATTTCAGACACTGGAGCTATCAGATGAAAATTTAAACAGTATATTTGAAGAAATAAAAGATGCTGAAAAATATGTTTTAAAAGTGTAGACACTGTTAAAACAAGGACCAAATAAAATTTCTAGAAATATAAAACAATTATTGAAATCTAAAATTACCGAAAAAGTTTAACAACAGATTACACAAAGGTAAACAGACTGTTAATGAAATAAAAGTTACGCCTTAAGAAATTACTCAGAATGCTGCTGACAGAGATAAAGATATAAAAAATATAACAGTTTGAGACACTCAAAATAGAGTAAGAGGGTATAACAGGTCTAAACAAAGTTCCAGAAGGTAAAAAAATAACTAGTGGGAAGGATAAATATATGAAAAGATAATTTCTAGAACCAAAAAAAAAAAAGAAAATAACCCATCAAATCAAGAAGCTCAATGAGCTCCATTCAGAACAAATCATACTGAAACTACAAAACATCAAAGATGAAGACAATATCTACAGAACAGCCAGAGAGAAAAGAGCAGTCAGTAGTCATGTTGACAGCTGACTTTCTAAGTGCAACAATGAAAACCAGAATATTGTGGAATGATTTCTTTAATATGTTGAAAGAAAAATACCTGTTAACCTGGAACTCCATGTTAAACAAAAATGTCTTTTAAAACTGACAATAAAGACTGTTTTTGACAAATACCAATTTCAAATATGTTACCACAAACTTCCCTAAGTGAATACTAAAAGATGTTCTTCAAAAAGAAGGTAAGTGATCCCAGGTGGAAAGAAGGAATGAAGAGCCTAAGAAGTTATACATGGTTCAATCTACATGAATATTGATTGTATAAAGCAGTACTAATAAATTGCCAGGTTAAAATAAAATAAATATTAAAACATAACAATAATATCACGAGTTTGGAGGAGGTTAAAAAGATGGTAAAAGGAGTTAAAGTGTCCTAAGTTCTTGTATCATGTAAGGAAAGGATTCACTATCAACTAATTTTAGATTTTGGTTAAAATAAGTATGAAAGTTAAAAATCCTATATGAAAACAAAAAACAATGTTAAACTTCAAAAACAGTAGTGGGAAAAACAAAATAATAAGCATTAATTCAACAAGTATTTTTTGAGTGCCTATTTCATGTCAGGTATAAATATCAATAAACTTAAAAACCTACCCTGGTAAACCTCAATTCTAGTGATGAAAACAGAATAAATGATAAAGACAGTAAATAAGTTAATTGCATAGGTAAGAAGGTGATAAATATTATATATATAGATAAAAGAAGAGAAGAATCAGAGAAGGTCAAATGTGTAGGTCAAAGAAGGCAGCATGAGCCAACTCTGAGGGTACATGGGAAAAAGCACTCCAGGAAGAGGGAATAGTGGGACAATCTGGATGGAGGTGGAAACACACCTAACAGGAGGGAAGTCAGTTTGGTGTGCAGAAGGAGCATCAAAGGAGGTATGTCAAAAAAGTAAAACTGGAGTGAATGATGTACGGCCCTGGCAATCCAATATAGATGTGGACATTTAGTCTGAAAGAAACGGGAACCTTTGGAGGGTTACCAGCATTGGACTGAAAAGACATGACTTATTTTTCTTTCCTAATATACACTCAATAAACTATACTATATATATAACAAACTATATACTGAAGAGTTCTGATGTATATCTAAAACGTGAAATTATCATTACAATCAACATAACAAATATTTTCATCATTTCAAAAATTTCCTTTTGTCCTTTTTGCAGTCCATCTCTCTCCAAACCCTGTCCCCAGACAACCTGCTTTCTGTCCCCACTGACTTGCTTTCTGTCACTATAGATTAATTTGCATTTAACAGAATTATATATAAACAGAATCATACATTTTTTGGCGTCTGGCTTCTTTCATTCAGAATAATCCTTTTGTTCTTATCAATTTATTCCTTCTTATTGCTGAACAGTATTTCATCACCACATGGATGAACTTTTTGTTTATCCATCGACCGATAACAAAGTACATCTTTTTGGTCATAACAAATAAAATTACTATGAACATCTGTGTACACGTGTTTGTGTGAACATAAACTTTCATTTCTCTTGGGTAAATGACTGGATGGAATGACTGAGTCACAGGATGGAATGACTGAGTCACATTGTAGGTGCACGTTTAGCTTTTTAAGAAAATGTCAAACTCTTTTCCAAACTGGTTGTGCCTAAATTTTACATGGTCACCAACACAATACGCTAGTGAAAGATGGTCTACATCCTTGTACAGTAAGCCTTTTTAATTTTAGCCATTCCGATGAGCAGGAAGTAATACTGTTATTTTCATTTCCATCTCCCTAATGACTAGAGATGTTGAGCATATTTTCATGTGCTTTGTAAAGTAACTCTTCAAATATTCTGTCCATTTTTTATTGGTTTCTTGTTTTATTATTGAGCTGTAAGAGTTCTTTATATAACTTGATGTGATGAATTTGTCTAATATACGTGTTGCAAATATTTTCCTTCAAGTCTGTAGCTTGCCTTTTGGTTTTCTTGATGGTATATTTGAAAGAGTAAAACTTTAAAATTTTGACATATATTAATTATTTCCTTTTATGGTTGTGCCTTTTGTGTTCTAGCTAAGAAACCTTTACATATCATATCCTCAGGTTGCAAAGATTTTCTCCCACATTTTCTTCTCCAAGTTTTAGTTTTACACAGAGTTCTAAGATCCATTTCAAGTCAATTTGTCAGCATGGTGTGAAATACAGATCAATATTTATTTTTTTTCTAATATGGATATCCACCTCTCCAAAATCTACTTGTTGAAATATTTCCCATGGGCCAGCCGAGTGGCTCAGTTGGTTAAGAGCTTGCTCAAGAATGCGAGCTCTGAGCAACAGTGGTTTGATTCCCAGCCCGAGATGAGCTGCTGCTGAGCTGCCAACAGGTAGCAGGATGGCTCAGCTAAAGAAAAAAAAAAAAAGATTTCCCTTTCCCTACTAAATTTTACATTGACAATTTTGTTGAAAATCATCGGACTATATATGTGTGGGTCTAATTCTAGACTCTATATCTCTCCTTTTGACATTACCAAACTGGCTTCATTACTGCGGCTTCATATTAAGTCTTGGAATTAAAAAAAAATTAATTTCTTTTAATATTCTACGTTCTTTTTTCATTTCTACATAAATTTTAGAAGTTCAGTGCATCTTACCAAAGAAAAAGAAATTAACAGTTTTGAAAAAGGAATGAATATAAAATTAGTTTATCAAGTTTGCTGAATATGAAAATAATAAACAACACTACTTTACTATATTAGCAACAGTTAGAAAACAAAATAAAATGATAGCTAAAACTTACACTGCACTATGCCATACACCATTCTAAACTCGTTATGGACATCAGCACATTTAATGTTCATCACAACTCTACCAGTTAAGTACTATTATTATGCTCATTCCATATATGAAGAAACAAAAGTGCAGAGCAGTTAAGCAATTTGCCCAAGGTTACACAGATCATGAATAATAGTTTTAGAATTAGCATCTTAAAAGTATGGTTCTTAGGAATAAATCTAACAAAACATGCAAACCTTTATGGAGAAAAGTCACCAAACTTTACTGAAAGACATTAAGGAATATCCAAGTGAATGGAGAGATGTACAATGTTCAAAGACTGGAAGACTCTATTGCAAAGATGTCAATTATCTTCTAAGTGATTTATAAAGTCAATGTAATCCAATCAAAACCCCGTAAGCCTTTTTTTTTTTTTTTGAGAACTTGTCAAGCTGATCCTCAAGTTCATGTGTAAATGGCCAAAACTGTAAGATACTCTTGAAGAATAAGGTAAAAAAGATGTAACCTATCAGATATTGAAACGAGGTAATGAGAAAAGGAAAGATAAATAAATAGACCAATGGAAGAATGCATAGAAAACTACTTAAGAAAACATTAAGCTGAAGTTTTAATGGTATGTGTTAACAAATCTGAAACTACTTTTTGTGTAATTATAGGATTGAGCAAATAAGTAAATATGTTGAGGCTAAAGGAAACTAGATTTCTCATTCTTGAAGAAAGAAGTTGCCAATATGAAAAAGTGTGCTGGATTGGAATTGAAGGTATCAGTTAAAATTTGTGGTTTTTAAACAAACATACAAAGAAAAATATATTTATGAAACACACATATACACATATCCTAGTGTGTACAAGCAATGATGTCCTATTAGCAATGAGCACATCTAATGGCGAGATACTGATTTCCAATACCATTTTCCACTAAAAGGAATCAGGGCTCATTTTGCAGTGTTAAGTCAGGGAAGGTAAAGGTCTGAAATACCTTCTGCCAGAAAGGAAGGAAGCGCTCAAACAGTGATGGGGACATTTCAAATTCCATAGAAGCCAGAGTTGAAAGAGCTCCCACTGCCCAAATCTGGGACAGTTTGAGCATAAGATAAAAAATGATAGCACACAATTTTAACTCATAGAATAAAGAATCCATAGTGACATAAAAAATAAATACAACGAGCAGTAACTAAGTCATAGAGATCTAATGCACATTATAGCAAATATAAACAATATTATACTATAATTAGGTAATGTGATTAAATATGGCTATATCGGCAATCATGTAATATATAAATGTAGGTTGTACACCTTAAATTCACACAGTTATACGTTGAATTTATTCAAAATGAATGAATGAATGGAATGGTGGTAAGAAAAAAGTCCTTTATAATAAAATCTCAACTAATAAATGTAGAAAAAATGATGGCAAACTACCAATATGGCAATCATCAGAGTAACAAGTAATTTCAGCAATGGATTCTAAAACTAAAAGGTCAAAAGTGATGAGGATATTTATATAGTCTCAATGCATCTCCCTAAAAATTACAAAAACAGTAACTTTACTTGAAGAAACGTGGCAGAAATCACCTTAGTAAGTGATTAATCGTAGGCGTTCAGAATGAGTCGCCCCAAGACGTGCCTCTCTGGAATGCAGATTACTTTGAGCTAAAGGCAATGAGACCCTAATGGGCGCAAGAGAAACTTCTCCCCCCATTTAACTGCCTACAACAATTTAAATGAGAGGGCTTGCCCATAATAAGAGTTAACACCAGAAATAACTTTTTATGACCAATCTATAGGGCAGGGCAAACTACTAATTACTGAACATCTGCTGTTCTTATAGTCCTGCAGTGACCTTTCTCCCCTCTGAAGCTCCAAGGTACTGTATCTCATCCTTAGCTCAAATGTCATATATACCTCATTTTCCCCTGGTCTTTGAACCTCCATGTATGTGGGTTCTCTGACTCTCTCATGCATGTGGGGTTCCCATGTGTACGTATATAATTAAATTTGGTTATTTTCTCTTGTTAATCTGTCTCATGTACACTTAATTACTAGAGCAGCCAAAAGAACCCTGAGGGTAAAGTTTCTTCCTCCCCCATATGATCAAAGTTAGCAGATAAAGTGGAATCATGTGTCTCCCGATGTAATAAACTGAGAAAGACACATTATTTCAGCCAAAAAACCAGACACTCATATTGAGAAACAGTCAATATAATACCCAACCTGAACTCTTAAAAAAATGCAAACGTCACTAAAGACAAAGAATGAAGAAATGTTCTAAATTAAAGGGCTCCAAAGAAACATAAATAAATTAGCCTGATACTGGTTTGGATCTTTACAAGAAAAAAAATTCTCTTATGAAGAACATTATTTTCACAACTGGCAAAAATTAAAAAGGTCTATGGATTAGATAATATCATTGTATGAATGTTAATTTCCTGATTTGATAACTGAACTACATTTAGGTAAGCATGTCCTTGTTTTTAGAAAACACACAATGAATATTTAGAAGTAAAGGGGCATCATGCCTAAAACTTACTCTCTAGTACTTCAGGGGGAAAAAAAACCTACTACTTACACACACACACACACACACACACACACACACACACACACACACACACTAAAGTAAATGTGGCATGATGTTACTAATTGAGAAATGTGAATGAAGGCTATAAGGGAATTCTTTGTCCTATTCTTGCAACTTAAATTATTTTAAAACAAAGCTACTAAAATAGTATAAACTTTAGAATATAAGTATGTATCTTTATGATGCCAGAAGAAAGGATTTCTAAAAGAAGACACAAAAATCACAAATACAAAGAAATAAGTGGCAAATACATTTAAAGCCAAACTGGGAGAAACACATATAACCAACAAAGGAATAGTGTCTGGGATAGATACAGAATTCCTAGAAATAAACAAGAAAAAGCAAGAAACCAAACACAAAAATAGGCAAAAGAGTTGAACAGAAAATTCATAAAGGAGAATGCACAATAAATAGAAATGAGTTCAACCTCATTGGTAATCAGGAAAATTTCATAGCAGCATTTTTCATGATGGCCTCAAACTAAAATAACCCAAATGTATCAACAGTAGGATACACAAACTGTGGTATATTCATACAATGGGAATCTACACACTTGACAGTACTGAGAATGAACAAGCAACAGCCACATATATGAATGAATATGAATGAATCACAAGTTACGAAAGAAAATAAATAGCATGATTCCATTTACATAAAGTTCTAAATATAGAAGAAAATTTTTTAAAATTATACTTCGGGCTGCATAACGATTAAAAAAAAAACAGAAAGAAAAACCTGAAAAGCAAATGATTATCATAAAATTTGAGACTGGTTATCACTGGGAGAGTGGGAGCACAATAATGAGAGCGGTACAAAGAATGCTTCTTTAGTATGTGTAAATATTTTATTTCTTTACCTGGGTGGTAATTATGAGGGTACTAAAAATACATTTACATGTTTCACAAGCTTTTCTACAGCCATAACATGTATCACTTAAAACAGGGACAGAGTGCTTGTTTGTTTACAACTTAACTCTAGGAACTTTAAATGGCAACCTTAAAAGAGAGAAAGAACAGCCAATGAGGTAGGAAAAAAGTTAGGAGAGTGTGGTGTTTCAGAAGCCAAGAGAAAAAAGGAGGGAACGGTAAACTGTGTCAAATATTAATGAGAGGCAGAGTAAACTTGCATACAATACATAAATTCAGAGAATGATAAATCACTTACATTAGGATGTAGACATTACTTTGCAATGACTAAGGATTATTAATACCATGAAAATGGATGTTAACATTCTGATATCTTATATTCAGAAACCAAAATTCTTAATTGTATTTTTAAAACGTCCTCCTCCCACAATGCAGAACACATTGATTACACTGACAGTATATATCCAATTACTGGGCTAAGTACTTCTACATTCGTTAGCCAAGTTTTGGCAACCTTGAATAATAGACTCAATTTCTATCATGTGTTATTGAAATGTATTTACAAAGACCTTTGGCTCTGCAAAATCAGACATGTAAGTAGGGTCTAGTAACAAATATAAAACACAAAAATTTGGTCAGATCACAACAAAAACTTAATTTTAGGAAAGTGAACTGAATAGTTCACAACTTTTTCAGTTATAAATAGTAATAAGCTTTTACTATAAAGTTACAAACTATTTTCTAGAAAATTTTGGTACAACCATTTGGTTAAGGATCCTTTTGTCACCTGTAAAATGAAGATGGATTAAATACCACTTAAGGTCTTTTTATGGGAAAGGCAAGTCAATCACAAAGAGTAATACAATTTAATATTTTATCTAAATATAAAACCACACTTTCGAGAACTGCAAAATCAAAAAGTAGCATACATTAACTTAATGATATATCCACTGGGCCACCCACTGCTTTTTCCTTATATAAAGGTTTATTTAAAAAGTATAAATATATTGAGAATCAGTTTTAAATAAAAGAAGGAAGCTCTTGAAGTGAATTTGCAGAGACAATTCAGGAGACTATTTTTATTAACGCAAAACTGCAACTTCACAGAAACTTAAGGTAAAGATGGAAGTTCTGATGTTTAAAAAACAAAATAATAAAATAAATCCTCTTCTTTGAATAAATGAAAACACACCACTAATTTAGGCCCTTGTTTTAAAATATCACTACTTAAAAAGGAAAAAGTATTTTTCTCAAGAACACTAATGCCAATATTCTGTTGGTTATAAACCAACATATTTAAACCAGTATTAATATGTAAAAGACTACTGATTTGAAGCAAATGGTTGCATGACTTATAAAGAATAAGTAATATTAATATTAGAAAATAAATTTGTAACTTTTAATTTCAGATATTCATTTGTTTTGCCAACTAACAGAATCTACTAATATTAAGAATTAAGGGAGGGCCGGCCGAGTGGCTGAGTCGGTTAAGAGCTCATTCAAGAGTGCGAGCTCTGAGCAACAGGGTCGCCGGTTGGATTCCCGTCCCGAGCTGAGCTGCCGCTGAGCTGCCAACAGATGGCAGGATGGCTCAGCTAAAAAAAAAAAAAGAATTAATGGACACATTTTATTCTATGAGTCTTGCCTTTCTTTAGAAATCCTGAGACAATCCAAGAAGAAAAAGGCTAACTGACATAACATGGATTAAAATGAAACTTTTAACTTCAGAAAACTTGCTTTGTGACCCAAAACAGAACTACTCACCAAAAGCAGCAGCCATAGGGGGTTCAAGGGATGGATGGCCATCACCAGTAGGAAGGTCTAAGCGAGTGAAGTCTCTGCTTTTGTCATTATTATATTTCACATTAAGGCTGGTGAGCTTGGAGAAGTCAATACGCAGAGTGCAGCATGCATTATAGATATTCTGGCCATCCAGAGCCTAAAGTATGTAAGAAAGGGACTGATGTTTTGCAAGACAACAACACTGATACATCAAGTAGCCTCTACTTTGACACAGGTATAAAGCAGAGCGCACTGGACTGAAAGCCAAAGACTTTTATTTACTCTTACCCCTGTCACTTATGTGCACCTAAGAGAGAAAAAGAAAATCTCTAACACTCAGTTTTTTCATCTGAAAATAAGGATAACAATCCCTATCTTGTCTCTGGTAAGATCAAAGGAAAGAGAAGAAATGTAAAAGCTTGGATAACTATTATGCATTACTATACATTGTACTAGCTTATGATTATTTTGTCCACAGAAAATGTTTAAAGATATTCTAGTTTTACATTTCATCTTAATTTTTTTAGAATAGTTTATATAGGTTAATAGAAATAAAGACTTTGTAAATGGTGCTTGTCAGAACATATATGAATATCGTCTACCACTTCTTTTTCTGTCGTAAATGTATTTTTTTAATACTCTGAATAATAAGCTGAGGGAAATTTGGAGTCAGTTCTGATATAAGACCAGTAATCAGTAATCCCTCCCTTCACAATAATAAAAATTTACCAAAGGGATACTTGTAGCCACTTATGACTGCTACAAATGCTCAAATTTATAAAAATGAATACCGAGACACATAAAAATAAAACAAAAAATATACAAATTCATTAAAAACCCTAACTTAGTAATAGTTACTGATTAGTATGCCATCATAAAGGTACAAAATAACATATGCAGGTAGAGGATACAGCATATATAAAGGCTATATTCCTAAACAAGAGCCAGACACTGCGTGGTGCACAAGAGTACTGCAAACCTGAGTCCCTATCTTTGAAAACAAATCAGAAATAATTCAGATACCAATACAAGAAAGAATTTGGGTTAGGATAGATCTCAATAGGAGATGGGTGAATGTGAAGTTTTATATCTTGTCAGAAGTCAAACACTCATGTACTAAAAAAAAAAAAAAAAGACCATAAACTGACAGTAGCATATTTCCTAAGATTTAATGTCTTCACCAATTCAGAGCTCAATAAGATTCAACAGTGAGTATGATTGCAAAAATACTGAAATCAATCTTTGGCTAATTTAATAGAAATAAAAGGCATAGGGCAAAGATAATTCTACTTTATTAGTCAGATTATATCAGGAGTACTGTCCTCAATTCTGGACTTTAAATATGACAAACAGAAATAAGTCTCAGAGATCCAAGAAATAACAGGTGATTTGAAACCATTTCATATGAAAGAACAAGTAATTTTTAGCTTACTATAAAAGAGCATATGAAACAGTATATTTTAAAATGGTAAATTTTATATGATGCATATTTTACTACAGTTAAAAGAACACATGGTAAACTGGACCAAGGGAGAAGACATGATGGCTTCTTTCAGTTTCTCTGAAGTGACTGATTAACAATTAAAAAATGAAAAAAAGATAATTACCATTTTGGCATATTGTGCATTCAATGGGTCAGCATACTGAAGCAAGGCTTGAAACTGATTATTCTTTGTAAAGGTGATAATTTTCAAGACTGTGCCAAATTTAGAAAATATCTGAAAAAAAGTTCACATTAGGTTAAATCTAAGGAAAAAATAAAGCTAACATATCTTTATACATACAACTTAATTCATGAATCCTATTTTAAAATGAAAATAATTTCTTTTATTAAAACTGTTGGTACCAAAATGACTTAAATGAAGCCTAAAATGTCAACACCCATGCATGTCTTAAAACAGTGCCTAACCCAATTGGCACGCAAATATTTAACCTATTTTATAACGTGTCATAAATGGCACAATACTAAAACAGGAAGTTACAATAGAAATTAATTAACGTTTTAAGATAGTGGGGTTATAATGTATATGAATGAAAGTAGAAGAGTCATATGGATCAAATATTTCATCCTGAAAAATCAGCATCATTTCTTGAGATTTTATAGACAGAGAAACTACAAAATGTTCACTAGAGATTGCTCCACTAATTCATCAAATATTCAGAGCACTCTTCTAAGCACTGGGAAGTCAGCAGTGAATAAAATAGTGACAGGAGCCTCTGACCTTATGAAGAAAGACATGATAAATAAGCAAATAAATAATAATGTCTGATTGTAAAAAAGTGTTATGAATATAGAAGAACAAGGGTTAAGAGTTAATGATAATGCAAATTGGGAAGGTGCAAGAGTGGTCAAGAAAGGCCTCTCTGAAGTATCTCTGCAGAAGAGGAATAAACAGAGTACAGTAGGGAAAGTTTTTTGACATATCCCTAGTTATCAATGTTCTTACAACATTTGTTCTACTTCACCACTACAAACGTTCGTGGCTAGGGTTATTATAATGCATTTTGTGTTCCTCTGATATCCTATTTAAATTTGGATCTTGAGCCAGAAACTTGTCCTTCTGCTTCTAAGAATCAAAAGGTAAGTATTCCCTATGATGGTAAGAATTTGCTATTATCAAATACTATGTCTGAGTGTCCTTAATAGGCAAATGGTACTGCTTTTTAATGATCAGAAAAAATGATCAAGAATAACTGTCCTAAAGTACAGGCAACAACAACAACAACAACAAAAAAGCAAATAAAGTCGACTACATCAAAATTAAGAACTTTTACGTATCAAAAAACACTAGCAACAGAGTGAAAAGGCAATCCATAAAATGGGAGACAATTATTTGCAAATCATATATCTGATAAGGGGATAATATCCAGAATATATAAAGAACAAGTACAACTCAACAACAAAATCCTAATTTAAAAATGAGCAAAAAACTTGAATAGACATTTCCCCAAAGAAGAAAACTGAGCAGCCAATAAGAACATGAAAAGATGCTCAACATCACTAACCATTAAGGAAATGCAAATAAAAACTGAGCTACCACTTCAAACCCATTAGGATAGCTAGTATCAAAACAAACAAAACCCAGAAAATATTAAGTGTTGGGGATGATATGGAGAAAAAAGCACTGTTGGTGGGAATGTAAAATAGTGCAGATATATGGAAAATATTATGGCGGTTCTTCAAAAAAATCTTAAAAATAGAATTACCATATGATCCAACAATTCCACTTTGGGCATATGCCCCAAAGACCTGAAAGCAGGGACACAAAGAGGTATTTGTACCCCATGTTCATAGCAACATTATTTGCAATAGTCAAAAGATGGAAGCAATCCAAGTATCCAACCACAGATGACTGGACAAACAAAATGTGGGATATAGATATCTATAGATATATAGATATAGATATACATATAGATATACACACAAAAGGATGAAAATTCTGACACATGCTATAACATGGCAGTACCTTGAAAAAATTATGTTACGTGAAATAAGCCAATCACAAAAGGACAAATGATGCATGATTCCACTTGTATGTGTAACCTAGATAGAGTAGTAGTCAAATTCGAGACAGAAAGTAGAATGGTAGTTGCAAAGGGCTGAAAGAAGAGGAGAATGGGGGAGTTGTTTACTGTGTGGGTACAAGAGTTGCAGTTTGGAAAAACGAAAAGAAAAGTCTGGAGATATACAGTGTTTGGTGATGGTTGCAAAACTTTGTGAATATACTTAATTCCGCTGAACTGTATACTTAAAATGGTTAAAAGGGTGAAATTTATATATATATATATATATTACCACCCCCACCCCCCGCCAAAAAAAAAAAAAAGTATACTGAAGTCCAAATATTCATTTTGGACAAGATATTCGTTAACACAGATTTAGCTTAGAGTCAAACACATCTTATAGGAAATAATATCATTCTGTAAGATTTGTGAATCCAATTTGTCTTGGAAGGGCTTACTAGAAAATGTCATTCCTTAAAATTAAATAGTCTGAGAGTTCTTTAGTGAAATTAGAAACTTTTAAAAAACTAGTTAATTTCATTATGGTCATATTTCTGGGTTTAGAACTTTGGAACCTAATTCTCATTTAACTGTGTTTTGAACATCATTAAGAAATTTTTTGTTTTGTTCTTCAATGAAAACTTTTGTCCTATCAAAGGTACTTTTTCAGTACACCCTTGTGTCCTAGATAATATTCTTAAAAAACACCCCACCAAAATAACAAATTTACCTTGTTCTCAGGTGACTGTCATAGAATTTGAATTTTATGTTGTATCTTTCTTTAAGATATAGGTATAAGCATGCTTCAGAAAAAGTCTTATACTTTCTTAATTTTCATCCTTGGTGATATTGTGGTGCTGCAAACATGCGCGCGCACACACATGCCAATCTATATATTACAAGTGCATAAACTGGTTTTTTTTTTTTACACCAGATAAGTGAGCAACAGACTTTATACATGTATATTAAAAGGACATATAATAACTGCCTAATCTCCCTCCTTCATACTGCAGTCACAGGTAGTGAGTGTTCTAAAGTACAAGTCAGATTATATTTTTCCTTGCTTAAAATTCCTCACTATCTCCCCATTACCTGCTTGGTAAAATCCAAGCACTATGGTATACTACATACAATCTCGCCCTAGTGTACCTCTCCAACCTCATCTCTGACACTTTTTACAATATATCACACTATTTACATCAACCATATGCAGTTGTCTATAGTTCTCCAAATACACCAAGAGGTTTCAGACTTCTATGCCTATACATATGGCTTTTCTCTTTACCTGGAACTCTGTGTCTAACACCTAGTAAATTTTCATTTACCTTTTTCAAAATTCAGTTCAGAGAAGGGAGTTAATGCCACCAGAAAATTCTCAACCTCCCCCAAATCTCACTAGCTAGCTTTCTATCCCAAATATTATCCCCTTCTTGGCCTCATATAAATATTTATCTTGTTTTACTTATACTGTATGATATATTTGTTTACATATCTGTCTCCTTTAATTAAAAAGCGCCTTGAAGTTATATGCCTTGTCTTAATCATTTCTACTTCTTCAGTATAATTCCTGACACCTAAGAGGTACAGAGTAAATGCTTTTTACCAACTGATAAAGAATTATACTCTGAGACCCAATTGGAGAATCACAGTAATATGCAATTTTTTAAAATGATAAACATTCTTGATGTAAAATATCTCACTAATAAAGTAATAAGAACATATAATTTGCTCTAAAATTTAGGATAATTTATAAATCAAATTCTGCTACAGAACCTAATTTCCAATTAACCTTCATGTTTTGTTAGTATTTAGATTCTTTCTCTCATTTAACTTGAACAGTAACCGGATGGACATCCTTACTGACATCTGTGTTTAGCTGTGTGATTTTTATCTGAAAGCACTAAGAAAATATAAACTGACTGGGCTGGCCGAGCGAGTGACACGCTGGTTAAGAGCTGTCTTGGGACACCAGCTCTGAGCAGCAGGGCCCCGGTTCGGATCCCACATGAGGGCCAGTGACACTGCCCCCTACAGCTAAGATGGTGAACAACAGCTCGACCTGGAGTTGGGCTGCCTGAGTCGCCCGCGACTGATCTGCCTCACCCAGGAAGAGCGCAATGATAATACCAACATGGGCCAGTGAAGCAATGTCCTCCACAACTAGACTGAAGAACAAAAGGACAGCACCTTGTCTGTTCCCTTTCCCCGATTCCCCAATGCTGTTCCCCTCCCACCAATTCCCCAATAAAATCTTAAAAAACCAAACAAAAAAAAACCAAACAAAAAGAAAATATAAACTGACTGAACTGGCTAACCATGGCTAGCTCTCTAGAGCCCCTTGGATTGTATGTACTGAGAGAGTAGCTACAAAAATCAACCTGATACTTTTGAATAAATTAAGTAAGCCACCTCTTTTTTTTTTTTTAAATGCAGGTTCTCTGTACAGTTCTCAGAAAGTCTCTTGGCTTATTTTTATTAAATTACATTAATTAATTAATTTATTTTTAAGAAGGGCGTAACTCACAGTGGCCCATGCAGGGAACAAACCAGCAACCTTGTTGTTATCAGCACTACACACTAACCAACTGAGCTAACCAGCCACCCCCCATAGATTCAATTTTTGATGTCTCCTGTGAATTGTATCTTTTCAGACTTTAATTTTACCAGATCAAATTCTGGTAAAATTAATCTTCAGGGTGATTTTTATAATGGCAGAACTTGCCAGAAACTAAAAATGTTCACTAGCATTCACTTGTAAAAAGCATATTCATATTAGAACTTTCAAAAATATCAAGCACATTGCCCACAACTTGTTTATGATAGTTTTTGTAACCAATAAAACATATGACTTAAGAACCTGAATTTTATATTACTACCATTGATTCTTTATTTAATACCATTATAATTTATTTTTACAAGTTATTTATCTTTATTCTGCAATTCAAAAAAAATCAGTCCTTTGTCTTGAAGAGATTTGTCTATTGGACATTCATAAAATACCCCTACGTATAACAATACTTAGAAGTAATGGATTACATGAGAATACTGTTTTGAACTACTCCTTCAGTATGCAAAGAAATTTTTTAACATGCAGGATTGAATTTACATAATGATCAGTCAATGAGTGCCTTCTTTGTCTACAAACGCTCTCTGCTCTCTCAGTGGCGGCACCATCCAATCCAATGGCATTAAACCACACCCAAAAATTGACGATTACCAAATCTCCAGTCTAGAATTCTTATAGCCAATCCAGACTTACTTCCTAATTGTCTATTCAACATCTCCTACTGAAATGTCTAATAGGTGTATGAAACATAACATGTCCAAAACACACTGTTGATTCCTGCCCTAAATCCCACCCCTGCCCCCAAATCTTTTTCCCCCCTCTGTCTTTACTAGTTTCATGTAAGATTGCTCTATTTTACCAGAGGCTCACAGCCAAAATCTGGAATACATTCTTGGTTACTCTCTTTCTCCTCAGAATCCACATCTATTCAACTCATCAGCAAATCCGTCCAAATACAGTATATCCATAATCACCACTTCCAATGTCCTCACCCGAGTCACCACCATCTCTCATATGGGCTATGACAAAAGCCTCTGCTTGTGCCTACAGTTTACTTTTAACACAGCACCAAGAGCGATTCCGTTAAAACATAAATCTACCATCTCACCCCTCTTCTGAAAATCTTCTAATGGCTTCCCATTTTACTCAGTGTAAAGATTATAAAGGCTTTATATCATCTGGCTCCTAATGCCTTCTCAGACCCTATCATTCATGGCTTTCCTACTTTTTACCCTCCAATGACATAGCCTTATTGCTGATATTTGAATACATGAAGGACACCTCCATTTTAAGGACTTCGCACTTGCTGTTCTGACTGGATTATTATTCTATCACTTACACACATTACTTATACCTTAACATCCTTCAAGCCTCTGCTCAAATGCCATCATATTGGAAACAGCTCCCCTAATCTGAAATAGTATCACTTCCATCTCAGTCACTCTCAACCCCTTACCATGAGCTAAGGGAAAAACACTAGCTCCTACAGATGTTAGAGAGCAGTTTAGTTAATGCCAACTCTTCAGCTAAGAATATAAAAGAATCCTCTAATTAATTATAAAAGGTGCTAGGCAACTCCACACTTCCATGTATTTCCCCATCTCAATATTCACTGCATTTTATGCTATTACTTATGAAATTGTATCTTACCCACAAGACTACAAAAGCAAGGATCAGTTTCTTACAGTGCAATTTACTAGCATCTGATAATTACTAAAATTTCCTGAGCACTTAATATGTAGCAGGCACTGTTCTAAGTGCTTTAAATGCATTAACTCGTGTAATCCTCACAATGAAGGTATAAAATAGAGACCATCTTCATTATGTAAACAAGTGAAAGACACAGATGGGGTAAGTTACTTGCTCAGGGCTGTAGAGGTAGTAAGTGGTAAAGCCAGGATTCAAAGCAGCTCCAGACCCTGTATCCTTAATCCTTATGCTACACTATACTTTAGTTGGTTAATGGGATACAGAGCCAGGGGAAGAGGGATTAATTAATGTAATTAGTGAAAGACTCTCTGAGGAGGTAAATGATAAAATTGAAAACTGAATGATGTACAACAGAATTCAGCTAAATTATCTCAGCAAAGTGTGTTCTGAGTCTACGAAATAGAAAATAGAAACGGAATAAGCTGGAGAAAAGGGGGAAAGGGTCAAAGCGAAAGTCACGAAAGTCAGACTGCTAAATAAGCAGAGGAAGTGTTATGAAATGAGGTTAAAGAAATGGGGAGCGGTCTGAATGTGGGGGACCTTAAGGGCCTCAGTAAGGAGTTTGGACTGATTCCAACAGGAATGGGAAGGAGCATTAAATAAGGGTGTGCTATGCTTAAAAGGCTGAGTCCAACCCTGGTGGTTACTTACTACTGAGTCTGAGAATTACTCTTCAGCAGAAGGACCCCATAATCTTTTGGGAGACAGGCAAGTTTGTTACTGCTCTTAGGGAGATAAATGGAATGACAGATCAGCACCACATGACACTGGCCAAACTCTCTGCCACTGAGGGCAATGTTGAGCCACAGGAGCAAGAATATCTTTTGTAAAACTGTAAGTTAGCAGTACCTACAATGTTACAGTAGCACAAACAAACAGACTAACACACACACACACACACACACACACACACACACACACACACACACACACACTGCTGATGGATCACAGAGGATTCAATTCCACTTTATGGAAAAAACAGAAGAGAAGAAAATCCACCAGAACAAAGAACCCAATCACTCAAGCAATTCCTGAAACCTTTTAGGGAACAACAGTGACTATGAATACCACTGTTACAGCCCTCCCTAGGAAATGCTCACCAATGCATATTTAGAAAATGGTACTTACAAAACTATCGTAGGGAACACAGTAGAACTAATAAATGGTATATGTATTTTGATATTTATATGCATGGCACAGAACCTGTATTGGGAAATGTATCCCAGCTATATCACCAGTTGGTACAATGACTGTAACTGTAACTTAATTTCCAAGGGCCCCAGTTTCCTTATTTGTAAAATGTGGTACTAGGATAAGATGCATTTTAATTCTTAAATACACATGCACACACACACACACCCATATAACTCTCCATTTAGTAGTACAAACACAAAGATTAGGAAAACAGTTAAATAATTTTGGACTGGCCTTGTATTATGCTGGCAATATATACATTGAGATATAAATATGAAAATAAGTAATATCTTAGTATTTTAATATTTTAATATATGTATTGACAAGCATAATGAAATGGAATCAATATGTAGCTAAATAGAATAAAAACTAACTGAAGTTTTTGGGCTAGATGCCAAATATTTCTGTATACAGATTATCAAATAACTGTATGTTACATTTTGAGAGTATGTATATATGCAGTATTAGTTAAAATTATAACAAGTATACAAAACAAAACACTGGGCTTCGCATTAGAAGGCTTGAGTTCTAACTGGCTCTTTCATTACTCTGTAATGTTCACTGAATCAATTATCCGAGTTGCAGTTTTATTCACTATAAAATTATAAAACTAGTATTATAGAATTGTACACCTGAAACCTATGTAACTTTATTAACAATTGTCACCCCAATAAACTTTAATTAAAAAAAAAAAAGAACGGTAAAACTAGGTGACCTTTCAGTCTTTAAATTCTATATGTTCACAGTAGGCCATGATTTGGTAGACTGCCTTTTATCAAGACAGTTTAGACATATTAACGGGTAGTCTATGAAAGTTGCACTAGGTATCAGTCACTAACACAATACATCCGTGTTACATAAAAAGAGTTATTGTATACCTTCCTTTCAGAGTTTTTAAAATAAAAATACTCATATGTAAGGAGTCAATAGGAATAAATTAGTTGTTTTCTCTATTGATGTCACTTGCTCAGGAATAACTACTACCAGTGCTTTTAACAGGGTTCTATGCTTTATTCATCTTCCTGCTTAGGTATACACGTATAAAAAAGAAGGTCTGACATACTTTTTAAAATCAAGTATTTAAATTAGAAAAAGGGAGCTGTCAAAAATGATCTCTGATTGGTACTACTTCTTGCATGAACCAGGTTGCTGAAGGTTTTTTATTATTTAAACAAATATACCAACCAAAACTGACCACCTGAAATACTAAAGATATAAAAACATCTAAAGTTACAGAGGTCACATTTGACTCTGCTTTCCTAAGAGGGCTCCTCCTTACCTGATGAAGAACTTCCAGAGTAACGGGGTAAAAGAGATTTTCAATAATGATTCGGAGCACAGGGCTCTGCCCCGGGAGGATTGTGCCTTCATTGGTAGGGGCTCCAGGAAGGGCCAGACTTCCCGACTGGACAGCGCTGACAGCCTGCAGGGCAGCTTGGGCTCTCTATATAACAATGCAAAATGAGAACTCTGGGTTACATTATATGAATCCTAAAAATTAGTTAATGTAAAAGAATAGGAAGTAATATAAATAAAAACATACATATCTACTCTCTCTGAATGCACATATCCTAAATTTATAATCCGTCAAGAGCCAAAAAGACTTGCTTTCTTATCACACTGACACAATATTTAAGAAAGTTGCTTAAGTTTATTTCAAGAAATGAAAAAAATACATGGCAAAAAAAGAAAATCTGGATATTTTTATTCATAATTTTAAATGCCAATAGGAAAAAAAACAATGTGAAGGTAACGTTAAAGACCACTTAAAAGCTATTCAAGACTCTCTTCTTTTTCCCACCTTGAACAATTGAATTCTGAAGCGTTTGGGTGCCATACGAGATGTAAACATGGAGAGGAACTGTGGAGGTTCAGGGTGGAATACGAAGGGCATCTCTATAGGAAGGCATCCTGGCATGGAGAATCAGCCTAAGCAACATGAGGAGAGCATCCACATGGCAGGGCTGCCTGACAAGAGGAACCTAAGCCCAAACGAGGGGAGGAAAGTATATGTGGGGGTTGCTCACTGCTGGATGTCAGAACCTGAGAATGAGAGGGTAAGAAAGGCATCCAAAGAAGATCCTGGCCAGGAGAGTCAGAGCCCAAAGAGAGTCAGGAAGGGGTCCACTTGGGGTAGAGAGCCAAAGTGGTGAAGACAGCCTGAGTATAGTGAACAAGAGGTTTATGAGGGCCTGAATGGGGTAAGGAGGTAATTCAAAGAAGGGAGAGCCTGGCATGGGATGGTAGACAAGTTTCTAAATATCATGTTCCACTGAAAGAAACCAGGGTGCTAAAAATGGCTAGCTACAGATCTGGAGCAAGAAAAGCACAAGATGAGGGTATAACCTTTTGTTTTTACGAGTTTTTGCTGTTATTTTACCAGAATGCAAATAAGTGTTCAAAGAATAATAGGAAGATGCCAAAGGGACATAGAAAACAACCTGAAGGGGCTCCCACAGGCCAAATATAGGACAATTTGAAAATCAAAATAATAATAATTGTAAAAAACAATAACTCATCAAATAAAATAGAAAATCTTTAGTCCATGCTGATAAAAAATTGACAGCTGACAAGGAAACAGTTTATTTACATTGTCTTAAAGTATCTGCCCCAAATATTCTTCTTCCCCCGTTTGTAAGTCTTAACTTTACAGTGGAGAAGCCAGGCAAACACTAGGCTAATCAAGTGATCAAAGAGTGCATCATCACTAATGCAACAAATTGAAATTCCTGACAGGAGGCAATCAGAAAAAACCGAACACAACTTCTGTGATGTTCCTGTCAAAGATATATACACTGAATCTAATCACAAGGAAACATCAGACAAACTCAAACTGAAGGAAATCCTACAAGATAAAATGCCTGTAATTTTCAAAAATGTCAAGGTCATGACAGTCCAAGAAAAACTGAGGAACTGTTTCGATTAAAGCAAACTAAGGTGTGACTTCTAAACAGAACATGTGATTTGGAATAATGTTTGTTTTTCTCTAACAAACATTATTGGGACAAGTGGTAAACTTGAATGTGGACTGAGGATTGGAGGGAAGTAATGTATCAATGTTAATTTCCTGATTTGACCCCTGTATTTTGGTTCTGTAGGAAAATGTCCCTGTTTGTAGGAAATACATACACACTGAAAGTATTACACAATGAAGACAGACCAGGTTAGCAATTTATTCCCCAAATGCCTCAAGAAATCAAAAGTTCTTTGTATTTTATCTGCACCCTTTTCTCATTCTGTGATTGTCTCAGATTTTAAAACAATTATTTATAACATGAAGCAGGCGAAGGAGGGAAAATTGAAGAGAAAAAAGCATGGTTAATGATTACTGAAACTAAATTCAAGTTTTCATCAATGTTTTTTACAATACTTATCATTGCTTAAGAATGGTGATAATTAGCAAAATGTTTGTGCCACAAAATAAAACACTCCACTTTAATATAGCTACTTTCATTTTCACATATTGTGTTCACTTACAATTTTAAAGGTCACAGTACTTTTTAAGTTGTTTTAAATTAATATTTCTTGGTTTGTTTTCATGATTTTAATTTTTTACTTTATTGTACCATCACTCAAACATGAAATAAGCATTTATCTAACATTTTGCTATGATCAATAACATTAAAATAAGTATCTTTCTGAAAAATGGCATCTTTTACTTTCTGTAAACTTAATAATTGAACAACTTTCACTTTTATACTTCTATACAGTCATGCACCGCATAGCAATGTTAGGTCAACATAGGATTGCACCTAAGATGGTGGTCACACTAGATCAAAATGAAGCTGAAAAATTCCTGTCGCCCAGTGACAGCTAAAACATCGTAATATTGTAGCGCAACGTGTTACATGTCTGTGGTGATGCCTGTGTAAACAAACCTACTGGGCTGCCATTGTATACAAGTATACACATGCAATTATATTTAGTACATAATACTTGATAATGATAATAAACGACTGTGTTACTGGTTTATTTATTTACTATACTATGCCTTTTATTGATTTTAGTGTACTCTTTCTACTTATGAAAAGAAAGTTTGCTGTAAAACAATATGGCATGTTACGCTGCCATTATAGCCTCATTTTCTCTTGTGCTTTATTTAATCTCATATAAATTTAGTATAGCCTAAGTGTACCGTATTTATAAAGTCTACAGTAGCATATAGTAATGTCCTTCACATTCATTCACCACTCACTCACTGACTCACCCAGAGCACCTTCCAGTCCTGCGAACTTCATTCTTAAGTGCCCCCTATACAGGTGTACCATTTTTTATCTTTTATACAGTATTTTTACTGTACCTTTTCTATGTTTAGATATGTTTAGATGCACAAATACTTACTGCTGTTACAATTATCTACAGTATTCAGTACAGTAACATGCTTGAAGCCTAGAAGCAACAGGCTCTACCATAGAGCCTAGGTGTGTGGTAGGTTATGCTAGGTGGTGTGTTAAGTACACCCTATGATATATATACACAATAATGAAGCTGCCTAACGACATATTTCTCAGAACATCTCCATGTCGTTAAGTGGCATATGACTGTACGACCCTTTTCTTTTCGAGAGCAGTCTTCTGATTTTTAAATTTATTTACATATAGTTGGTATACAATATTATATTAGTTATAATAATTTTAGGTGTACAATATAGTGATTACACTTTTTATACCTTACAATGTGATCACCCCACTAATTCTAGTAATCATCTGTCACCATACAAAGTTATCACAATATTATCGACTATATTCCCCTTCATATTTTTCATCCATCCCCCTTTATTTATACATTTTAACAGCAACTGTATGCCATATACAGATTTTTATGTATCAGGTAATACACAAACTGCCAAACATTTAGTTTCCAAAGCATCATCATCTTTGAGGATATATGAATAATAATTTGAATATTTTATATTGTTGGTTTTCAAAACTATGCTCTTAGAAAGCCAAAGATGTGAAATACTGAGCACAATAACCCCGCTTCAAACATGGCAGTTTATCTCATCTATTGACACTGGGTTCCTCAGTAAGACATTATGGGAAAAAAGGGTTCGACTTTCAAGTTTGAAAACTGATTCAGATTTTTACCACTTTCAGTCTATAATTAGGTGAGGGTGGGAGTGGTGGTGTCAATCAATCAAAAAAGACCCAGAACTGACACAGGGGTTAGAATTAGCAGACATGAACATCAGTTATTATAACTATCACATCACACACACATGTAAGTAGAGACATAGAAAATAAAAAACCGTGCTTGTCCAACCAAATTTCCTGTGATGATGGAAATGTTTTTTTATCTACTGTCCAATATGACAGCCACTAACCACATGGGGCTAGCGAGCACTTGAAATGGGCCTAATGCAACTGAGGAACTAAATTTATTTTTAAATTTACTTAAATTTAGCCACATGTAGCGAGCTGCTACCATACTAGACATCACAACTTTAAAATGTCTAGGAAAAGACACTATCATACATAGTGAGATTCTAAGTGGAATAATGGTTCCTGTTCCTTTTAGAGAAGGATGATTAAATCTAATCAAATTAAGCATGCACAACTAAAAGTAAATGTAACCTCACTGACTTTACCTCATTATCCCTCTAATAATTCTATCGATCCTTTATATTAAGCAATCCTATATATATGCTTGGTGCTGCTAGTATTACTGTAGTTCTTCCTCTTCACTCCTTCCTCTTTGGCATAAGGGATACCATAGTGGAGAAATATGAGAAGCCCTGGTATATAATGTCTTAATCATTCTAGAGTTTTCAATGTACTAAGTACTAGTATCTCATAGAGCACTGAGTCCAAAGGTCTCTGAGCAGCAGGCATGCAAGTAATACTTCTGATAAAAATTGGAGAAAATAACAACTGGAAAAGATGGCTTTATTTTATAAGTAACTATAGTTTCAATTTTTTTTTTAAGATTTTATTGGGGAATTGGGGGAGGGGAACAGCGTTGGGGAATCGGGGAAGGGGAACAGATAAGTTGCTTTCCTTTTGTTCTTCAGTCTAGTTGTGGAGGATGATGTTTCACTGGCCCATGTTGGTATTATCATTGTGCGCTTCCCAGGTGAGGAAGATCGGTCGCCAGCCTCTGGATGGCTGCTCATGGCGGCTCCTGGCAGCTCACGTTGGCTGCCAGCCACTCACAGTAGCTTATGGCAACCCACTGCCAGAGGGGCTACAGCCTACGCCATCGCCAGCGACTCATGGCAGCCCAGCTCCAAGTAGAGCTGTTGTTCACCATCTTAGCTGTAGAGGGCAGTGTCACTGGCCCTCATGTGGGATCCGAACCGGGGCCGTGCTATTCAGAGCTGGTGTCCCAAGCCAGCTCTTAACCAACGCACCACTCGGCCGGCCCTATAGTTTCAATTTTTAATTAGGCAAAAACATTTAAGTAAAAAAACAAAATTGAGATGTACTCTCCATGGAGAACAAAGTTGGAAAAGAAAACTGAGAAATGTCTTCTTAATATGAAGAGATATTTCAAATACACAGAAGACATATGTCCTGTGAGTTGGATGCTAAAAATTATGACGCAGAATTCCTATTATGGGAGATAATTTTTAAATGTTTCACTAGCAAACTCTCTGGAATGGTTATACTACCTATTAATAAAAGAAATAGAAGTATAATAAAAGAAACCCAAATATTTTATTAAGGTGGGGGAAGAAAATATACTTCATGTAAAATTTAAACATACCTGATTAATGCAAAGAAGACATTTTTAAAATTGAGATGAAAATGATTATACAATAAAATGCACAGATCTTAAGGGTTCAGTTTGATGAATTTTTTAGAAAAATTATTTCAGAAAAAAATCCTTCCATGGTCATCTCTTTGCATGTTTATAAACTTCCACCCACAAGGTCAAGAAAAACTGTCTGTACAGTAATGACTGCTACTAACACAACAATTTCTCAAATGCTGTACCTCAAAATATGATGTAAAATTTGAACTATAATTTTAGTTTAAGTCAAAGGACAAAAATAGTTCACATTCACCTAACCCTCTGGCAAGTATGTCCATAAGCTGGAAAATAACTTATGTGCATGTTTTGGGATATCCTGCTATTCAGACAACAAAAGAAAAATGAAACAGTAATTTATCAGCTTCCCAGGGCTGTCAGAATAAAAGACACCTGGTACATTTTATACATGCAAACAGGTACCTTCAATTTTGAATTCAGCTTTGGTGTAGAACTTTTAATAAAAGAAAAAAATATATTTTATGCAACATCAATGCATAAAAATGGCACAAAAATAAATAGAAAGGGTACTGGGAAGAAATCAAGGCTATCGAAGAATAAACTAGGTCATTTGGGCTGGCTTTGGTTGCCAAGCAACTGGGATTTTTCACTGTTCCCCTTTAGAATAAACCAGTCTTTAAGAGTTTTATTAAATTGTTTATTTCTTCTTTAAGACTTATACTAACATAGGAATCATACTAATGAGAAAACTGCATGACTTACATAAAGGAAAATTAAAAGCTTTACTGAATGATACGAAACAAAACATAACTTCCTTCTCAAAAGGATCAGAGAGCAATATAAATATGCTAATTATCTTCAAATTAATCCATAAAATCAACTCAATTTCAATTTTTTATTTTTGGGTAAAAGTTATCAAAAGAATTATAATATATCTGAAGAAATAAACAAAACATATTAACCAGTTTATTTCAGAAAAGAAAGAGTAAAGAATGGGGCTTTGCCATATAATATATTAAGCCATAGGGACATTGAAACAGGAATGGAAAAGGAAAGAATGCAAAAGGTAGTTCAAATTAGACAATCAGACATAGAGTACATACCCGAGCAGCTCACACAAGGGTAGATCAGGGCCATGCAAGCAAATGTATAGGCATGGCTAACAAATGTACATATGCATGTTGTGAGTAGGCACAGCATGTGTACGGAAAACTAGAACATGATAAAGGACATGTTTCCCATGAGTGAATAATAAATGGGTTACCAAAAAAATAACAAAGCAGAAACTGGTCACTGGGAGTAAAAAAAATGGCCAAAACCCCACTCCCAAAATATTCCTAATAAAACAAACAGTTACACATTAAAATAAGAACTAAAACAAAAGTAGAAGATAGGTAAAAAATAAAATTTCTAAATCTTACTAAGCTAAGTCTTTATTAGTATGGTACCAAAACCAGAAACTATAATACTATCTTGAGAGATTTGAATGTTATATAAAAAGTCAAATGGCAGCTGCAAGGAGCTGGGGGAAGAGGGAGTAGGTAGTTGTTTAATGGGTACAGAACTTTTCAGTTTGGGAAGATACAAAAGTTCTGGAGATGGATGATGGTGATGGGTTGCGCAATGTGAATGTACTGAATGCCACTGAAATGTACTCTTAAAAATGGTTAAAATGGGGCCGGCTGAGTGGCGCATTGGTTAGGAGTTGAGTTAGCTTGGGACACCAGCTCTGAGCAGCAGGGCTCCGGTTCGGATCCCACATGAGGGCCAGTGACGCTGTGCCCTCTACAGCTAAGATGATGAACAACAGCTCGACCTGGAGCTGAGCTGCTGGGAGTTGCCGGTGACAGCGTATGCGGCAGCAGGCGTGAGCTGCTGTGAGCCGCAGTGAGCGGTCGTCCAATGCCCGGCAAGCAACTGCCTCACCCGGGAGAGCACAATAATACCAACATGGGCCAGTGAAGCGACGTCCTCCAAACTAGACTGAAGAACAAAAGGACAACAACTTGTCTGTTCCCCTTTCCCGATTTCCCAACGCTGTTCCCCTCCCCTAACTCCCCAATAAAATCTTAAAAAAAAAAAAGGTTAAAATGGTAAATTTTATGTTATTATATTTCACCACAATTGAAAAAAATGGGGGAAAACCTGCATTAACAGAAATCACTATAAATGCTTTACAAGTTATTGAATAAAAGTTAAGTAAACAATACAATACAACTTAACTATTGTATTAACAAAGACAGAAAAACGGTTTACTCATACATTATCAGTGGCACTCTAAGTGGGCACATAATCTTTACAGAAAGCAATCATGCAATATGTAACAAAATATGAAATATGCATATGCTTAGTCCCAGCAATATCACTGCCAGGAATGTGAACTAATAAGATAATGTTGCAAGTATGCTAAGATATATAAGAATGTTACTACAGTACTATTTGTAAAAGCATAAAACTGGAAATAATCTCAATGTCTATTATCAAGAAACTGGGTAATTACAGCTGTCCTACAGAAAGGAGTATTGGGCAGTCATTTAGAAATTATCAAATAATTCTATATTTGTTCTCAGGAAACAATGTCTATGATATAGTAAAAAATAATAGCTTTCAAAACATTATAGAGTTCCACGGGTATAAAATTATACATAGACAATAATACACCTGAATAGATAAGGGGCACACACCAAAATGTTAATTAGTTATCTTTGGGTAACTGGATTGTTTTTTTTGTTTTGTTACTTTATAGATTGTTTGAATGTTTTACCATGAGCATGTATTCTATTTTTAATTTACAAGGCAACTTTTCATTTTAAAAAATCTATACTATTTAAAAATATCTAATATTTCATTTATTCTTAAGTTTATATAGTTTATTAGATGACATTAGTATTTCTTAGAACAAGTAAAGGATTATACACAGGAAATATCACTGTTTTTAGAAATGTAGGAAACTATAATTTAAATTCAGCAGGTTGCATTATAAGTAACTTTCAACACAGAATCAGAGCTTGAGTGCTTTTGCCTAGAGCAAAAGTAGAGTGACCAAACATTTTAACATAAAAAAACCTTTCTTAAAATGTACTTGTTTTATGAATAACATTTTCCTACCCTTAAGTAAGTTCAAATTACTATTTTAACTACTTAAAACTACTCTGTGCCTGGAGAGGCACAAAAGATTAACATGAACTATTATCAAAATAAAAACTTGAAAATGAGGTAAGACGTTGATATTCTACATTCCACATTTACCTTGAAGAGTCATAAATCACTTAGAACATATCTATACAAATTCTTATTAACATCTCAAGTTCAGTTACTTAACATCACTCAATTTCTTAATGCCTTTGTTATTCTGTAAAAAGAAAGAATTGACTTCAAAAGTTCCTTTTAGACCTGAGATTTTAATATATATAACGATGTTATTTTTTTCTCATGAAAACAGTTTCAAGGGAAAACTAAATATCTACCACTTTTAACACCATTACTTCAAATTTCAAACATGTTTCTAAATGGCTCTACTTTCTTATATTTAAGTCTTCAGGTAAGAATTTACATACATGATCTTTACTAAAGCATCCTAAGATGAAGAAAAACACGATTATTTTCCTCTGAAAAACAGAAAGTTAATTCTAAGTTATTATATTATGTGTTCTTATAACTATTTTTACAAATGCCTTTAATACTTACAGCTTGATTAGGCAGATTGTCAGTCTTAAGTTCTCTGTGATTGGAATACTGAATAAAAATAGGCTGGCTTCGAAGGTGAGGAGTAAAAGGAGTGTAATAATTCACCATAGTAACAGCAGCTTCCTCAGAAGCCATTTCTAAGAAAGCCTGAAATAAACACAAGAAGGTAAAGTGAAAGCTCCTATTTTTGAAAGACAGCTAAGAACTATTTTGTCATTCTAGCTTGCTCTAAACCCATGCATTCTCAACAGAAATAATATTGCCCCCAAGGGGATGAAAAGATTTATCATTGATAATATATCATTGATAACAACTGGAAACATATTTGAAAAGTTGGGTTCAATAAAGGATTTGGGGTTGGGAAATTGCCAGTTGATGAAATGATTTTATGTGGTTTTTCTTTTATTTATGTTTCTCCTAAACCTAGAAATAATTAAAAAGGCAAAAATAAATGTGTGCATCGCCACTATAAATGGATGCTTTCAGGTACTGGGATTTAATAGCTCTTTCCTAAAAAATTCTCAAACAGAGATGGGACAAAACGATTTGTTCTTCATCTTTTTATAAAATAACTTTATGAATATAATTATATAGAGCATTCAAGGTCAGAGGTTCAATTTTTCAAAGTAGGGAAATGGGAGAGCATCTTATATTAATGTATCTTTTTTTACTACAATAGAGCATTTAATTAGCAAGCATATAGTAACCAATTCAAATTATGTATAAAACATTTACAATTTATTTATAAAATATGTATTTAACAACATTTATTGAACACAGGAAATGGCAAGTATCTACAAATCAAACTCTTTCTTAGTTTATTGTTATCTTACTTGGCAAGTGTTTCCAGTTGGCAAATATTCCAGGCAAAGGAAAATTATTAACTTGACAAATGTTAAATAAGATGCTTAACTGAATCAATTAAATGAACTAATTATATTCTATAAAGTAGTACTGTTAGCCAGATGACAGCTGATCAAATTCCATTAATTAATTGATCCATAATAAACAAATAAAATTTCACTATCTTTAAGGAATAAAACAGACTTCGAGTCATTTATACTATTTAAAAGATATAAATGTCCATGATGCACTTTAAATCCACTATTTAATTGTAATAGTAATACACTTTTTCTAATTTTTCTAAGAAAGGGTAAACATGATCAAGATAAAAATAGCTATAGCAATAGTTCCTATCTTGTTTTTAATCATCTTTTCAACAAAAAATTTGTAAACTGTATTCAAATAATCACTATATGGGGAGAGGTTATCTTTCTGCAAATTCCTTACTACATGTTAAAAACTAACTCAGTGTTTAACATCAGTCATACAAAGGAAAATCTAAACAATGTCTCTGAAACACTATATGATTCTTGTCATAGGAAGTTTTTCCTAAAAGTATATACAACCTAAAAATTCATATACAAAAATAGCTTTTCCACGTTATCTGGTAAAAGATTCATGTTTTTCTGAACTATCTAGTCAAAAGGATCAATTTTCATAATGTGGGTGGAAAGAAAATCAAAGGTCACCCTCCACAGAAAGGCTGTTGAAAATAATCCTCACTGTGTCCTCAACACTCCACCTCCAAGTACCACGGGGAAGATTACTCCTGAAAGCAGTTCTAGTGACTCATGGCAGAACGTCTTGCTAAAGTATATTACTAACAAGATATTTTTCAAACAGAATTTATGACCAAAAGACAAGCAATTAACCTAAGTCAGTTAGCACTAGTGACAAATATGAGCCCAGAACCAATAGTAGAAACAAAGAAACTATGACGCTGCATATACTACTGAAACATGGTAATACAGATGATACATGGCTGCCAGGTATCTCACAACCATTAGACATGGCCATGTTGGTTCTTTACAAACCATACAAACCATACTACTCTGAATAGTAGCAATGTGTTAAAATACAGATCTAAGTACATGCACTAGCCCCAAAAGATGTAAGATAAATGTGTAAACACAACAAGGGTTGAATACTAAGATATGTTATTTAATTTCTATAGCTCTTATTAATCTCATCTGAATTAAACAGGGATGTTAGTTTACTAAAGATAGGGGTCTGAAACAGACATCATCATCCAATCTCTAGCAAGTCTAATGCTAATCAAACAATTTATTTATAAATATATTTATAATGTTTCTTAAATTTATGAAAAGTGTAAGAAAGATAGGGACTTATCACAATTTACTACACAATGTCTAGGGCCTAGATTTGTTGTCATCATCTTTTCAGCAATGCTCAGTATAAAAGATTTTCAGGACAACCAAAAACTAGGAAAGAACTAAAAAATGCATCCCAGCGGGGTCTGAGTTGGAACAAGAAAGCACGTGATTATTCAAATCAACATGACAAGTATATTTTTGTCATGATCACCACAAAATCAAGTTTCCTTATTCATCTTAAGAAAAATCGATTAACTTCTGAAATGAAGAAGCTCTTATAGTCTCTTTCAAATTATTAAAGAAGCTACATAGTAATTCTACAAATAAAATATATTAAACACTTCAAGATTTTGGAAAACTGAAATGTCCTTTAATTTGCCAAATGAGGTACAATTTATATTCTCTCTGTCAGGGTCTTCTGATATATTACAGGATAGTTTCATAAACCATTTTGTAATTTAGACTGTAAAGTGTATTTTTTTAAGGAGGAAAAAGACGAGTCAATTAATAAGAGATAATCCTGTTTCCTGTGTTAATATTTTTGTTTGTTGCTTCCTCTCATACAAAAAAATTCTAATTTAAAAACTACTTCATGTAAATAGAATGAAATTTAGAAAATATGGAAAAGTTCAAGAAAATAAAAATTATCTTTAACACTAATACCCAGAGATAATCACTATGGGTGAATCTTTAAATATTACATACCTGGCTTTTTCCTTTCAACATCAAAAGATTAGTTACTTTGCCAAATGGTAGACCTAATGATATGACCTCTGCTTCGGTGACATCACTTGGAATTTTGCGAAGATGGAGAACACGGGAAGGTGAACAGGGAGGTCTATCTCCTTTAAATTTCTTGTTGTCATTCCCATTAGCTAAAAAATACAAAATTTTAAAAAAATTACTGAAACTAATTTGGGTTGACATACTACATTAACCATATTGTCACATTTGATTCTCCAAGAATTACAGGTTTTGAAAATTAGGGAATTATGGGATTGATGGAGGGAGAGGAGAGAAGGAAACTGGAAAACAATTTCACTACAAGTTATTAAATGTTTTAAAAATTTAAGTCTGATATTTAACTTCAAGGAAAGTACTGGGTAAATTAATTACATATTTAGAGGTAACAAATACCTCTAAATAGTCAACAATTTCTTGTAAATAGAGAACATTTATAATGTCTTCAATGTATTTTTAAATATATTTTTCTAATTTGTTCTATTGTTAAATAAATAAGAACAATAACTTTTAGGGAAGACTATAATAGAAACTAAACTTTATAATTTAAACATCCTAAAGGGGTTTGGATTTGAGCTGTATGTTTATGAAAATTAAGTTTATTTCTTAGGGGTTATATATTTTTTTACTAATCTGTTTTTTAAAGTTATTTTTTAGACGCTAAAACTTTGGTTTCCCAGAGTAACCTTATTCCTGATTATATAACAGAAGTTCCTAACGTAAGCATGATCACCTTGTTGGAAATGCAAATTTCAGCCCCACCCCAGATCTACTGAATCAGAAACTAGGGTGGGACCCAACAACCTGTGTTTTAACAAGTCCTCCAGGTGATTCTGGTGCAACCTGAAGTCTGAGAACCACTGTTGTAAAATAAAGAAATCCATTACTATCCCGGTTCCAGCTAAATTATATTTAAATCTGATTGTTTGAACACTGACAATAACTAGAACTGAGAAGCCTGTAACAAATATTCAAATTTATGTACATCGGATTCAGATATGTTTTTCCCCCAGAAATAGCACCATGTAAAACTAAATGCAAATTATCTGAAAGCCGAATGTTTCTTAAGTGTTTCTCTTTTTACTAATACCATACTTAGCACCATTAGGAGGCAAACATAATTTCTCCAAATATCTAAAATTACCATTTTTCCAAACACTAATGTAACTGTACAATCAGATGTCTGTGATCCTAAATAAAATTTCATGATGACCACCTAAAAATCATATAGCAATATTTAATACTCATATCTGTGACATGGAACTCAACTTGCTTACAAGTGAATAGGTTGACTTAATACCCAACCAGCACTTTCTCCCAAATTTCTATGTTCCTGAATGCAGCCAGCATCCTACCTGAACCCACAAGACTATCAATTCCCAGAAGTCCTTACAGCTCTGGACCTGTATAGCAAATGCTTAGGCCAGATTGCAGAAAATAACAGGCAGTCAAATATTTATTGGGAATTAATCTGGGAGGCAAGAGAAGAGATTCCTTTTTCTCCTTTTCATCAATCACCATGAAATATTGATTTTTTTCCCCATCTAAAATGATTGATTACATTTTTCATCTCCACTCCCAATGTCACCAACCTCACTTATCTTGTCCCCTTCTTCTCTCCCTTCCTCTAGTCTCACTCCCCTCAACCTCGACTCATCCAACATCATCATCAACCTAACTAAAATAGTGTATCATGTCATTTATCCTACTCTAAAAACCCTCACAGGCTTCCTACTACCTAAAATGTCCACTTGTTTCTAGTTTTCATTTACACCGCCCCATTTGAGTTGACACATAAAAACATACCGTTAAATCTTATTAATTTTAACAGATGAAAAGACAGAGGTTCAGAGATTAAACTTTCTGTACATAGTCAGCAAGTGAAAAAAGCATTACTGAAACTAAAGTTTGAAGGTAATTTTTTTACCACAAAAATCTCAGTGTCTTACCACTCCTAGAAAAAAAGGAAGCAACTTGACACTGACATTATAAAGTTTCAAAGTATGTGCAGATTTATGTGGATTACAATAACACTGTCACTGAATCAGATGATCAAACATCACGACCTGGATAGGACTGAAAGCCAAGTATGGAGTGCCTTTTTGCACCCTCGGAGTAAGGTCTAGACAAAAATACCACCACCTTATGCTTTCTTAACCAGAACAAGGTGTTTAAGACTGGAAAAAAATCCTAAAAGCACGAGGCTTTTATCTGTTTACCCAGGCTATTCCAAATGAATAAAAGAACATTAAGATTGTTTCTTTAACAGGGGTCTTCATAATCTCTGTAAAGCTATGTGTGAGAAAAAATGAATACTTATACAAGATATTTGAGCTTGTGTTGCACTATTGAATAAAGACCTATGGTGACAAATTTTTATAAAAAAATATGCATTTATAAATCACCATTTAGGTTAATTGTTCTGCATTATAGAAATGCCTAAGCTGTGTTATGCACATGGGTTATGAAATCAGACATCCTGTTCTAGGCAAGTTAAACCTGACATAACTTGAGCCTCAGAGTCTTCTGTAAAATGAGTATAACAGGGCTATTTTGAAAACTAAATTAGATAACGTATTTAAATGTTAGGTGTAATGTCTAGTACATAGTGATCAAGAATGTATGTATAGGTTTTCTTAATTGTTTTACCTAAAAATGTTTTCTTCTACTTTTTTGTTGTTAAAATAAAGACTGTAGGCGACAGTGACTTTTTTCTCTTGATGCAAAATTAATTGAAAATTTTATTATTTTATGAAATCTAAAAATCTAAGAACTATTCATCCAGATGACCCCAGAAAAGGTTCTATCTAAAGATTTGATAAACAGAATAATCTGAAAGTAGAAAATACATACCAAGCAATCATATGGCCAAAATTTAATAAAAGTCACCAGGAAACAAGGAAATTCTAATTCATTGATCACATAACTTTGAAAAATTATTCTCTGTATAAAAGGATACATATACTACAGACTTTTTAAAAATTTTATTACAGACATAAGCATTCAACATGCTTAGCTTGTATAAATCCTGTATTTTATTGAATAAATTGAAAACTACCCAATGCCTACTACATGTTAGTCATGTTCCAAAGAGATAAGTAGAAGAGGCTTTTAAAAAATTCATATATTCCCATGTCAACACTGGAGGAATCTATCAGGAAAACTATCCTAGAAATACAGATCTTTTGTTTGTTTTGTTTTGTTTTTTGTTTTGTTTTGTTTTGTTTTAGCTGAGCCATCCTTCTACCTGTTGGCAGCTCAGCGGCAGCTCAGCTCGGGCCGTGAATCAAACCGGGGACCCTGTTGCTCAGAGCTCACACTCTTGAGCGAGCCCTTAACCAACTGAGCCACTCGGCCGGCCCCAATACAGATCTTTTTAAAAATTCAACTTTATTAGGATATACTTTACATATAATAAAATCTACCCACATTTTAAATGCAGAGTTGGACAACTTCTGACAAATGCATATACCTGTATGACCACAAAATCCAAGATATAGGACAATTCCATCATGCCCACAAGTTTCCTAGTGCACCTTTGTAGTCAGTCCTCCTTCCAAACCCCCAGCTTCTAATTAAGCCATATAGTGTGCCATTACCACACTGTCTTGATTACTGTATTTTTACAGCAATTCTTGAAATCAGGTACTTATCTGGGAAAAATTCACATTTTAATAATTTTGAGTCATCCAAAACGTACATATTGTGATATCTCTCTGAATTTATTTAGGACTTCTTTGATTTCTCTCAGCAGTGTTGTATGTTTTTCAGTGTAATGGTCATGCACATATTCTGATGTATGTATCCCTACATAATTTTTAATGGACTGATAAATAACACTTAAAAATTTTTATGTTCTAATTAATCATTGATAGTATACAGAAACACAACTGTTTTGGGTATGTTGACTTTGTATCCTGCAACCTTGCTAAATTTTTAGAATTTTCTACATATACAGTTTTATTTCTTACTTTCCAGTCTGTATGCCTTCTATTTTTTATTCTACCTTTATTGAACTGGCTAGGACTTCTTGTACAAAGTTGAAAAGAAATAATGAGATTGCACATCCTTGCATTGTTCCCGATTTCAAAGGGAAAGCACTGTCTTATACCACACCAAGTACAATGTTTGTTGTAGTTTCATACCTATATCAGGTTGAAAAAAGTTCCCTCCTATTTGGCTCCAGGTTTTGTTTATCATGAATGGGAACTGAATTTTCTCAATGCCTTCACCAGATATGTTAAGATGATCATAAGGTTTTTCTCTCATTTTGTTAATACAGTATATTACACAGACGAATTTTCAAGTTAAACCACTTTGTATTCTTGGAATAAGCCCTACTTGGTCATGATATATGATCTCTCCTCTCTTCTATATAGTTGATGTAATATCTTGCTGAATATTTGTGTCTATATTCATGAGTGATATTACTCTGTAATGTTTTTTCTTCCTGCATCAGGGTAACACTAACCTCAAAAACTGAACTGCAAAATGTTCTCTTTTATATTCTGAAAGAATTTGTGTGGCATTGTGTACTTCTAAAAGAGTTTGTGTAGCCTTAGTATTATTTCTTCCTTAAACGTTTGACAGAATTCACAAATAAAGCCACTGGACCTGGACTTTTTAATTATCAATTTGATTTTTAAAGCAGGTATAGGGCTATTTAGATTTTCTATTCTTTTTGCACCACTTTCAGTCATTTGTATTTTTCAAAAATGTGTGCACTTCATCTAAATTGTCAAATTGTTCATAAACATTAAAAATTTACCTTTTCACAGTTCTGGAGGCTAAAGTCCAAAATCAAGGTGATTTTGCTTTCAAGTGAAAACTCTTTTCCTGGCTTAGATAACCACCTTGTCAACGTATCCTCCTCACATGGTGCGGATGGTGAGAAAAGCAAGCTCTCTGGTATCTCTACTTACAAGGACATGAATCCCATCATGAGGTCCCCATCCCATAGGCAACATCTCCAAATAATATCATCACATTGAGGGTTAGGGTTTAAACATATGAATTTTGAAGGAACACAAACATTCAGTCCCTAACAATATCCTTTTAATGTTCATAGGATCATTCTTGATATTGATGATTTCTGTCTTCTCACTTTATTTTTTCGATCTAAAAGTTTATTAATTTTATTCATCTATAGTCATGCACCACTTAACGACAGGGATACATTCCGAGAAATGCATCATTAGGCAATTTCATTTTTGTGCAAACATCATAGAATGTACTAACACAAACCTAGATGGTATAGCATACTGCTGTAATTTTATGTGCTATACTTGTATATGACTGACAGCAGGTTTATTTACTATCAGGATTCCCACAAACATGTGAGTAATGCGTTGCACTACAATGTCACTAGGCGACGGGACTTTTTCAGCTCCATTATACTCTTGTGGGACCGCTGTCATATAATGCGGTCTGCCATCAGCTGCAACATTGTTATGCAGCACATGACTGTGTTAAAAAACTAGCTATTGATTTCATTAATTTTCCTCTACCACTTTTCTATGTCATTAATTTTTACCCTATTTAATATTTTCCTTCTTCTACTTTCTTGGGGCTCAACTTGATCTACTTATGCTATGCTTACAAGTTTAGATGATTAATTTTAGAATTAATTTTTCTAATATTAACATTTAAAGCTGTAAATTTTCTTCTAAGAAAAGTTCTCACAGAACCTTTCAAACTTTAATAAGCTGTGTTTTCATTTTAATTCACTTCAAAGTCTTTTCTAATTTGCCTTGTGACTCCTTATTTAATCCATGGGTTAAGTGGTTGTTTTTTTCAAAATAAGCGGAGATTTCCCCCACCAAAATATTTGAGGATCATGCTTTTACAATTTCTAATATAATTCTAATAAAATGAGAACTCTGCATAATTGTAATGCATTTATATTTATTTACTCGTTTTAAGACCCAGTATATAGCCTTTCTTGGTGACTATTTCATGTGAACTTGAAAAGAATGTGAATTCTGATGGTGTTGGGGAGACTGTTTCATATGCCAATTAGGTCAAGCTAGTTGATACTGTAGAAAACTTCCATATTAGGGGATCTACAAACTTTTTCTTAAAGGGCCACATAAATATTTTAGACTCTGTGGGCCATACAATTTCTGTCACAACTATTAAATCTCTACAGTTGTAGCACAAAAGCAGCTATAGGTAATGTGTAAATGAATTAGTGTGACTGAATTAAAATAAAATTTTATATACAGACACTGAAATTTGAATTTCAAAGAAGTTTCATATATCACAAAATACTGTTTTTGTTTGTTTTTTTACCACTTAAAACTGCAAAAATCAGTCTTAGTTTTGGCTCATAGGCAATACAAAACTGGGCAAGGGGATGGATTTGGCCCACAGACCAGTTTGCCAACATCTGTTTTGTGTATCCTTACTGATTTTCTATTTACTATGCTCTCAGTTAGTGAGAGAAGTGTTGCAATCTCCAGTTATAAATGTGGGTTTATCTGTTTCTCCATTTAGTTGTATTAGTTTTTACATTATATATTTTGAAGCTCTGTAATTAGGTGTATATTTAAGATATATATACACACATATATATGTATATGTGTGTGTGTGTGTGTGTGTATATATATATATATATATATATATATATATATATAGAAGGCAAAAGAATAAAATGATAAAGTGGAATACAAAGAAATAATCAAAAGAAAGCCAGGAAACAAAGGAAAAAAGAAATAAACAATGAATGGGACAAACAGAAAACAAATAGCAAGATGATAGACTTAACCACGTCAATAATTATATTAAGTGGAAATGGCAAAGAGTTCCAATTAAAAAGCAGAGATTATCAGTCTGGATAAAAGCAAGACTCAATAATATGATGTGAACAAAAAACCTATTTTAAACACAGAATCTCAGGTTAAAAATAAAAGGATTGAAAAAGATAAATATGTCAACACTAAACATAAAAAACCCGGAGTGGCTGTGGTAATATCAGACAAAATAGACTTCAGGAAAAGGGATAGAGACATTTCATAATGATAAAGGTGTCAGTTTATCAAGAAAACGTATTACCCACAAAAGGCACATACAACGTACACATAAAAGGCAGATAAGCTCTGCTTTTAAATTGGAATCTTTATACTCTTTACTTTTTTGCTTAGTGTAAGTGACTGTTCTGGAGTTATTAATAAATCAATATGCATCTTACACTTACCACAAGCCTACCTTCAAATAATAACACCTAGGTATAACGTCTAAGAACTTTTCTATGTCCCTCATCATACCTTTTGTTACTGTCACATATTTAATTTTCACAAATACTATAACCCCCCAAATATATTATTATCTTGTTCTAAATATTCAATTATCTTCCTTTTCTTTTTGCATCTTATTTTATTTACTTAATGGATCTTGCAGAGCTTTCCACAGAGAGCACTCCATATTTTTCCAATTTTATTTACTGTGGTAAAATACACATAACATAAAATTTGCTATTTTAACCACTTTAAAATGTAGAATTCAGTGGTGTTAAATGCATTCATAATGTTGTGCAACTATCACCGTCATCCATTTCCTAATTCTTTTAGTCTTAGGAAAACTTAGGAAACTGTATACTCATTAAACAGTAAGTCCCTATTCCCCAATTCTTCCAGCACCTGGCAACCACCATCTTACTCTGTCTGATTCTGACTACTCTAAGTAACCTTTCTCATTTCCTTTTGAGCATATTCTACAGCTATTTTCTTTGTGGTTACCATAGGGATTACATTTAATATCCTCCAAGTTATAACACTCTAATCTGAAGTTATACCAGCTTAACTTCAACAACATACACAAACTCTACTCCTGTACAGCTATCCCCACCCCATTCTGTTGCTGATGTCACAAAATTACATTTTTATACACTGTGTGCCCAGAAACACAAACTAATAATTCTTTTAAATTCATCTGCCTCCTAAATAATGTTGAAAACAAAATGTGAAGTTACAAACCAAGTTACTTGGTAGCTTTTAGATTAATAATTAAAACCAAAAAAATGTATGTCTCTTAAATCATGCAGAAAACAAAAAGTGGGGTAACAAACCATTGTTAGAATATTCTTTTATAATTGGCATGTATTTTATCTTCATTGAGATCTTTATTTCTGTATGGCTTTGACTGTCTAGTGTCCTTTCTTTTCACCCTAAAGAATTCCCTTCAGTAAATCTTTCAGGGCAGATCTAGTGGTAAAAAACTCCTTCAGCTTTTATCTGGGAATGTCTTGATTTCTCCATCACTTTTTTCTTTTTTAAATCAGTGACTTGACCTTAAAGTCAGGTATGTTACACATAAATCGTCTAATTTCTTAGGTGATTTCTCATAGCCTCCAAAGTTCCTAATGAGAAATCTGCCCATATTCTTACTGAGGATGCCTTGTATGTGATGAGTCGATTCTCTCTTGCTGCTTTCAAGATTTTGTCTTAATGAACAAACAAAACAGAGACAGGCCCACAGATACAGACAACAAACTGATGGTTACGATGCGAAGGGATTTGGGCAGCTGGGTGAGAAAGGTAAAGTATTAAGATGTACAAATTGGTAGTTATGGGAGCGTCACAGGGATGTGTAAAGTACTGTATGGGGAACATAATAACATTGTAAAAACTATGCAGTGTCAGATGGGCAATTGAGTTATTGGGGGATCACTTCATAAATTATATAAATGTCTAACCACTACACTGTACAACTGAAACTAATATAAAATAATACTGAATGTCAACTATAATTAAAAAAATTATAGTCACCAGGATATGTAGTGTAGCATGGGGAATGTAGTCAATAATGTTCTAATAACTAACGTATTTCCCCATGTATGAGACGCATCCTTTTTCGAAAATTTTGGGGTCTAAAAATTGGGTGCGTCTTATACAGTGGTTGTATGAGCGCAAAAACAAGCGGGAAATGCAAGTTAAAAAACCTACAACCACTGTATAAGACGCACCCAGTTTTTAGACCCCAAATTTTTCGAAAAGGGGCACGCCTTATACATGGGGGAATACGATACACAGTTTCAGGTGGGTAGTAGACTTGTTGGGGTTATCACTTTGTGAGTTATGTAAATGTTGTTCTGTATGCCTGAAACTAAAATGAACAACCAGAATAGCAAAAGAAAATTTTTTTGTCTCTGTCTTTTGAAAGTTTGATTATAATGTGTCTCAGTGTGGGTCTCATTGAGTTCATCTTACTTGGAGTTCATTAAGCTTCTTGAATGTTTATATTCATGTTTTTCATCAAATTTGGGAATGTGGTAACTCTGGAAATGAGATTCTTTCCATTCTCCAGGATTTTCTGAGTGTTATTGTTTTTATTTATTGCCTTTTTTTGATCGTTATAGGCTGTCTCTATGTCAAGGATGAGCCTGAGGTGTAAACTTAAGGTCTTCTCAGGTTTTTCCTGAGCCTTTTCCTGGAAATACACTACCACTTCCTAATTTTTCCTGTAGATGCAGTTTTTAAAAAAAATCCTAGTTTTTAATGTCTCGTTCCCAAAAAAGAATAAACAGGAAAAAATGAAGTGGGGGGAGGGTTAGAGCACTGGCCCTTTAAATCTCCAGGTAGTCACTTAGGGTGGGGGTGGGGGAATTGCTTACACTAATAGGGGGAGATGCAAGGACAATGGCTGCCTGCCTCTTTGTTTGCAACTGTATGACCAGAAAAAGCAATTACCTATCAGAGCACAGATCACCAAAAGTTAAAGGACAAGGTCCTTTTTGCTCACCCTGGCTCCCACAAGCTGTTTGTAAGCTGCTCCTGGAACATGTACACAGTTGCCTGCTGTGTGACTTGGGTGGGGGATGGGTAGCTGCTACTGTGCTAAGAGCTGAAATTGACCAAAATTAACCACAATTTACCTTCCCAGTCTTCCCTTGAAACTTGCGAGCCTTCAACAGACACAAGAGTTCCAAATTAGTTACAGATTCTGCCAATGCAATTATTGTCTAGTCTAGGTAGGAAGTCAGATTCCTAGTGCTTTTTACGCCACCATCTTCCCAGAATCCTCCCTCATTAATCTTTTAAATTAACAAGGAAAAAAATGAGGGAGAAGAGTTATGCATCCACATAATTACCACTTTGTGTAGACCTAAGTTTCCACCTGGTATAACTTTTCTCGTCTGAAGAATTTCCTTTACCATTTTGTAAAATGGAAGTCTGTTACTAACAAATGCTCTCAGCTCTTATGTGCCTCAAAGAGGGTTTTAACTTCATTTCTGAAAAATATTTTAAATGGACATTTGGATTCCAGTTTGATTGTACTTATTTTCAATACTTTAAAGATATTGCACATTGTCTTGTGTCTTCTGGCTTGCACAGTTTCGGGGAAGAAATCTCTCATCATTCTTCCTCTGAATAAAATGTGACTTTTTTCTTCTGGCTACTTTTAAGATTTGTTCTGCATTCTTGGTTTTCATCAATTTGATTATGATGAGACTTGGTGTGGTTTTCATTGTGTTTATCCTGCTTGTGATTCACTGAACTTTTTGGATATGTGGGTTTATAGTTTCCACCATATTGGGAACATTTTTAGTCATTATTTCTCCAGATAAACTTATGCTTCCCCGCTCCCATCTTTTTTTCTGGAACTTCAATTATACATTATGTGTAGACCACTTGATATTGTTCTACAGGTTACTAAGGCTCTGTTCATTACTTTTTCAGTTTTTTTTTTTTTTGGTCTGTGTACTTTAGTTTCTATTGCTGTTTTCAAATTCACTAATCACTTCTTCTGCAGACTATAATATGCTGTTAATGCCATGTCAGATACTGTTTTCAGACATTAAATTTTTATCTCTAGAAGTTTCAGTTGATTTTTTTATCTTTCATTTTTCTCCTTGATATACTGTTTTACTTTAAATCCTTGAACATACTTTTAATAACTGTTTCAAAGTCCAAAGTTGCTAATTTCATCTTCTCTGTAATTTCCTACGTCTGTTTCTGTTGACTGATTTTTCTCCTGATTACGCATTACAATTTTGGTGTTTTTTTTTTTTACGTTTGGCAATATTTTATTGAATGCTCAACACTGGAAGCACTAGAATTTGTGTTATCCCTTTAAAGTGCCAGACTCTTTTCTGAAAAAAAGTTAGTTAATTTCAGATCAGGTAATTGTTTTGGAACTTGTTTTTAAGCTTTGTTAGTGTTCAGAGTAGACTTTAAGATAGAGTGTGTGGACCCTGAGAAACTAAGTACCTACTAAGAAGGGCTCCGGGTGGCTGAGATCAAACTAAACAACAACAGAGCCTAGCTGCCATTTCTAAACAGGGGCCTCTCACGCAAATTGCACTTTAGGGAGAAGCCTGCACTTAACTGCCTGCACTGTGCTCCTGCCATCTGAGCCAACCTTCATAAAGGAGTTCTTGAAATAGTATTTCAACAGACATCCAATTGGAGCTGTGCAGCTATATCCATCATTATCTTCACTAACCAATCAGAGCAGCTCCATTCTGACCAATCAGAACAGTGTCTTTTGGACCAATCAAACTGAGAGGATTTGGAGTCCTCATTTGTATGAGTATGGACCAATCAGGGACCAGGGGTGGGAGCTTCTGTCTATATAAGTCAGCTCCCATCTGGCTCTGAGAGTGCACTTTCCCTTTCTACCCCAGCTGGAGCTGAAACACTGAAGATGAAACACCAAAGATGTTTCTCCGGACCAGAGTAGAAAAGAATAGGCAGAGAAGGGCAGGACAGACCAGACCAGACCTGATCTGACCTGAGCAGAGCACAGTAGTCTAGATGGAGAGGGGCCTGGTCTCAGGGCCACCTTGCAGTCATGCTACTTCATAACCTGGCTGCTCTCACAGCCGTGCTATATCACAGTTGAGCTGTTTGCACTGAATCAAGTTTCCTTCTTCGCCACACCCCAAATTGGGGATTCATTCCTGTTGGTGCTGAATTGACACCAATGACCATCGGTTGACCCCTAATGGTAAGACATGTGTGGCTTAATATTCAGCAATAGATTCAAAGGCAGATTTCTAGAGCACTTTTCTCACAGAGCTCCCTTCTCTCCCATACTTTGCCTCCATATTTCCCAGCTGCCTCAGCCTTCCCAAACTTGGATCTCTAACTCTGACTCAGCAATTCTGCCATGTTTGCTTGGGTTCCCCTCTTCTTACACAGTCTAGAAAAAAAGCCAGGATGATTATAGGGCTCACCTCATTTGTTCACTTTTCTCTGGGATCACAGTCCTGCATATAATAATAATATATTTAAAATAACTGCTATTTTTCACTTATGTAAAAAGTCTAAATGTAGAATTTCCAGGTCTGGAATGGTGACAGAAAGTTATCAGTAACTCAGGCTCTAGTTGTCTCTCTGTTAGGGTACAGCTCTCATCCTCATCATCTAAGATAAAAGCTGAATTCCTGCAGGTAGCAGTATAAAAGAGTAAAAATGGTGTACCCATGTAGAGATACCCCAGAAATAACGTTTCCATTTATATCTCATTAGACAGGACTTAATCAGATGATCACAGCTAAGCTATAAGAAGACTTAAAAATAGTCACTTAATCCTGGTGGCAATGTACCCACATAAAAATTAGGGTTTGTTACTAAAGAAAATAGAAAAGTATTGGGGTACACAATAAACAGTCTCTGCCAAAATTCCTAAGATTAAATTTAAGAGGACAAGCATATGATTTATAAAGAAAAGTGTAAAACAAGTCTATGGCCATACCATCCTGAATGTGCCCGATCTTGTCTGATCTCGGAAGCTAAGCAGGGTCAGGCCTATTAGTACATGGATGGGAGACTGCCTGTGAATACTGGGTGCTGTAGGCTTTAAAAAAAGAATGCCTGACAAGAAAAGTATAAAACATTTTCAAAAATATCAAAGGACACAAAATAAGACCTAAAAACATGGAATAACATGCCATGTTCCTAGATGGGAAGATAACCACAAAAAGACCCACATTTCACATTAAGATATAAATTTAATATAATACTAATCAAAATCCTTAAGATTTTTATAGGGAAATATTGTGGGATGAGGAATTGTTTTAGAATTAGATGAAATAATTTAAAGTTCATATAGAAGAAAATATGTCCACAATATGCTAAGAGATGTTTTTGAAGAAATATTAATAACTAATACCTAAGTAGAATTACTATATGTCCTGGTTTGCCTAGGACAGTCACAATTTGGTACCACTGTTTCAGCATCTTGTATAATTTAACATCTTCGCTTTTGAAAAATTATTAATAATTGCACTGAAATAAGCCAGAATAGGCTCAATATAATACAATTTTTTTTAACTTCCAGTTTTTGCTATGGTCTCATCTAATAATTTATAAACTATCACATGTACAGTGGTTAAATCTGAAAGTCAATCAGTGAGAAACTGAATCTTTTCAGGACTTTTGCATAGACAACAATATCTTCTAACTCCTTCCATCATGCTTTTACCATGACATTGTGCTGCACCAAAATTTGTATTTGTATTATTACCTCCAAAAAATGTTTCATCTTTAATGTTGAACTTTTTACACTAAATCTTCATTAGTGTCAGATATTTCACTTCTGATAGAATGACTTCCCAAAAGCTTTACTGGGATTCTATTGAAAGGATTCAATATTAAAAAAACCATTACTGAGTAATAACTGTTCTCTAGGGTTCATAGATGGTGATAAACCTTATATAATTTAAACTGTTTGCAAAGTTCTACTAACGGAGTCAACATATGAACACCTGTCACTTTACTGTTTGCACATGGAAAGGAAAGTCTGCACGTTTAATTCAGAATTATGGATTTATGGATTTACTGCAAGCTTAAAAAGGAATGGTGATAAACAAAAACTGTATCTTATGTGCACCTGGCCAATAATTCCCATATTTTCCACTGACTGGCAGCCTGACAGTGAAATGAACAGTATAGGCAGCAAGCTTTTAGAGAATTGCAAATATTAGGTCAAATATTACAAAAATATTTTTAATGTGTAAGTGTTCTCAAAAAAAAAAAAAGTGAAATTTCTAGGTGTCAACAGCCACTTAAGCCCCTCAGCAGGCTATCGCCCCTCAATGAAAGGTAAATAAAAAATTTCCTATCTACTAGAGGTATGTGTAACAAGGTTGCCAATCTCTGTTCAGGGATCTTGATAGAGAAATGTGAATATCTGAATTTTCTCTTTCCTTGTGGTATAGGAATCCCCAAGGCAATAAATTAACACATGCATTAGAACATGTTAGGGGCTAGTGATGCCCTAGAAAGTCTAGCAGTGCAAACACAAAACTACCCTGGAGATTCTCACAGAAGAAAAAAACATGTCAGCTAAAGATGATCTCACAACCAAAAATTATGCATCTGTACAAGGAAACATAATATACCATAAGCAAATGTTAGCAGATACAAAAAACTGGAATAGTAAACCCCTGAGAACTCTGTAATTGTAAAATGTGAAGCTAAGCCCTGAAATCAAATATTCAATAGAAGGATTAAACAGCACATCAGACGAAGCTGAACAGATGAGTGTATCAGAAAGTGATTTTAAGCAAATTATCCAAAATACAGGACCTTAAGGAGGGAGAGATGACAATAAACATAAGAGGTTAAAATAAATGCAGGACTGAATGAGGTGGTCCTATACATATCAAACTAGAGTTCCAGAAGGAGGCAATTCTGTGGAGAGCTGGGTCACTCCTAAGCAGGATAAATGAACGTAAGTCTCCAGCAATGGTCTCAACCCTGGCTGCACCTTGGATATATCCCTAAGAATCTTTAAAAACAAACAAAAAAAATTGCCTAGATCTCATTCCCCCAGAGATTTTGGAAGTGGTGGAGGGTAGGGTAAAGCATCTGTATTTTCTTCAGTATTTCCCAAGTTATTATAGTGAGCATCCAGGATTGAGAATCTATGATCCATACCTAGACATAGCCAGTGAAAACGACAGAACAAAAATAGAGAAAATGTTAAGAATAACTACAACAGAGAAGTAACACAATTTACAAAGTAAGAACCTAGACTGACAACAGACTTCTCAACAACAGAAGCCAAAAGAATCATAGAATAGTACAGACTAAGTGCTGAGAGAAAATAACTATCAACTTAGAATTCTACATAGCTAACTATCATTCAATAGCAATAATGAAATAGACATTTTTAGTCAGTGGGAGAGTTTACCATTTATAGAGCTTTGCTGAAATAGCTACTAAAAAGGATGTGCTTCAGGAAGAAACACTGAACCTAGAAAGGAAACGGGATACAAGAAATTCAAAACATAAAAACAAAACACAATAAACTGCTGCTGCCTGCTAAACTCACATCTCATACTTCTTTCTTTTCCTAAGTAAGCAATCAATCAAAGTATTAAGTCTTTCAGGTTATCCATCCCACTACTTTGTAAACATTACCAAAGAAACTAGCTGACCTCAGTTTTTAAAGAATGAATGCATGGGACCCACTCTAGATGTACTGTAACTCTGGGAAGAATGGGCAGGAATTTTTTTAAAAGCCCACCAGATCAAAAGGATAAGCAGGTTTAGGAACTTCAGATCCTAGCATTTCCTTTATTCAGTAGTTCTCAAAGTATAACTCCTCAAACAGCAGCATCATCTTTACCTGGGAACTTGTGCAAACTCAAAGTCTCAGGGCCCACCTCTGATCTACTGAATTAGAAATTCTGGGGATGGACTCAGCAACTGTGCTTTTACAAGCCCTCCAAGTGATTCTGATGTCAGCTCAACTGTGAGAAAGCTGCTTTGCTGTAGTCTCATGCCCATATTACTGTTTGTTGACATTTCTACATGAACAAATTCCTGCTGCTGCCCTGTCTACAAAATCTTCCCATTTAGTCCTCTAGAGTGATGTGCCATGGTTCACCAATTCCCATATATTCTTAATCTCTTCACTGAATTTTCTTTCCATCTTTTGCCTTAACTGAACCTGGTCCAATTCTCTCATAGAGTCCTCACATAAAGGCTGTTCACTCTTCCCAAACCCCACGTAGCTCAGGATCTGGAAAGTATCCTAACTCCGTGTAACTCCAAAACCATCTGGATAAAAATCTCATCTTTTCTGACACTCTTCAGTCTCATGGCTTTAGCTGTCAACTGTGTATGATATTCACTTTCAAATTTCTCTCATGATGTTGAGACCAGAAGAACCCATTGTCTACATGACACTTCCATCTGGATGCTCTCTCAAACTCAATATATAAAAATCTGAACCTGCTGTGTTTTCCAACTCTGTTCTTTCTCATTTTCTAATATATATATGAGTGGCACCACCATCTCTCCAATTATCCAAGTCCAAAATCTGGAAATCATCAATGGAGTCTCTTACTCAAATATTAATCCCCAAGCACTAGTCACCAATAACTATCAATTTAAACTTCTGTAAGTCCTCTAATTCTCTCCATTACAGCTGCTACTGCTATTGTACAAATTATCATCCCTTACTAGAATATTCTACAGAACAACAGCCTCTTAACTGCTTACTCTCCCTCCAGTATTACACTTCTCCAACTCATTTTACAGTACCCAAATTTCAAAAATATTTTAAATCATGTGGTACCTTATGAGGTGTAAATTATGTTTCAATTTTTAAACATCACTTGATCTTAAAAATTTAATATTTCTACTATTCTAAATCCATCATCATTCAGCACAAGAGTTTCTATCTAGCTCTTTTACACAATCGTTCAGTCACCAGCTCATTGATTTTCTCACAACTGTGTAACACAGAACATCAACCAAAACCAGAATTATCAAATTTGATCCAAATTAATTCTTAAAATTTATGAGACCTATAACTCTTAATTTCATATATACGAACTGTAATGCAATAAATTTTAGTTTTTGTTATATATAAATAATGGCACTTCAACATGTTTATAACATGAGCAAAATAAGAACATTGTAAAAAAAGTTTTTTGGAAGTCTGTGGAAAGAAAACATTTCAGATTAAAAAAAAAAAAATGAAAACTCACCATACACACCTGTAGAAGGGGTAGAATTGTTCATGGTAAAAGGTCCGTTAATGATGCCAGAAGAAAGAAGCTCATCAGATCCCCGCTGAAAAGCAAGAGCAACAACAGTCTATTAATATAACAAGTCTCAGATAATGATCCATATTTACTACTAAAAATATTAAAAGTTAATATTACTTCATCTGAATATCAGGGCATTTAAGGGGAAATCTTTAAGAATTACAAAAGCTGGGCCAGCCAAGTGGCGCGTTGGTTAAGAGTTGGCTTAGGGGCCGGCCGAGTGGTGCGATGGTTAAGAACTGGCTTGGGATGCCAGAGGGCCCCGGTTCGGATCCCACATATGAGGGCCAGTGACACTGCCCTCCACAGCTAAGATGCTGAACAACAGCTCAACCTGGAGCTGGGCTGCCGTGAGTCGCCAGCGACGGCGTAGGCTGCAGCCCTTTTGGCAGTGGGTTGCCATGGGCTACCGTGTGTAGCCAGCAGCCAGTGTGAGCTGGCCGCAGTGAGCGGCCGTCCAGAAGCGGGCGACTGATCTGCCTGTCCCAGGAAGAGCGCAATGATGGTGCCAACTTGGGCCAGTGAAGCAACGTCCTCCACAACTAGACTGAAGAACGAAAGGACAACAACTTGTCTGTTACCCTCCTCCAATTCCCCAATAAAATCTTAAAAAAATATATCACAAAAGCTAACAGTAAGTGAACTTTATAGTAAAGAATAATTACTGCACATCTACATGATTGTCAGTTGTTAAAAAACAGAACTGTCATCACATAATTGGGAGCATAATCTTGTACCCTTTTTTTGATTAAACCCAATCCTCTGAAATGTTACATCTGAAGTGCCAGAAACCATAGTTAGGGGTTGCATCCTGACATTATTTCTGTAGTATATTTTTAAGTACATTTAGTATACTAATGTTTTAATTATATATAGTGTGTTAAGTATGTTAAGTTTTTGTAATATATAAGTATTTGCTTATCTGTAAAATGAAGATCACAATGGTATCCATCATCCTCATGGGTTGCTCTGAAGATTAATATTTCTAATACATAGGTCTCATTAAACATTAGCAAATAAATATTAATGATTAATTATTCAGTCCTTTTCAAAAGCTATATATGCCAATAGTTACATGTATGCAATGTAATTAGTAATGGACAGCAATCGCCTGTCCAATAAAGGAAAATTTCTAAAGTTTTAAAAAGAAATACCATCTCCCAATCCTACCAAAAAGTATATTTCCTTCTTTCAGATGAATTAATAAACACTTGATTTTGAGATAAAACATGCTTGTAAAGTGAAAGCAATAATTTTCACATTTTATGTAACAAACTTAAAACATGTATCCATTTCTAATAACTAGACTTGAAACCCTTTTTGTATAGGGTTGCACAGGAGATTTAAAAAACCCCATTTATGATTAACCTTTGAGAATGAGAAAGATAAAGCATGTATCTGCTTGGGCATTACACTTTCTCCTGCAGAACACACGAGATCTGTTTAGAGCAGCGGTTCTCAACCTGTGGGTCGCGACCCCTTTGGGGATCGAACGACCCTTTCACAAGGGTCGCCTAAGACCACAGGAAAACAAAAAGATATTTACATTACAATTCATAACAGTAGCAAAATCACAGTTACAGAGTAACAACGAAAATAATTTTATGGTTGGGGGTCACAACATGAGGAACTGTATTAAGGGGTCGCAGCATTAGGAAGGTTGAGAACGGATGGTTTAGAGAAAAAAGCGAAGTTTTTCACTATAGCTATCCTTTTTTTAATGATCTTTGCATATTTATCTATTATCTCAGAATAAACCTGTAGATGTTAAATAGATCATTTTTCATTTTGCTAATTCACTTTTATCTTACTATGTACTTTATAGTATGATTCTGTGCTCCTCTTTGTAATCCTTTTATCGTAACTGATAGGCTTTCGCTATACTCTTACAGAGTCTTCATCATAATTATTTTTAATGGAGTCTTAAAATTCTATAATGAAATACTTTACTATTCCCCTATTATTAAATATTGGTATTACTTGTAATTTATTGATATCATAAATAATGCTGTATTGATTCTTTTACAATACATAATTTTCTGTATTTTATATTCTATGCATAAAATAAATATTTAGAAATGAAACAATTCTTATTTTTTGAGTGGAAGGTAAAACTTCAAGAAATCTCAAATCCCTACTTCACAATGTAGAGTAACTTTGAGTTACTACAACACTACAAGAGACTACTAAGAAACATTTTTACTTCTATAGAGATGTTTCAAAATATCATTAGAATTAGCACATGACCAACTCCTTTTAATATTACTCAAGAGTTTGGCTTACAGTTTGTGTAGTAAAGAACTTAACCTTGGCCAAAGAGAGGTCTGGCTTTTGCCTTCTCCTTGTAGGAAGGAATCTCTAAGCCCCTGGAAGGTCATGCCTGAGCGAAGTGTCTTTTTTTAACCTGGGGGCTTTAAGTCACTAGACAGTGTTAAGAGTGGGGGCTGGCCACACCTAAAAGACCAACTATGTGATTCAGGGTAGGGGCTTTTGGGCATGGCTGGAGAAGCTGGAGGCTGAAGCCTGAGGTTAGCTTCAAGGGTGATCAATTGTGCCTACATAAAAGAGCTGCCTCAATAAAAAATATAACCACCAAAGCACAGGTGAGCTTCCCTGTGTGACATCCTCCATGAATACTATCACATATTGACGCTGGAAAACTAATGTGTCTTGACTCCATGGGGAGAGGACAAAGGAAGCTCTGTGTTTGGTTACTTCCCCAAACTGTGTCCTATGTGTTTTTTCCTCTGGCTGATTTAAATCTAGATCCTTTCCCTGTAATAACCACTAACCACAAGTATAACAGCTTTCAGTGAGTTCTGTAAGTCCTTCTAACAAATTTTGGGACCTGAGGGTGGTTTTGGAAACCCCCAGAAAATATAATTGGTGTCAGGAGTGAGGGTAGTCTTTTGTGGACTGTGTTCCCTAACTTTGCAGTCAGCCTAATTCCTCTCATGGTTAAATGATAAATCAATTAAAAAATAAATAAAGAAGTTATTCACTTAACAGGTTCTTAAAAACTTTATTCTTAACCTTTGAATTACTATTTGGACTTCTAGCTGTAAAATAAAATTTTAATCTAAAAATGTGATTAAATATTCAAGCATAGAAAAACTGGAAAATTTAACTTACATTTATATGGCATCTTAAATAAATTAATACAACTTATTAACTGTAATATTTAATGTAGCCCCCCAAAATATAAACTATAATAATAAAGAAATGGTGAACACTGCAGAGTGCAGCAGAGTCTTTAAAATAAAACCATTTATAAGTTTGATAATTCTAGATCTTTCAATAGTAACAGGAAGAGTTTTTAAAACAGAATATGTATAAAATAATGCATAAGTAAAGCAGACCCTATAGTAGCAGGTAAAGTGTTGGCATGGATATTTTTATTGCCTCATTATATACAAAAATTAAAATACTTGATCTTAAAATTTCATATCTGGAAATTCTATTTTACATCAGAGATGGGGTTTACCATTCATCATATAGAATAAACAACACATCTCTGAAATAATATGATATTTTAAAAAACCTGTAACTTCTTGACCCTAACAATTTCAGGATACGATAAACAAAAGATAAAGAGAGCAAAAGAAGCTCACATTTGAAAATGCAGTCATAAAATATATTCTGATAATCACAATTTACTGGTCATGTTTTTCCCCCAAGAATTCATTTTCAAATTACAGAAAATAAAGGGTTTAAAAAATACATTATAAAGCTGAAATACCAAGTTATAGTACTTTGTAAAAGATGAGAAAAACACAATAGCTTTGTATTACTTTAAGCATTTCCTTTCTTTTAAAAAACTTTTCTTTCCTAGACATACATTCTCCTACAAACACATCACTACCTATAATTACAGACTACTTCAGTACAAAAAAGTACTTTTGAAAATTATACTTAATATTTATAAACTAAGTGTCTGAAAAGTAATTTTCCATTATAGTAAAGGAAAAGCAGTGCAAACCTAAGTAAAACAGTATCTCTCTCACAAAGTCTGATTGCTATGATAGATAAGGGAGAAAGGTTTAAGAGATGGATGAAGATAAGCATAATAAAGGCATTAAAAAAATAAATGGAAAGCTTGTTTGGATGAGTGACCACAGATGAGCAAGAGAAGGAAATTGTTAAAGAGAGAGAGAAAAAAAGACTCTGTACCACAGGTAAGCAAATTAACATTATAAAAAAAGCTTTAGCAAGTCAAATAATAAGGGCACTGGGGGGGGGGGCAGGGCGGTGGAAGAACACTGGATCAACAGTCGCCTTAGAAACACACAGTAAATTTACACAAGTGTAGCAGTTGTTCTGTGGACTTGTTAGCTCTATGGCTAAGTCAACACACTAATCAGCTTCAATGCCTCAAGTATCAATTATTAAAGCTCTCTCCTGCTGAAGAATAATTAAATACACAGGGCCAACAAAGCAAAGGAATACTGTAATTAAGCAGCACAAATAAAGTATGTCATTATCAAATTTGATGGGAAGTGGTTTTATTTAGCATTAAAGTGAGATTATTAATATGATAAAAGGCAATCCACACAACTGAGAAACAGCCACTAAAATAACACGGAAGGAAGGTTCTGAAAATAAACCATTAACTCATGGTTAAAACTTCAGATCATAGCTAAAATGGACATGAAATTCGAGAAGATCACTTGTTTTAGTCATCAAGATACTAAGAACATAAAAAAGAGGCTATCAAAAAGATTCACAATTTTCCATAACCCTAGAACTTTTTTAAATAAAATAATCTTAAATATTAAAATTAGTATCTACTTTGTACCTTGAAACCAAGGTAGTCCCCTGCTAGAAAATTTGTAGCAGACGGTCTAGTGACCCTTTGTGAACGCTTCCCAGAACAGAAAACTCATGTTAATCCTGCTGTTACTATGTTTTTCCATAAAAGAAGTAAAAGTGATATTAAGTAGCATCTCACCATGCTATATATATATATATATACACTGTTGATTGTGGTCTCCTAATTATTCACCTTTATATCCTCTTCCACAGAACCTACCATGTTTTGCATGTAATCTATGTTCAAGGCTTTTTTGCTTAGAAAATGAGTAACTATAAAGATAAGGGAATAAACTGAATATTCAGAGAGGGTTTCAGATTGTGAGGCAGTATGTGATAACTCCCAGTTTGTTTGTTTTTTTAAATATTTAGCCTTTTCTTAACATTCACCCTATCACAGGCTCATGTTACTCTTAAACACATCCAAACCCCAAGATACCCTTACAAATGACTTGGAGATCACATCCCCACAAATACTGTGGTCCCATCAACACTTCATCTACTAAATGAGTATGATTATTCCTAAACATTTTTTAAAGAACAGTTGACCCCCTGCCCCCCAAAAAGAATAGTTACCAAATTGTTTATTTGTAACATTTTCCTTTTCAAGGCTACCACTGTTGAGATTTTAGGACAGTGAGAATAAAAAGGGTGGTAGTTAAAGATGGGGCAAATTCTTCAAACGTACAGGTGTGGCAATGTTGAAAATCCCCTATTTATGACACAATTCATATAAATAAAATGAATTTGATATCTTATTTTTATGTGGGCATCTTAGCAATAAATATTAACATTTTTTTTAATGGCTAGCAGATTATTCCTCTAAAAGCTTTCTAATTCATGATATCCAACCAAAATGCCATTCATCTAAATATTTATTTAGTTCCTACTATATAGGCATAGCCCATACATATTGAATTCAATATATAGAATTGTCATAGCAATAATATTCATTCATTCAACAAATGCAACAAATATTTACCTTTTTTTTTTTCCTTTTTAAGCTGAGCCATCCTGCCACCTGTTGGCAGCTCAGCTTGGGCTGGAACTCGAACCGCTGTTGCTCAGAGCTTGCACCCTTCAGCAAGCTCTTAACCAACTGAGCCAGTAGGCAGGCCCCAACAAATATTTACTGAGCACCAAACTCGAAGTCAGGTCTTTAACTGGTGGGGAAAATCCCAGTGAACAGACAATAATCCCTGCCCTTATTTTATGGAGTTTACAATCTTGCAAAAGAAAAAAATAACTAAGAAAATTATATAGTATGTTTTCAAGTTATAAGTGCTTTTTAAAAAATAGGATAAGGAGTAGCCAGGGATAAGGAGGAGAATTAGGATTTTAAATAGGTGATCAAGGAACAATTTAAGAGAAAGTGACATTTAAGCAAAGTCTAAAAGAAGGTAGGAAGTAAGCTATGTTGATATCTGAAGGAAGAATGTTGTAGGCAGAGGAAACTGAGATAGAATGCCTTGCATGTCTAGAAAACAGTAAGGAAGCAATTGTGACTGAAAGAAGAGGAAGGGGAGAACAGACCCAAAGAGATTGGGAGGGTATGTCACAGCACGTGGGGCCTTGAGGGTCATTCTAAAAAACGTTACTGTATGAAATGAGGGGCAGAGCTTGTAACAGACGAGTGACATGATTTGATTTACTTTTTAAAGAATCACTCTGGTTGTTGTGTTGAGAATAGTCTGTAATATCGCTTCCCAAGGAGGGAAGCACAGATTACCGCAAGTAAACTATTGGGTTGTCAGAAAGTCACGATGTATTTTTTTTGTGTTTCATTGCAAAAATGCGTCATGACTTTTGCGACAACCCAAATGATGATAATCCAGATGAGGGGCCAAAGGAGTGGCAGTTACCATGGAAGAATGGTTGGATTTTTAATATACTTAGAAAGATTTGTTAATAAATTAGATATGGGTAGGAGAAAAAGAACGTCAAAAGATGTCCTGGTTGTCCCAAATAGGCTTCAATGTAAAATATTCTTATCCTATAGTCAGTCCATAGACATTTTAAAACATATTCTCTAATTCTCACAATTATGCAAAGTAGGTATGATTATCTCTCAAAAAAACCAAGCATCAGAGAGACTATATTATTTGACACAGGTCAGAGAGGGTAAATGGTACAATTAATGGTTTAATGGTTTATTTTCATGATAAACCGTTTATTTTCACCCCACATAACCTGTTCTCCTTAGTCTAATAAACAAATCTCCCCTCAATTATGTTATGCCAACCCTTTTATCCATTTATTCCATATGTAGACATTATTTTATATTAGGACTGTATATAAAGATATAGGTATGTAATCATCCTTTACAAGAGCAAGATAAACAAAATACAAGGCTAGCTAATACTTACTGACTGACTAGTTATGTGCCAAGTACTGGTCTATGCACTTTATCACACATATTTCATGTAATCTAAAACATGTTCGATTTTAAGATCCATAACTTAATCTAACATCTAAAAAGAGAAAGTGTTACCAATTAAGTGATAAATACAATATCAACTTTAAGATGCACTCTGACGTCAAAAATGTTAATATTTTAAAAAAATGTGTGCCTTAGAATCAATGAAATATCAAATCCTCACAAAATTCTAAGCGAATACTATTATGGCGGCCAATATGGGCTCAACTTACTACATCTCATATCACATTTATTAAAAAATACTAGTCCTACCCTTTTCATTACTGCATTTTAAGTTTTGAGCCTCTTGCAACTAACTTTTTTTTTTCCCCTTAAGGTGATAACTAATGGAATATTAGTGTGTAACTTTGAAACCACAGGTCCTTACAACCTGCTTGTGAAAGATATCTCTAAAACAAGGGGAAAATGTTCTCTCTCACTATGGCTGCAGAAAAAGACACAATTCTGGTCAGAAAACTGCTTACAAATGATATTTTTAACAAAGGAGTCTCAAGATCACCAGAATTCTTGAAAGCACAGCTATGTCCTGTAAAAGTAATAAAGGTCTGGGTTTTGGTTAATTGTCATGCTTAATAGTTTACTGTCCTAGTAGTAACACTTATATTGAAAACTATTTTCTGAAATATATATACACTTGTAAGTTTTTGTTTATTTGTTTTTTATTGGGGAATTGGGGGGGATCGGAACAGTGCTGGAGAATTGGGAGAAGGGGAACAGACAAGTTGCTGTTGTTTTGTTCTTCAGTCTAGTTGTGGAGGACGGTTGCTTCACTGGCCCAAGTTGGCACCATCATTGCGCTCTTCCAGGGCGAGGCAGAACAGTTGCCGGCTTCTGGACGGCCGCTCACTGAGGCTGCTGGTTGCTCACGCTGGCTGCTGGCTACATACGGTAGCCCATGGCAACCCACTGCAGCAGGGGCTGCAGCCTACGCCGTCGCCAGCGACTCATGGCAGCCCAGCTCCAGGTTGAGCTGTTGTTCAGCATCTTAGCTGTGGAGGGCAGTGTCACTGGCCCTCATATGTGGGATCCGAACCGGGGCCCTCTGGCATCCCAAGCCAGTTCTTAACCATCGCGCCACTCGGCCGGCCCACTTGTAAGTTTTTTTAAGCCAATCATTAAAACTGTCTTCTCACATTCATAAATAAAACAACATTTCTTATAACAGAGAGTTGGAAAGCCTAATATTTTGGGAATGAGGAAATGAAGACACATATGAGTTAAGTAACTTACACAAATCACACTACAAATAAAGAGTTCAGATCAGTATTCAAACCCATGTAGGCCAATTTCAGAGTCCATGCTTTTAACTGCTACATTACACTGCAAAAATATTAAACCATGACTGTTTTTACAATGAGATTAGTTAAATGAGTTACAGTATATCCGGGCAATGAAATACTAGGTGGTTATTAAAATGATGAAGCACCATACTTATCAACCCAAATATAAATTCACAAAACACTGTTCACTTTGAAAGCCAAATATTGGTTGTCGGAAAAGTCATGACACATTTCTGCAACAAAAAACATAGAAAAAAATATGTTATGACTTTTCCAACAACCCAATAGATTAGTTATAACATGTATTTTCCACATTTGTAAAAATAAAATAATAAAGATATACATATATCAGAAGCATATATAAAGGTATAAAAAACAAATTCACCTAAATGTTAAAAGGGATTATAATATCTGGCTTTTACTTTCTCTTTTATATTTGTCATGTTTAAATGTTAATTAACCAGAGAAAAGGGGGCTATTTTCATTTCGAAAATAACTTAAAAAATCTTGCCAACATCTGTCTCCTCCATAGCTGGGTCTTTCAATCAAATACATCTCATAAGGACTTTTGGTCAATTATACTACTGGCCATTACTGAACATATCATCATCCCAAAACATTAACAAAAAAATTTTTTTTATTTTAAAATGTCTTTTGCATCATTTAGTGATCTGCAAGCACTTCTGAATTTTATAATAGCCACACTGTATGAACTTAGGCTAGTTTTCACGTTTCTTTAGTTCAAGAAATAGCATTAAGAAATCAAAGTGGGGCCAGCCGAGTGGCTCAGTTGGTTAAGAGCTCGCTCAAGAGTGTGAGCTCTGAACAAGCGAGCTCTTAACAACAGCGGTTCGAGTTCTGCCCAAGCTGAGCTGCCACTGAGCTGCCAACTAGTGGCAAGATGGCTCAGCTAAAAAAAAAAAAAAAATCAGAGTTAATGGTAATGAGCCTTGACAGATGAAATGCATCACAAAAACTGAATTGTATTCTACCCTCCTTTTCATCTTAGTGAAGCTACAAATACACTTTACTGCTTTGGCAGACTGGAAGCTATGCTAATAATAATTCTAATAATAATTCTCTAATTCTAATAAAATGGTATACAATTTTTTCCTAGAACAAACCAACTTCCAAAAATAATGAAGCTTATTAACCAAATACTGCCCGAAATATTAATTTTCCTCAAGCCAACAGAGACACCATGGTGTAAAAAGCAGAACATGAGTTTTGGAAACAAACCTTTGTTTCAATCCAGCCCCCATCACTTCTCACCTGTCTGACCTAGGGTATTAGGTTATAATAACATTACAGGTTTGGTATCGTGCAACACTGGTCTAATATTATAACAGATATGCAAACTTTCCTCTTAAAAGGACTTCTTGTATACTGATACCTAGCAGGAGAGGGATAAAGTGCATTTTTTATCTGGGGGGAGGCAAAAGCAATATTGGTGAACAGAATGTTGATATTCTGTCTACTTTTTTTATTAACAATTGAGAGAGGCATTAAAGTCTATGTCTAATGCATTTGGCTATTTCTTTTTTCACCCAAAACTGTTATACAACGTCTCAAAAAAATTGTCTTACTTTCTTAAGCAGGAATCTTCTTGAATGACAAATTCTAAAATCTCAGGAGTGCTAGCTCAGTCTAAAAGACTGGTTTTCTTCAACTACTACTGCTCCGTGGCTGTGGGTGCTATTGCTCCAACACTCATCACTAGCAGTGCAGCTGCTGAATGAAGTTCCTGTGTGCAACAGTGACTGAGCATAAACCAGTTACTCTGCCAGTATTTCCTCCGCGTGTAAAAAAGGGAACTCTCCTAAGGTGTTGTTACTCAGCTACTCTTGCTCCTAACCTCCCAAAGTTATAGAGCTCTCAAATTCTATATAGATTCATCATTCTCTCCCTCTCTCCACTTCTTTCATATGTGCGCATGCGTGCACACGCACAAACCCTAGTGCTCAAATCACAGCACATTTTTTAGAGTCAGTGTCTAGAATTAGCCTAACAACCACCCCCAGGTTCAATGACTCTCTAAAAGGACTCACAGGACTTGGCATATAGTTGTGTTCTAAGACTTACTATAGTGGAAGGATACAAAGAAAAATCAGCTAAAGAGAAAAGTGTATGGGGAAAAACCCAGAGAAAAACAGGTGCAAGCTTCTAAGAGTTCTCTCCCAGTGGAGCCACATGGGCCGGCTTAATTCCTCCAGCAATGAATTATGATAACACATGTGGAGTGTTGCCTACCAGAGAAGGTCATTAGAGACTCACTGCCCAGGATTTATACCGGGGGCTGATCACACAGACATCCTCTGCTAAGAATGTACGAAAATTCCCGACTCCCAAAAAGAAAGTATAAATTGTATCATTTACACCAGCGGTTCTCAACCTTCCTAATGCCGCAACCCCTTAATACAGTTCCTCATGTTGTGGTGACCCCCAACCATAAAATTATTTTCATTGTTACTCTATAACTGTAATTTTGCTACTGTTATGAATCATAATGTAAATATCTTTTTGTTTTCCGATGGTCTTAGGCGACCCCTGTGAAAGGGTTGTTCGATCCCCAAAGAGGTCTCAATCCACAGGTTGAGAACCGCTGATTTACACAAACAGTCTAGGCACAGTGAGCCGCTCTTATCATTTAAGGACAGATCATATCCATGAGGGAACTATATACCAACCAAGGGCCAACCTTGTAGAGTCGTAAGTAGCCTTTCTAAGGATAGCAATCTCCATCCAGCCTGCTACATTAAGTATTTTCTGCACTTGCCAAGCCCAAATAGCCAAGTAAGTCTTTTTCTTGTAGTTCTCTGGTCAGGCTGGAATCCAGACACTTCTTTAGTTAAGGTTCTATTTCCACAGCTACTGCTGCTGCTGCTGCATTAGCAATGGACTTGAAAGGGGAAAACTGGAGGCTCCGTGCTGCCTCCATAAGATCAGAGACAGGACCTGGTGTTGCAGGGCTAAATGGGTTAAACAGCACAGGCTGTGGAGTCACACCCTCTGGATTCAAATCCTGGTTCCACTACTTACTATGTGATGGATAAGTTATTTGGTATCTTCGTACCTCAGTTTCCACATCTGAAATGGGGAAAATATAAACACCTTCCTCATAATGTTGTTATGAGGATTACATCCAATAATATACATTAAAGACTTCGTAGCTATTATTATTTAAAAGGAAGTTTCCTTTCTCCTCTGCCTAATGTTCTATCTCAGGTTTACTGACAATTAGAATAACCAGGGTCTTATACCTGTGGTCATGATACTACATCAGCAATGGCTCAAGTACCAAAATGTATCATCAATATACAGTGGAGAAAATGGACTTTATAATAAATGGCATTTGGACAACTGGGTAGCCATTTGGAAAAAGAAGAGTTGACTTCATTCCTCATACCACACACCAGGGAGAAACCCCAAATAAACCAAGATTAAATGAGAAAAATGATCACAAAAGTATTAAGGAAATATAAGTGAATTCCTTTATAACCCTAAATGGGAGAGCCTATGACTCAAAATCCAGAGCTATACTACTACTGCTACTGCTACTGCTACTACTAGTAACAATAATAATAAATCCAATTATCCACAAATCAAAAGCCTCACATAGCAGAAACTTTCATAAGCAAGTCAAATGACACACTGGGGAAAATATCTGCAATTCATTATAAACAATGGATTTATCTCCCTAATTTATCAAAAGCTTCTAGAAGCTGAAAAGAAAAATACTGAGTGAATAGAAAACGAACAAGAACCAACATACCAAAGAAAGGGGATTAAAAGCCCTTAAAAATATAAAAATATGCTGTACCTCACTCATAAAAGAATGCAACTAAAATAAGAACATTTCTCACCTCTATAACTGGCAAAATCCAAAAGTTCGAAAGGACAATCTTGGCAAGAACTGGGTTGTGCAAAATAGTACTAGCCTAATGGAGGCGAACCTGTTACTATTTACCTACAGAAAACCTTTAACCTTTGAAATAGCAATCGGATGTCTGGACTCTAATTCACAGATACACCTGCATATACGTGAAATGACATATGAGTATGTACAAAATTATTTACGAGGAGCTGTTTATTAGAGCCCAATACTGGAAATAACATAAGAATCCAACAGAGGACCTAATAAATAACTTCTAGATCCACAAAATATTTTGCAGCTGTTAAAGAATTAAAATGGGGGAACACTGAGGAAGATTCCCTATGTTTTGGTGAAAAATCAAAATGTGTAACAGTACATATAAATATGCTACCTTTTTAGAAAAGGAAGAAAAAAATATATTTGTCTTTATTTGCATAAAAAAGGTACTAGAAGGTTTAAGAAAAACTCATAAAATTGTTACCTTTGGGGAAAAGACAAAAAGTGGGACAACACTGCGAATGAGAGTTCTTTCTTTATATATAGATAGCTGAATTTATTTTTTGTTGAATTACTTGTTCTTTTAACTTTTATTTATGAACTTAATTTTTATTTTTATCAAATATATATACTATCCTATAACATATCAAATATTACAAAGGAGTTGATATGATAAAAGCAAATCTCTCCATCCATACCCCAATGCTTGAACAACCTTAGTTATTCTAACAGTTGTCCCCATAACCCAAATGTTTATACCACTACTTCTGAGTTACCAACTTTAAAAATAACCTGATTAACCTCTAATGTGAAAACTTTAGAATTTATCTCTTACACTTTCTCTTTATCCTCTCAATGTATGAAAAATATATTAATTTTAATACTTACGTAAGTATCTTTGAACTTCAAATATTATATACTTTTTACTTCTTGATTCGTCATTTTGAAAAACAAAGCTATTAGTGCTAGTAATCTGTTCTCGCCTTCCCTCCCTCCCTCCCTCTGCCAGCTTCGCTTTTATTTTTTTATGGTTATTACATTCTGCCCTGCAACAACAGCATTCTGGGCTTTGTCCATTTGTGTCCTGTCCAAAGGTTGACTCAAAGTTGGAAATTAATAAGCAGTATTTACATTTTTATGACTATGTAAGGAAATGTAATCCTGGCACACTTCACTTTTTACTCTATGGTCTAATGTCACAACCTTAGGACCACTTGAAAAAGACTATTCCTAGAATCAAGATCAAATGGATTCTTTTTTTTTTAAAGATTTTTATTGGGGAATTGGGGGCATGGGAACAGTGCTGGGGAATTGGGGGAAGGAGAACAGACAAGTTGCTGTCCTTTTGTTCTTCAATCTAGTTGTGGAGGACGTTGCTTCACTGGCCCAAGTTGGCACCATCATTGCGCTCTTCCCGGGCGAGACAGATCAGTCGCCGGCTTCTGGATGGCCGCTCACTGCGGCTGCTGGACGCTCACGCTGGCTGCTGGCTACACACGGTAGCCCATGGCAGCCCACTGCCACAGGGACTGCAGCCTACGCTGTCGCCAGTGACTCACGGCAGCCCAGCTCCAGGTCGAGCTGTTGTTCAGCATCTTAGCTGTGGAGGGCAGTGTCACTGGCCCTCATATGTGGGATCCGAACCGGGGCCCTCTGGCGTCCCAAGCCAGTTCTTAACCATCGCGCCACTCGGCCGGCCCTCAAATGGATTCTTGATTACACTCTATCAATTTCTTAACATCATGCCACATTCTAATTTGGTTTAGTTAGACCATGATTTGCTTTTCTTTTTTTCTTTTGCTTCCCATGGCATTTTAACTACCTTTATTTTTCTCACACTATTTATTGTCCTTTATTATATCATCAAATTCTCCCCCTCGCCCCCAAATCTTCACAATACCATACCTTCTATCTAATCCCAGTTTTTCTTCCCAAGATCTCCTTCCTAAAACTCTCTTTCCTCCTGCATCAATCTAGAATGCTTTCTAGGCCTTCTGAACAACTGTTAACCTGAATCTTCTTTTCATTTTTCTTCTAGGTTGGCTCAACTTTTTCTTCAATTTCTGTCTTCCTTGTCCTTAGTTTATCATCTTGCTGGAGTACATCCTTAAATACTACCTAAATGATGATAAACAGAAGGTAAACTTTCTAAGTCCACGCATGTCTGAAAATTCTATCTTCATAATTGTACTTTCATAATTAATCACTTGACTTAGTAGAGAATTCTGGGTTAAAAATTATTTTTCCTAAGAAAATTATAAAGGTCGTCCCATTTCCACCAGCACAGTGTGGCTGGTAAGATGCCAGTCTGACATTCATTTCTGTGAAGTTGAGTTGTTTCTTTCCCTCCCTAGAAGCTTTCAGAAATCATCTCTTTTTCCATGAAATTCTAAAATTAAACAGTAACATATGGGTGATAGTCCTTTGTAGTCACTGTACTAGGTAATAAATACATGGGTCTAAAGCCTGAAATTAGAATGAGTTGTCTCATCCACTGTCCTTTGTACTTGCTGTACTAATAGGTTGATCTGAAGTCTGAAACTAGCATAAATTATTCAATCCCATCTCCAAAATCAACCATGGAGAAACTGTAGAAGCTAGAGGGATATATGGATTTCAGGAACCTAAATAAGGAGAGAAAAACCTTAAGAAAGCTGAAAGTACTGTACATAAGTGTATGTGCTATACTTTTATACGATGGCAATGCAGTAGGTTTGTTTATACCAGCACCACCACAAACACTGAGTAATGCGTTGCACTATGACAATCACTAGGCCTGATAGGAATGTTTCAGCTCCATTATAATCTTATGGGACCGCGGTTGTATGTATGGTCCATCATTGACTGAAATGTCATTATGTGGTGCATAACTGTACTGAGATTAAAAAAAATTTTTTTTAAAATAAGATGTCAATGAAATTCACGTTAGTACATTAAGAAAAAAGAAAACCTTTAAAAAGGAAAATCAAAGTATATATAAATTATGGTAAGCTATGAGAGAGAGAGAGAGAGAGAGAGAGAGAGAGAGAGAGAGAGAGAGAGAGAGAGGGAGAGAGAGAGAAGAGAGAGAGAGAGAAAGTGGTCATATAAAAAGTCATATGCATAATGGATTTATGACCAAAAGGTACTGGCACTTACATAATCTTACTTGGATGTTAATAAGCTATTTCATTTTCCCCCCCAATATTTGTTTGCTACTTTGAGTTAGGTAGTTGTATTAATTATGTGTAGGTGTGTAACAAATCACCCCAAAATTTAGCAGCTGAAAAAAAACAGTGTTTTTTTTTCATTCAATTTCTGTGTCACGAACCTGGGCATGTCTTAGCTAGGTCCTCTGGCTCAGAGTCTCTCACAGGATGGAATCATCTCAAGGCTCAAGAAAGGAAATAGGGGATCTACTTCCAAGCTCACTCAAGTGGTTGTTGGAAGTATTTGTTTTGTATATGGCCCGCTCACAACACGGCAGCTTACATTTATCAGAATTAGCTAAGAGACAGTAAGAGAAGCCATTCTTTTGGAACCTAATCCTTCAAGTAGGTTTAAACCCACATCTTACTATTTGCTGTCTCTTTGGCTCATCCGTTGTTTAACCTATCTTAAACACAAAAAAAAAAAGATGAAAAGGAACAGGAAAATGATATACCACATGACTGCTATTCATAAGAAAATTGCAATGACTATATTAATATCCAAAAAAATGGGCTTCAAGACAGGAACTATTGTACTAGTAGAGATAAAGAAGTATATTTCAAATGTAAAGAAAAAGATCTACTCATCAGGAAAATAGAACATTCCTAAAAGTGAATGTATCTAATAATCAAACTTCAAAATATATAAAAAACTGAAAAACTACAAAAAGAAATAACAAATCCATATTATGGATGGAAATTCCAACATACTTCTTCTCTTTTCATAATTAACAAAATAGAAAGAAAATTATAAGGATATAGAGGAGTTGAATTTTCAGTCAGCATATCCTATTGACATTTAAAAAGCACTACACCCCCCAAAAGCAAACTATGCATTCTTTTCAAGTGTACACAGAACACAGAACACAGAACATTCATTAAGACAGACCATATATATGCTTGACATTAAAACAAATCCCAGGAAATGTAAAAGGACTGAAATGACATAACGCATATTCTCTGATCAAAGTAGTATTTAAAAAGAGGAAGAGAAAAATATCTGGAAAACTCCAAAATATTTAGAAATTAAACTATGCACTTATACATAATGAGTCAAAAGAGAAATCACAGGAAGAGAAAGTACTTTTGAAGTAAGTGAAAATAAAAACCTAGCATATCAAAATTCGTGGGATACAGTGAAATAAAAAATCTGAATAGCACAATATCTGTTTTTAAAAAACTGAATTCATAATTAAAATCTTTCCTACAAAGAAAATACACCCACAAATAGTTACACTGCTCAATTATATCAAACATTTGCAGAAAAAAATAATACTAATCTTATACAAACTCTTTTTAAAAAGGAGGAAGGAATCCCTTCTAACTCATGTCAGTTTTGGTCATCTGTTTCTGTCTTTCAAGAAATCTGTACATGTCATCTAAGTTACTTATCATTTCCTTCCTCTTACTTTCTTGGAGCTTAATCTACTCTAAATAAAAATAAACAGGAAAAAAAAAAAGAAAAAAAAAAAAACCTTTGGGGAGGCAGCTAAAGCTGTGCTTAGAGATAAATTTATAGCATTAAATGATTACATTAAAATATCCCAAGGCAAAATTCTAAGTATTGGTGAAAATTTGTAATAACAGTAACTCGCATACACTGCTAAATAGTAATCTGAAATTATTTAGTAAAGCTGAACATGTGCATTGCTCCTACCACCCAGCGATTTCTCTTCTGGTGTGATAGGCAGACTTCTAACATGGTCCCCAATGATCTCCACTGTCTAGTATTCACACCCAGGTGTAATTCCCTCCCCTTAGAAGCACCTAGTAACTTGCTTCTAAGAACAGAATGAGCAAAAGTGATAGGATACCACCTCCAAGATTAGGTTTCAAAGGACTTCTGCCTAATAGTTAACTTATCTTTCCTTGGTTACTGGGGAGTAGCAAGATGAAGCAAGCTGTCCTACAGAGAGACCCACATGGCAAGGGAGTGAGAGCAGCCTGCAGCCAACAACCAGTAAAGAAGTGAGGCACTCAGCTCAGCAGCCTAGGAGGAACTGACTCCTGCCAACAACCATGTGAGTGATCCTGGAAGCAGATTTCTTTCCCAGAATATGAATGCAGCACGCACCATCACCTTGATAGCGGCCCTGTGAGAGCTCCAGAGCCAGAGGACCAAACTATGCCACTCCCAGATTCCCACAGAAAATGTGAGAAGTTGGTTTAGGCTACTACCAAAAAAAAAAAATCCAAGTCAAGAAAAACAAATTAAACCCAACATAAATAGAAGGAAAGAAATAATAAAGAATGAAACTGATGAAACAGAACAGTCAACCAACACAGAAAATAAAACCAAAAACTGGCTTTTGCAAAAGATCAGTAATACTCAAAGCCTCTAGGCTAGACAAATCAGAAAAAAAGGCTAGAAAAAAAGAAAATGTGAATTACTAATATCAGAACTGAAAAGCTGGAAGTCATTACAGTTCAAGAGATGTTAAAAAGGATAAGTAAATATTATGAACTTTATGCCTGTTAACAACTTACTGAAATGTACAAATTCCTTGAAAGATCCAAATGCAACATCCATTCATGTTACCGAAAAACAGCAAACAAGAAATAGAAAAGAATTTTCTCAACTTGAAAAAAGGCATCGAAGAAAAACATACAGCTAACAAAGACTGCTTTCCCTTAAGAGCAAGAGGGAGGTAAGGATATTGTCACTTCTGTCAGCATTATATTGGAGGTCCTAAAATCTGCATTAAGGCAAGACAAAAAAATAAAAGTCATCCAGATTGAAAATAAAGAAATAAAACTATATTCACAGATGACATGATCATGTATATAGAAAAATTCTAATTCGTTTTTTTAGATAACGTATACAATAATATAGTAGTGTCATTTGTTACAAAGTCAATATGCAAAGTATTTCTACTTATATTGACAAGAAAACAGCATTTACATTCATTAGTAAAGAAAGGTGAGGTAAATTTAAAATATACATGCAAAACCTATACACTGAAAACTACAAAACAGTACTAAAAGAAATTAAAGACCTAAAAAAATTGAAATATTCTATTTCACAGAAGACTCAATATGATTAAAATGTCAACTACCCCCTAAAATGATCTATTCTAGTCATCATCCCAGCTTATTTTGTAGAAACTGACAAGCTGATTTAAAATTTTTAAAATTCAAATGACAGCATAGCTAAAACACTTTTGATAAAGAACAACAAAGCTGATGGACCTACACTACTTGATTTTAAGACATACTATAAACTCACAGTTATCAGAACAGTGTGATATTAACATAATAATGAACAAATAGATCAACGAATAGAATATACAATGTACAGAAATAGACCCACTCACATATGGTTAATTGACTTCCAAATAACAGTGCCAATATAATTCAATATGGAAAGGAAATATTTTCAGCAAATGGTCTCAGACTAATTGGATAGCCATTTGAAAATAAGTCAGTCTTCACCTCTACCACACACCATATACAAAAATAAATGTGAGATTCATCTTAGACCCACCCCTTTATAAAAGCTAAAAGTCCAAGGCTTCTTAAAGCAAATAAAAAGAGTATCTTTGTAACCTTGGGATAAACCAGTTTCTTAGACAAGACACAGAAAGCCATAACCCCCCCCCAAAAAAAAAGAAGAAAAGGAAAAGACACTTATCAAAATTAAATTATTCTATTTATCAAAAGACACCATTAAGAAATGAATACACAAGTCACAGACCAAGAGAAAATAGTCACAATACTGTACATATACCTAAAAAAAGACTTATACCTAGAATATATATATTAAAAAAAAAACACCCTTACAACTCAATAACAAAGACATAAACCCAATTTTAGGTAAGACTTCCAGGTAAGAGATTAGAAGCTGTCACTTCCATCCTTTCAAAAATACTGAATAAACTAAAAAACAACTATTTGGGGGCCCAGAGAACTGAGGTCATGGAGCAAGTTCCATCTCCCTTTAAGCTCATTCTCCCTTTTAAAATTCATCCTCCTTTTAAAATGCCTAGCTACCTATACAAATCAAAATTGAGTTCAATTCACACCGTTTTCTTTTCCCTACTGGAATAGTTATTACTGATTAAAGTCTGTCCTTACCACCTTAACTAGTGTCTGGCTTTGTTTTTCTTTGACATCACCACATAACAGGTCTCCAGAATAACAGCAAGGAATTACAGCTGAAAAGAACTGCAAGGCTCAGACTCTGTTTAAGGAGGGGGAAGAAAAAAAAAAGTGTGTGCGTGGGTGGGTGGGTGGGAGACAACAGAGGAATCTCAAGTCTCTGGCACTACAGCTACAGCAAGTAAACACACAGGCCAACTCCTAACCAGATTAACATCATGTTGGGCTTTCAACAAAAATTACAAGGCATATTAGAAGGCAAGAAAAAAAAAATAGACTAGAGAGACAAAACAGGCACCAGAATAAGATTCAGATATAACAAAGACTTTGGAATTATCAGACAGTGGTTTAAAGTAACTATGATCAAAATGTTAATGGCCGTAATGAAAAAGTACAATAGATGTATAACATGCCAGAAAGATGGGTTATGTAAGCATAGAGATGAAAACTCTAAAAAACAATTAAAATGATGTTAGAAATCAAAAACATTATAACAAAAATGGAGAATGCTTTTGATGGGTTCATCAGCTGAGGAAAGAATTAATGATCTTGAAGACATTAACATAAAAACTTCCCAAACTGAAATACATAGTGAAATAAATAAATTTTTAAAAAGAGAGCAAGAATGGAGCATTTGAATGTAATAACGGCCAAGAATTTTCCATATTAATGGAAGACTTCAAACCACTGATCCAGGAAGCTCAGAGAAAACCAAGCCGGATAATACCAAAAAATGTTCACCTTAGCATATTATTCAGACTTCAGAAAACCAAAGACAAAAGGAAAACCTTGAACAACCACCTTCCCTGTAGAGGAATATGGATAAGAATTACAGATGTTTCTTTCTCGTTAGAAACCATGTAGCAGGAAGAAAGCAGAGTGAAACATTTAAAAGTGTTAAGGGAGGAAAAAAAAAACAAGACAACAAACTCACCAACCTAGAATTCTATATAAAAAGTATCCTTCAGAAGTAAAGGAGGGGGCTGGCCGAGTGGCGCATTGGTTAAGAGCTGGCTTGGGACGCCAGAGGGCCCCAGTTCGGATCCCACATATGAGGGCCAGTGACACTGCCCTCTACAGCTAAGATGCTGAACAACAGCTCAACCTGGAGCTGAGCTGCCGTGAGTCGCCGGCAATGCCGTAGGCTGCAGCCCCTGCTGCAGTGGGTTGCCATGGGCTACCGTGTGTAGCCAGCAGCCTCCGTGAGCGGCTGTCCAGAAGCCGGCGACTGATCTGCCTCGCCCGGGAAGAGCACAATGATGGTGCCAACTTGGGCCAGTGAAGCAATGTTCTCCACAACTAGACTGAAGAACAAAAGGACAGCAACTTGTCTGTTCCCCTCCCCCAATTCCCAAATAAAATCTTTAAAAAAAAAAGTAAAGGAGGAATAAAGAATTTCTCAGACAAAAGGAAGTTTACTGTAGACCCGCCCTTCAAGAAATGTTTAAAAAACTCTTTGGGGAGAAGCAAATTATATAGATCAGAAACTAGATCTACATAAAGAAAGGAAGATTGTTGGGAAAGTAATAACGAAGATAAAATATTTTATATTCTTTTTTTTTTAAATTTTTATTGGGGAATTGGGGGGATGGGAACAGTGCTGGGGAATTGGGGAAAGAGGAACAGACAAGTTGCTGTCGTTTTGTTCCTTAATCTAGTTGTGGAGGACGTCGCTTCACTGGCCCAAGTTGGCACAATCACTGTGCTCTTCTCTGGCGAGGCAGATCAGTCGCCGGCTTCTGGACGGCCGCTCATTGCGGCTGCTGGCCGCTCACGCTGGCTGCTGGCCACACACGGTAGCCCATGGCAATCCACTGCCACAGGGTCTGCAGCCCACGCCGTCGCCGGCGACTCATGGCAGCCCAGCTCCAGGTTGAGCTGTTGTTCAGCATCTTAGCTGTGGAGGGCAGTGTCACTGGCCCTCACATGTGGGATCCGAACCGGGGCCCTCTGGCATCCCAAGCGAGTTCTTAACCATCGCGCCACTCGGCCGGCCCATTTTATACTTATTCTTAATTGATCTAAAAGATAACTAATATAATGATAGTAACAATGTATTGAATGATTATTGTATATGGTTAAGTGAAAAGAAGGACAACAATGTCATAAAGAACAGGAAGGAGAAACTGGGAATGCTCTAAGTGCTGTGCCTATACTATACATAAAAAAATATGATGTTATTTGAAAGTGGATTTAAATGGGTTGTAAACGTGTATTGCAACCACTAAAACATATAATGCAACCACAAAAAAAATTTTAAAGAAAGTATAATTAATGAGAGTAGATAAAATCATATACAATAATCAAGTAAAATGAGAAAAGGAAAAAATGAGAGAAAGAAAATAAAAACAAACACGTCAATGAACAGAAAAGTTATGAATAAGGTTGATATTAATCCAATTAAATTATTCATCCCTTGAAGTGCTCTATATATACCAACTAAAAGACAGAGGTTGTCAGAGTGGATTAAAAAAGACCTTACTATATGTTGTCTACAAGAAACCTACTTTTATTTTATTTTATTCTTTTAAGCTGAGCCATCCTGCTGCCTGTTGGCAGCTCAGCCGCCTGCTCAGCTCGGGCCGGGCATCCAACTGCTGTTGCTCAGAGCTCGCACTCTTGAGCAAGCTCTTAACCAACTAAGCCACTCGGCGGGCCCTCAAGAAACCTACTTTTAAAGAATAGGCAAAACATTTAAACATTCACAAAATGTAAATGACTAATAATCACATGAAAGGGTACGAATCATCAGGTCAATGCAAATTAAAACTATAATGAGATACTACTAGCCATTCTAGTTACACCCACTAGAATGGCTAAAAGTAAAGACTGGCAATAGCAAGTGTAGACAAGGATGTGCAGCAACCTGCAAGCTAATACAAAGCTGGTCAGAATTTAAAGTGGTGCTAACATTTTGCACAACAGTTTGACAGTTTCTTACAAAGTTAACCATACACACATCCAATTCTACTCCTATACATGGTGTACAATGAAATATACATCTGCCCAAAAGCATACACAAATGTTTATAGTAGTTTTATTCCTAAGAGCCCAAATCTGGAAAAGAACCCAAATGTCCATAAATACAAGAATGAATTTTTAAAATACATATTTGATATATTCACACAATGAATATTCTCAAAACTAAAAAAGAACAAACTACTGATAGAGGCAAGATGGATGAATATAAACATCATTTTGCTGAGTAAAAAAAGCCAGACATCAAAAGACTTATACTACATATATGAAGTATGAACACAGCATGTCCTCAAATAACATTGTTTCATTCAACATGGTTTTGTTACATCGATGAGGCACTAAAAAAATTGATTCCCTGCTGGGGCCACTGTCTGTGTGGAGTCTGCAAGTTTTCTACATGGGTTTTCTCCAGGGACTCCAGTTGCCTCCCACATCCCAAAGTTGTGCACTTGAGGTGAATTGGTGTCTACAATGTCCCAGTGAGTATGGGTGTGTGATGAGCCCTGCAATGAAAGGGCATTTGGTCCAGGGTTAGTTTCTACCTTGCGCGGAGTGCTGGAATAGGCTCCAGCTACCCAAGACCTTTAAGAAAAATAAGCAGGTTGGAAAATAATTATCTTACTTTCTTTTATGAATCTTTCTTTATGTATAGCTCACATCTACTTCAATATTTAACATTAGAAATGTTTTGGGTCTTTGTTCAGAAGTTTATGATGTTGGTGATGTTTTTGTGGTCAGAAATATGCCATAGAAACTTAACTCGTTTGTAGCAACTAGTCTATGGTAAACTTGGTTCCATTATATGCTGTTTTACGTAGTCATAGTTTCCAAAGATCTACTGATTGCATTAAGTGAAGATTTACTGTATTTTATTCCATTTATATGAAGTTCAGAAAGAGGCAAAATTAATCTACGGTGATAGGAATCAGAACAGTTGCCTAGAGTGGGTCTGCAAAAAGGCAAAACAGATATCAATCCAACTAAATTAATTAGAGGGAGCTTTCTGGAGTGATGCTATTGTCTTGATTGGGGAGTAGGAAACAGGTGGATACATCTGTCAAAATTTATTGCACTGTACCCTTAAAGCTTGTGCATTTCAAGTTCTGGTCAAGATGGCAGAGTAGGTAAATGCTGTGCTCACCTTCTCTCATGTTCACATCAAAATTATAACTAAACTACAGAACCATCATTGAGTATCTCCTGAAGTCTTGCTGAACTGAAGCCCTACAACTAAGGAAACAGAAGAAGCTACCTCGAGACTGGTAGGAGGGGCAGAGAGGTAGAATGGGCTGGTCCCACACCTGCATGTGACCATTAAAAACCAGAAGGGATATCTCAGCTGTGGAGGTCCCCCCTGGAAGGAGCAAGGGGTCCCAGCACCACACTGGGCTCCCAAACACGGGGTTCCAGTGCTAGGGAGAGAAGTCCCCGTAACTTCTGGTTGTGAAAACCAGTAGAGATTGTGGCTAGTGAGACAAAGGGCAGCTGGAGTCCCAGGCACTCCTCTTCAAGGGACCACACAAAAACTTACAGATAGAATCACAGGTTCTGAGCTCCAGTGTTGTGGCAGCAGCTGGGGAGGTAACAGGGACATATGGGGGTAAGGTAGGACTGAGTTGTCTGGCTGCAGGATGAGGGCTAAGGGACAGCTTTCTCCAGGTTGGAGAAGCTGGCAGAAGCCATTGTTTCTTTGTTGAGCCCTCCTCCTTCCTGGTGTGCAGACACAGGGGCTGCAATATCTGAGTCTCCATCAAGTTGGCTGCCAAAATTTGTTTACCAAGCCCTGGTGATTCTGAGACCCCCCCACCCAACTTTTGGGTACACCCAAGCTGCTTCCAGTGGCTTTTTCGCATAAACTGCCTGCCTTGGCTCAAGCTGCAGACTTCCCTAGGGACTCTCAAAGGTTCATGGAACCCAGAATAGCAGCATGTGTCTTGAGTGTGTCCTGCGCCTCTGGCTGAGCAGCCCTAAGTCTGGCACTAACAGTAGCCAGCCTTGGTTTGTAGCTTGGCCTCTTCAGGCATTTCCAAGCACAGCACGGAGAGAGGTCATCTGTGGATTGCTTTGTGGCTCCTGCCAGGTGGCCCCAGGTAGGGCACAGGCTGTGGTTGAACTTGACCCTCATTAGGTCCCCTCCCAAGTGCCCCTGGAACTGGTGTGCCCAGTGGCCAGCTTTGAAAGGAGCTGGTGTATCACCCAGCTGCCTCCAAGGACAACACACCTAAGCAGCAGATTGGGCAGGCACCAAAGCTCTGCTGAGGCAGATCCTGGTCTGCAGGGTTAGCCCCTGCACAGCAACTCCACTGTACTCACAGCCAACCTCACAACCAATGAGTCTGAGAATCAATCTCTCCCACTGATGTGCAAACAGCAACCAAGGCTCAACTATAAGGGAAGGGCACACAAAACCCACACAAGAGACACACCTGGAATGCGTGGCTCAGATGACCAGGAAGACTGCACCACTGAGCCCCACAGCAAACCTACTACATAAGGCCACTAAGTCCAGGAGACATAACAGCCCTACCTAAAACAGAAAGAAAAACAGGGAGACAGCCTAAATGGAGATACAAAGAAACATGTCCCAAATAAAAGAACGAGACAAAGCTCTAGAAAAAGAACTAAACAAAATAGAGACAAGCAATCTAACAGGTGCAGAGTTCAAAACACTGGTTATAAGGATTCTCAATGATCTCAACGAGAACTTCAACAAAGAGATAGGAGACATAAAAATGGGAGTTAGAAAACATAAAAAAGAACCATCAGAAATAAAGAATACAATAATGGGAATGCAGAATATATTAGAGTGAATCAACAGATCAGATGAAGCAGAGGATCGAATCAGCAATTTGGAAGATAAGGTAGTAGAAAACACCCAATCACAACAGCAAAAAGGAAAGACAATTCAAGAAAATTAGGAGAGTTTAGGGTTCTTTGGGACAACACCAAGTGTACCAACATTCGCATTATAAGGGTACCAGAAGGAGAAGAGAGAAAGAAATTGAAAACCTATTTTAAGAAATAATGATGGGAAACTTCCCTAACCTGGTAAAGGAAATAGATATACAAGCCAAGGAAACAACAGAGTCCCAAACAAGATGAACCCAAAAAGGCTCACACCAAGACAAATCATAATTAAAATGTCCAAGTTTAAAGACAAAGAATCTTAAATGCAACAAGAAAAAACGAATTAGTTACCTACAAAGGAGCTCCCATAAGACTATCAGCTGATTCCTCAACATAAACTTTGCAGGCCAGAAGGGAGTGGCAGGAAATATTCCAAGTGATGAAAAGCAACCACATACAACCAAGACTGCTCTACCCAGCAACACTGTCATTTAGAATTGAAGGACAAATAAGGAGCTTCCCAGACAAGCAAAAGCTAAAGGAGTTCATCATCACTAAACCATACTACCAGGAATCTTAGAGGACTTCTTTAAGACAGAAAAAAAAAAAAAAAAAAAATAAAATGGCAAACAACTACATACCTATCAACAATTACTTTCAATGTAAATGGATTAAATGCTCCAATCAAGATAGGAGGGCTGCATAGATAAG
>NW_017731374.1:5309832-5348546 GCF_001890085.2 Hipposideros armiger
ACCATTTGTTTTAATAGCTACAATTGTATTTTGAAAAAATAACCTGGAATGTGAGAAACATTCAAAATAAACTAGCTAGTAATATTTAAAGTATAAGCTGGAAATTTAAAATACACTTAGGTACACACACAAAAAACTACATTACCCACAATGCTGACACTTTGATTTATTTAGTATAATAAAGTTCTTGAAACATGTCTAATATCACTCATAATCACCTGGCTGCTTCTTCATTTAGAAGAATTGAAAATTAAGGATAGCAATTACTTGTTTTTAAAAGCATTTCAAAGTACGACATAACAGGAATAAATATTTCAGGAGAAGTACCAAAAGCTAATTTTCTTGCCTAATTTAGACAAGGCTCAAAAATTGAAACCCTGAACATACCATAAAATACCTAAGGTACACAGGCAGGTATAAATAAATCTCCACTATATTATGGCCCTGAACTGAATGAAAATGTTTACGTGTCTTCAAGAAAATTCCAACCTAAAAAATGAATTTAATTCTTCCTCACCATGGTATATACCTAACAGAAGGAATACTAGCAAAATTAGAAGGCTTGGGTTCCAGTATAAGTTTGCCACCTGACTACTGTGCGACAATTTGGCATTCATTCATTCATCGGGTATTTTGCAGCTCTTATGATGTCCCAAAACAATGGAAACAAAGTAGTGAAGAAAGTATCAAAAAATCCCTGCCCTCATGACACACTGTAGTGAATCACTTGATCTCTAAAAATATTTCAGGTTTTCTTTCTCTAAAATAAATCTCATATTTGAGATTATTTTCAATTGTTTAAAAGAAATCCGTATTACTTTTTTGAACCTAGGAAAGCAACTTATGGAGCATAACTTGAAATCCACTCTTGTCACTGGCTAAAACTATTTTTTGTATCATTATATTCAGACAGCAAAAAGAGAAATATAGGTAACTGAAATTCTTGAAGGACTTATTTAAATTTGCTAATATTGGTTTATACAATCTAGATGAGCTATGAGCTTTGTTGGCCTATTACTTGGTAACTAAACTTCCTCAATGGGATCCAGGAAGGAAGCAGAACATCTTATGAGAAATCTCTCCATGTAATGAATAATTTTAGAGACATTTCCAGTATTTAAGTCTATAAAAACATAGACTGCTTAGTGAATCAACTAATCAGCTTTTCTTTTTTTTCTTCCTTTCAGAGTAGGATCTGATCTTTGTTTTCAAAGTCCTTGCTTCAAAACAGGTAGTCAAAAATCCAATTGTGTATTCAAATCCAGTTCCTGTGTCTAATAGTCAATTTTTTCTTTCATTTATCATCAAGATATATTCTTCCCCACAAGAAAACAGTCATGACAATCCTTGAAGCATAATTCCTCAACTTCAAAATGGTAAAATTTTAAAATAGCTTATATATTCATTTTTCCCGATAAGCTTTAGAATCACAAATTACATTTCTGATATGACCAAAACAACATTCACTTTAAATATCCCTTCCTGCAGTTTCTAATCTCTGAGTATCATTCCCAAATGAGAAATTGACTTAAGTATCTACCACAAAATAACAACAAAAAAACCATATTCAACCCAAAGAGCCTCCTCCATTTATTTTTCACCCATAAAATATGTTCAAAGTTTGCCAAAGCAAGCTAACTCCACCAACTTCAAAAGAGAGGATAAGCAGTAGTTCCCAATTATGTCAATTTTGGACATACTATTGTTAATCTCTAATGGTCTAGCTGAATTTATGCTTATTTTTAAAGGCGTTTTAAGAATAGGAGCGCCACCATCAGATCTAATAAGTGCAAATGCAGAAGTGTGGAAATGGCTAGGGAGAGAGAAGATGCACAAAAAGTGGTGTAACAACTTTACATAAAATACATATAAAAACATGAATTATTCTATTTTCCACAGTGATCTGAACTGTAAGTGGCCTCCAAAACTAGGTTCTCAACTTAGCTATATCAAATACCAAATTGCAAAAGGAAATCTTAGAACACCCATTTATATTTTAAAAGCCTCATATTGATGAATAGTTGACTTGATTTATATTTTAAAATCCAATAATTAAGAACTTTGATAAAACTGAAATGACTTATAATTTAGAAAAACCATGATTATGATTATATTAATTATCCAGCTCTCCTGCTGTTCGTTCACCTTTTAGAAAGGACCCTCATTACTGGCAGCTAGGTATAATGATTAAAAAAAAAAAAGGTCAGGCTTTGGAACTAGGGAGACATGGGTTTGAATTCTGCTGCATCACACCTTGAACACAAACTTTCTAAACCTATTTTTTCATCTCTGAAATGGGAGTATTAATATCTACCTTGAAGAACTTATAATAATTAGTGAAAATACATGTAAAGCAGCTAACGCATAGTAGGAACTCCAGCTGCTGTTCATCATTCATAAGCACATTAAAGAGAAGATATAAGAAAGGACATGATAGGAAAATAAATCAGAATCTAGGTTACATTTAACTGCTAAAACAAAACAAAATAAACACACACCATGACAGTTCAAGTGCAATTTCGGGTTAAACTTTTTGTTCACATTTTAGGTATACAATATTGTAGCCTCTACTTATAAATAAGTAAAATTCAATATTAGCTACAGGAGCACTTATTTTGGAGCTATATAAAAATAAAAATTATTGTATAATACAACAGATAATTTTATGAACAGGTGAGATGATTTCACCATAGAAAAAATGCCAAAACTAAGATTTAAAAATGCTTATGAAAGGATAGTAAAAGATTCCTACCTTTAAACCGACTGCTATAAGATCTGTAACAACACTGTATGGAAAAAGTAAAAAGAGAAAATGGAAAACAAAGTTAGAGAACAAGTTTTTAAAAGACAGATAATAAGATTAGAGAAAAAAAAAGAAAAAGCATTATAATAACAAATAATAAAAATAAGAATGTGATGAGTTGTGAAATGTTACTACAAAGAAAAGTGATGGGACAGCCTAGCAACAGCAGAATGTAAAAGCAAAGCTTTAATATAGCAATGTAAGAAACAACAAATAAATAAAATTCTCTTTTAGTATATAGAAAAGTATAGTTGTGCTTTAATAAAATTAGTTAAGTATATGTTTATCCATTTATCTCTTTTTAACAAATCCAAACCAAAACTTAAAATCACCATCATTCTCTTACTTCATTGGTATAAATGATCATATTTAAAGTTTTAAATGAAACAAAACCAGCGAGTGGATTTTACAGAAATAGAAGGTATCTTGCAAATTTGCATCTACCACCCAAAACAGCTCACCAAAACATAGCTAAGATAGTCTCTCAAAACACATCAACTTCAGACATCAAAATTTTCAAAGATTTCTTTAAAAAAAATACCACACTAAAACTGTTTTAGTATAAATTACCTCAGGAGGAAATGAACACACACACACACACACACACACACACACACACACACACACACACACAAACGGCAGCATGACAGTTGGGATTTGAGGAGGAACTAGAAAGATGTTGACTGGTGTTTCGTTTTCTAACTACACAAAACAATGAAAAAGGACCTTTTTCAGGCTGTGGGAAAATGTAGAAATTTAATTAGCCTCCTGAAAGCCAAAATTCACCGTGTTAAAAAAAAAACATCATTCCTTAACACCAAGGTGTAAAAACCCCTATAAAGTTCTACCGAACAAAAATCCATCTCTTCTAACTCCAAAGAAAACTGTCTTCAATTAAGTTTGTCTCCATAGGTCCTAAAAAACAGTTCTAACTAAATTCTATATATTGTTAATAACCTATAATGTCATCATTACTTAATAAAAAGAAACAAATTAATGGCTCTGGACTGTTTAATTAATGCATATTTAATTCTTTTAAACAATAACCATCTAGATTTTTTATTTTTCCTTACTTTTGAAACATGAAATTCATTTGTGTGAAATTTAAATGTAATAACTGATGTTTGTGCATACAAAATAAGACTGTAATATATTAATACTATGGTATTGGTCCTGTTGCAAAGAATAAATCATGAACCTACTTGAACTCCCAAATGAATTTCCCTTCTAGTATCTTATTGTCCCACATATTTAAATTATTGAACTCATTCATATGTTTAAAACCACACAGCGTGAGGAGTTAACTTCTTAAAACACTGTCCAAAAGAGTAAGTTTGCATTTCACGTTGTCCAAGAGTTTAACAGCCAAGATACATAGCCCAAGAGTCCTCTTTATTATCACTATAAATTTTCCAATACAAAAAACTAACCTGCTTCCTCTGTATCTCAAGTCAAACGGTCTTACGATAATTCACACACATAATGAAACACTAATTTCACAGCCTTCCTAACTGAAATAGTGGCATAATTACACAAAATAGCAACATTTTGCACATATAAAGGTAATTGAATAAGGTGATGTGAAACAAGTTTTTAACAATGCTCTCAGAGAAGCTTCAATTAAATACAAAGTTTCAATTAAATAAAAAATGCTTTAAAGAACATCACAACCATAAATAAAATGTAAAACTGAACTTTGTCTAATGTCTGTAGCAGTCAGTGTGCAATCCGCATTCAAATGAGTTAATCCAATATATCAGACTTAATATTATAAAACTAGGATAAATAAAATTTATTGGAAGATTTCCATCATCTTTACACAGCATGAAAATCACCAACTATGACAACATGTACACAGCTTTTACTGTTCAAGCAAGTTCTACATATTCTACAACCCAGAGGTTTACAGAAATCTTGTCATCAAAAGCAAATAAAGGCCAAGCAAAACCTCGAATGCCTAATGGGAACAGACAAGTGGATCTGCAGGGTCTAAAAGAGCTGGAGATTTATAAAAACTGTTGATGTACATATACTACGACCTTCAGTTAATTCACTAAGATCCTAGTTGTTTCCTCAATCATCAAAATATCTGTAAGGTCCCCACGAGAAATATTTATGTCGGGGATTTCAAATATTTTTATTTTGATCACGGGTCTCATTAACTTTTAGAGCTTTTGAAGGCTCTCCAAAAATTGCACTTACACAATATTTTACATACATGGCAGGGAATTCAAGAAGTTTCTTTGGGGGGGGCGGGGTGAACGTCCATGGTCACCAAGTCCAGACGCACGGTATACAGAAATCGTTACCACAGCTCACAGCACAAGTCTGGAGACCTGGGGCTGGTTCTCCCGCATGCCAAGACCCCGCGTGGGGCCCTGGCTTCGGGACCAGGTCGCCGCCCAGACGTGTACGGACGCGAGCATTCGCTGTCCGCCACTCGGCGGCCACTCGCCTCCCCGCCAGGGGAAGCTCCCTCCAGCGCTCGCCCCACCTCGCCGGTAAACAGCAACTCCCCAAGCGGGAGGACGCCCGCCCCGGGCGCCGCCTCCGCCTCCCCCAGGGCCGCGCACCATTTTCTGAGAGGAAGTGTCGGGAAGCCGGGTAGGGCTCTCCGGACTCTCGGTGCGGACGGCGGCCCCGGCCCCCAGCGGCTGCACCGGGCTTTCCTCCACTCCCGGTGTGAGGGTGTGAAGGGGCGGATATTACCGGGGCGCCTCGTGGGGGAAGGCGAGGCTGCGGCGCACCGCCCCTCCGTGACTCGGGCTCCCCTAGGAGGCGCCCGGAAGCCCCGCCGTCGGGCTCGGCCCGGGCCGCTCCTCGGGTCGCCGGTGCCATTCCCCGCTCCCTGGCTCCCCGGCCTCGGCACGTCCGGACAAGAGCCGAAAGGAAGTGGGGCAAGCGCAGCCCCCCGCGGCCGCCGCGTCGCCGAGGACTTACCCATCCATGGCCCAGACGGAGGAGCACACAGTACAGGGACTGACGGGCTCACCGCGAGCGGAGGGAGGAGGCGGCGACAGCGACAGCAGGGCGGCTCCGAGGGACGGGCAAGCGGTGCCTCTCCGGAGCCCCAGCCGGTCGGAGGTGGAAGGAGAGTGGGAAACAGGGGCGGAGACCAGGGACGATCCCGCCACCGCCGCGCCCCCGCCTTCCCACTCCGCAAGCGCGTCCCCGCCTCGCCTCGCCCCGCCCCTTGGCGTCGACGCCCTCCCTGGGCCCCGCCCTCCGCCGGCCTCCGGCTCGGCTCCAGGGCGCCCTCTTCCAGCGGGCGCCTGAAGACCCCGCCTCTCGGCCCCTTAGCCCTCCACCCCGTGCGCGCCGCGTTCACGGGGAGCGCGTGCCTGTGCTTCCCGCTTCGCCGCCCCGCCCGCCTGCCTTCCCGCGGGTTCCGCGTGCCTTCGGGCTTTTCCGCGCAGGGCCGCCTGACTTGGACACCTCCCTCTACTGGCGAGAAAAGCGCTGGGAGAGAGTAGGTACCGGTAGGAGTGTCCCGCGAGGACCCCAGAACCACGGCGGGATTGCCCCGGGTGGGCAAGACTGTCGGTGGGTCGGCCCCAAGCACGCAGGCGAGGCGCGGGCTGTTGACCTCGGAGCCCCGGGCCCTTCAGTTGAAGGAAGCCCGGGGTCGGGACCCCGGTGCGACCCGCCCATTGTCCCCCCCGGGCTTGGAGTCTACGCTAGGACCCGCGCCGGCCCGATAGGTATGGTTGGGATTAAGATGAATGGGGTGGAAGACACTGCTCCGAACTTGAGAACGTTTGAATTTTTATACAGTTTTAGTCTCTGGCAGCTTTTCGACCCGACCGCCTGGGATTAAATTTATATGAAACATTCATTGCACAATATGGAAAAGCCACTATAATGCAGCGTTTTATAAAAGTTTCCACTTTCCTCCATGTAAAAAAACAACCACCACCAAACAACAAAAATTTACCAGAGTGCGATTCCCGTTTTTTCAGATAAAAATTTAGACTCGAATTCGGTGATTTACCCAGTTTCATAGCCACTTGAGAGTCCTTTCCTCTAGGTTGAGCAAAATTGTGCATGTATATAATAGAGGCAACTCGCTTGTATATTTTTTCACTTTTATATTCTGTCTAGTTCTGAAATTGAGTGAGTTTTCCATTCACGGATCACCAAAATGTAAGCCACTAAACATTGCCCTCAACCAAATTATTTTTATTTATTAAAATTTTTTTATTAGTTGCAGGTGTATAAAACAACATAATAACTAGACATTTACACTCTTCACAAAGTGATAACCCCCCTCTCCCCCTCCAAATCTACTAGCTCTCTGACATGCTACATAGCTATAACAATATCATTGACTATATTCCCTATGCTGTACTTTACATCCCATGATGATATATACACACACACACACACACACACACACACACACACACAACACACACATACACACACAGAGGGTGCCAATAAAATGAATATACATTTTAAGAAAAGAAAAAACTTAAGATTACACTGATGGTAACCACTTTGCACACCTCTTGTAATTACAGAAGTCAAACATGACTTGTATTCATCTTTTGTTTTCGGCACATATTATTACAATTTTGATAGTTTTTTTTTTTTTCTTAAAATGTGTATACATTTTTTGGCACTGTGTGTGTGTGTGTATTTGACATTTTATATTTTGTTAGTTTCAGGTGTGCAGCGATGGTTAGGCATTTATATAATCTATGAAGTGATCCCTGATCAGTCCAATGTCCATCTGACACCCTACATAGTCTGTACAACATTATATTCCCCATTCTATATTTCACATGTCTGTCACTCTTTTGTGACTACCAATTTGTACTTTCTAACCCCTTCACCTTCTCCTCCATCCCCAAATCCCACTCCCGTCTAGCAACCAACAGTTTTTTCTCTGTATCTATGAATCTATTTCTGTTTTGTTTGCTTGTTTATTCTGTTTTTTAGATTCCACATGTAAGTGAGATCTATGGTATTTTTCTCAGTCTGACTCATTTAGCATAATATGCTCTAGGTCCATCCATGTTGTTGCAAATGCTAAGATTTCTTTTTTTTTCTTTTTTCTTTTTTTTTTTAAGCTGAGCCATCCTGCCACCTCACCTGTTGGCAGCTCAGCGGCTGCTCAGCTCGGGCCGGGCATCGAACCGCTGTTGCTCAGAGCTCAAACTCTTGAGTGAGCTCTTAACCAACTGAGCCACTCGGCCAGCCCCAAGATTACTTTTTTTTTATGGCAGAGTAACACTCCACTGCATATATGTACCACAATTTCTTTATCCAATTGTCTATTGATGGGCATTTCAGTCGTTTCATATCTTGGCTATTGTGAATAGCGCAGCAATAAACATAGGGATGCATATATTTTTGCAAATTAGTGTTTTAGATTTCTTGGGATAAATAACCAGGAGTGGAATTGCTGGGTCATAAAATATTAATAGTTATATTTTTAATTCTTTGAGGAACCTTCGTACTGTTTTCCATAGTGGCTGCACCAAGTTGCAATCCCACCAGTAGTACACCAAGTTTCCTTTTCCACCACATCCTCACCAACACTTGTTTGTTGATTTATTGATGATAGCCATTCTGATAAGAGTGTGGTTCAGATCTCATTGTGGTTTTTATTTGCATTTCTCTGATGATCAGTTGAGCATCTTTTCATATGTATATTGGCCATCTGTATGTCTGCTTGCTTTAGATAAATGTCTCTATGTCCTCTGCTTTTTTTTTTAATTGGGTTGTTTGTTTATTTGGCATTGAGTTGTATGAGTTTTTTAAATAAGTTTTGGATATTAACCCCGTATCAGATGTATCATTGGTAAATATCTTCTCCTATTCAGTAGGATGTCTTGTTTTGTTGGTGGTTTCCTTTGCTGTGAAAAAACTTTTTAGTTTGATGTGGTTCCATTTGTTTTTTTTTGTTTTTTGTTTTTTTGGGTTTTTTTCTTCCCTTGCCCAAGGGGATATATCAGTAAAAATCTTACTAAGGGTAATGTCTGAGAGTTTACTTCCTGTATTTTTTTCTAGGAATTTTATGGTTTCGGGTCTTACAGTTAAGTCTTTAATTCATTTTGAGTTTATTCTTGTATATGGCATAAGAAGGTGGTCCAGTTTCATTTTTTTTCATGTATCTGTCCAGTTTTCCCAGCATCATTTATTAAATGGATTGTCCTTACCCCAATGTAAATTTTTGCTTCCTTTGTCATAGATTAAGTGATCATTTAGGCATGGATTTATTTCTGAGCTCTATTCTGTTTCATTGATCTATGTGTCTGTTTTTATGCCAATACCATACTGTTTAGATTACTATTGACTTGTAGTATAATTTGATATCAGGTAGCATGATACTTCTGTTTTGTTCTTATTTCTTAGAATTGCCATGGCTATTCGGAGTCTTTTATGGTTACATGTACATTTTAGGATTATTCTAGTTCTGTGAAAAATGTCATTGGGGTATTTTGATAGGGATTGCACTGAATCAATATATTGCTTTGGGTAATATGGACATTTTAACTATATTAAGTCTTCCTATCCAGGAGCGTGGTATATGGTATATGTTTCCATTTATTTGTATCTTCTTTAATTTCTCTCTTCAATGTCTTATAATTTTCTGAGTATAGATCTTTTACTTCCTTGGTTAAATTTATTCCTAAGTATTTTTTTTGATGCAACTGTGAATGGGATTGTTTTCTTAATTTCTCTTTCTGATAGTTCGTTATTTGTGTATAAAAATGCAACTGATTTCTGAATATTAATTTTGTATCCTGCTACTTTACTAAATTCACTTATCAGTTCCAATAGTTATTTGTCCTTGACCAAATTCTTAATCTTCTGAGTAGAAAGAAAGGGCTGCTGCCTCTCTGCTTCCTAATTTGGAAAGCAAGTAACAAGAAGCTCAAGCAACAAGTAGCAAGGTATCATCTATCCTTGCTAATATGCTGCTTTTCAATAAGTGGGTGTTACTAAAAAGTTTTAAATTGTCTATTCATCCACCATTCAGTCCATATTTATTGAATGTTTACCATGTACCAAGCACTGCAGGGGTTTCCAAGAAAATCAGGTTCCAGCCTTCACAGTTGAATGGATTCTATGTTCAGTTTATTATTTATTTATTGGCCCAAAACAATTTTTAAATAGCTCAGGTACCTTATTCAGGGAAACCATTTTTAAAGTACTATATCTAACCTCAATCCTTCTTTCCAAAAGTTCAAATATATTTTGTTTTGTATGTTAAATCCAAAATTAAGTTACAGTTGTATTGTAAACTTTGCCACCCTACATTGCCAGATGGATATTAAAAGTATCAGCAAGATAAGTAGTTGATGCACTCTTGCTGTTGTTCGGGGATATATTCTGTTGATGAAATTTCCTTAATTTATTTTTTAGCTACACAAATAATATAACCAGACATACTCATTTTGGAAAATTAAAACTATTAAATATTAAAAAGTTATAATTATTTTTCTTCACAAATCACCGATAATCAGTGTAACAATTCTGTGTGCATCCTCTAAACCCTCACTGTTTTTTTATTTGTTTTTTTCACTTAAAAATTTTGGAGATTTTTTTCATGTCAGTAGTTTTCATCTACATAATTCTTTTTAATACTTCATGGTATTTCATGTACCATAATTTATCTAATGTTTTACAAAGTAGTAGAAATTTGCATTGTTTCTAATTATTTAAAATAACTAACAATATTGCAAAGAACATCATGTATGTATGAACATCTTTGCACACATATGATTATATCTGAGGAATAGATTCCTAGACGTAGAATTGCAGAACAAAAGTATAGGCATTTTCAGTATTTTTCAAATATCGCCAAAATGATTCCCAAAAGGCTGTACCAATTTATACTTGATTTAAAAAACAAAAAGTTGTCTTTCTCTTAGCCCCATACCTTAAGATAGGCTAACAAATTTCAATATTAAAAAATAAATGTGAAATCTATTTGAAATTCACTGACTGTATTTCTAACAATAACTCTGAAAAGTCTCCAATGTAAAGACAGTATACCTCACCAAATAAACAAAATTGTGACATTTCCTAACCACTTAACGTCCAGTTTTTTTGCTTTCTTTTTTTTAGGGTCAGGCTTAGGGGTAGGGTTAGGGTTTAGGGATAGGGTTAGGGATTAGGGATAGGGTTAGGGTTAGGTTTAGGTTTACAGTTTGGCTTAGGGGTTAAGGTTAGGGTTAGAGTTAGGTTTAGATATTAGGGTTAGGGTTCTTAACGTCCAGTTTTAACAACAGAAATCTAGATATAAGAAAATAGCTCACAGCAGGAAACAAGTTGAAATCTTTCCCTTTTCCCTGTTTCTTGGTTGTAAATTCAAAAGATTTCTCATGGATTGAGCTCTATAGGTTTGTGAGTCCTCTTATTCAAAAACAGTAGACAGAATAGAATTTAGGTTTTTTTAGGACTACTTTTAGAACCCTAGCTATTCCCAGAATCCATATGGCATATAATCTCAGCAAAGGTTTCTGAGTTTCTGGAATTATCAGGTGTTACCCATGTGACCTGGCTTGTCATGAGAGTTTTATGTTTTTCTTGATGGTGAAGAGAATAATACATTCTCTATTTGCTAATTACTCCATAGTTTTGAAATGTAAGACAATTATAATAATTTAGTTTATAAATTTTCTAACATTTTACTTGTGGGGTTTTTTTGTTTCTTTTTTTAAAGATTTTATTGGGGAATTGGGGAAGGGGAACAGCTAAGTTGTTGCCCTTCAATCTTAGTTGCGCAGCTAGCTCAGCTCCAAGTCCATTCGCCATCTGGCCGCCCATCGGCAGCTCGCAGCTGCTCAGCTCAAGGTGCCGTGTTCAATCATAGTTGTGGGTGGGCGTAGCCCACCATTCCATGTGGGAATCGAACCAGCAACGTTGATGTTAGGAGCATGTGTTCTCACCAGCTGAGCCATCCTGCTATCTGTTAGCAGCTCAACAGCGGCTCAGCTCGGGTGCAGCTCGGGTGCAGCTCACTGGCCCATGTGGGAATCGAACCAGCGACCCCGTTGCTCAGAGCTTGTGCTTTTAACCAACTGAGCCACTTGGCCAGCCCACTTTACTTGTGTTTTTGTTCTAATTTGTCTAAGAAATTCCCCTGAAACACCTTCATCTGATAAGAGACACTCTCCCCACCCCCCAACTATTATTATGGTTGGACAAATTTGCCTTAAGGCATTCCAGTATGCAGTGATAGTTAATATTTAACCAACATTATTACCCTATTCATGTTTACAGGTAAGACTTCTTAAGATATAAAAGTAGCATAAAAATGCCAATTTAGGTCAGAAATAAGACCAATCATTAGGTAAATCTGGGAAGTGGACATTTTGATATTTTATCCCATGACAAATATAAAATTATAATCATTAATTAACCTGTATTCCCTAAAATAGAAACGTCTGAAATTATACTGAGTGAAAAAAGCTAAACTCAAAAGGTTACATACTGTATGATTCCATTTATATAATGTTCTCAAAAATGACAAAATTACAGAGATGGACGAGAGATGAGTGGTTGCCAGGGGTTAGGAGCCTGGTGGGAGGGTATGGAGAGAGAAGGGGATGGGTGTGACTATAACAGAGTAGCGAAAGGGATATTTCTGGTAATAGAACAGTTCTGTGTCTTGATTAAGGGGTTGGTTATACAAATCTACACATGATAAAACTGCATAGAACTTTAGATACACACAAATGCATATAAAACTGGCAAAATCTGAATAAGATTTGCGGATTGTGGCAATGTCAATTTCCTGTTTTGTTATACTTATTAAGATGTTACCATTGGGGGAAACGGGGTGAAGAGTATACAGGACTGCTTTGTACTACTTTTTAAACTTCTTGTGAATACTTGTAGAAATATTTCAAAATAAACAATAAGAGAAAGAAATCTTGCAGAGTGTTTCTTCATACTCGTTTATTTGATAGTTAAGCAATAACAAACTTCAAAGGCTTAAAAAAATATATGTGGGATTAGCATCCATATTTTTCAAGCCATATCACCTAGGTTATAATAGCTGACACACACTGAGTCTGACAGACTGCCCAGTCTGTTTAATTTTGAGCCTTTCTTCAGCCTTTCCCAACTATTTGAGGAGGCTTAAAAACATCTACGTACTCACTGCCCTCTCCAACACCATGAGTCATGTACATTTTCCTCATCCTGTGCGTGGCCCTGATGTAATCAACTGTGTGGGAATCTCTAATGTGTCTAGTGCCTGGTTCAGAGGACTCCAGTGTTTGCACTGAAAGTGCTGTCTCCTGGCATTGTTCTATAGTAGGAGTTGCCAGCCCATGTCAATTTTCTGGACTTTTCTGAAGAGAGGAGTAATTCCTTTCCCCTATCTTTTTGTCTTACTGTATCACCCAGGTCCCGATGATTTTAATAAAATAAGCCTATCTGAAGAGGTCTCGCAAAGTTTTAAATAAGATAGCCCATTCCATTGTTATTCACAGAAATTCCTTTGGAATTTAGGCATGAATCTGTGATGCTAGGCCAGAGAACAATCTGAGCAATAATCACTACATCAGTGCCCTTCAGCACTGAGCTTTTGTCTTCTAAATTGGTGTATCCCACTCTCTGCTCTGTGGGGGAGGGGGGTTCTTACAGGATTTTCCTTGGCCCCCACTTAGAAGGAGATCCCTTGGAAATAGAGGTCATAACACCTCTTCAGATGGGCTTGAGTAGATTTGATCCTGCTTAATTTCAAGCTGAGACCTCCATTCCCACAAAGAGAGCCCTATTCACTGACCTTATTTATCAAAGAACTAAAAAAAGGACACTCTTGAGTTAAGCAGAGGAAGACCTCTGCCTAAGCAATAAGATGAATAGTACTTCCTGCTGGTTGAGAATGAGACCTACAACCAGACGAGCTAGCTAGAATCTTAAAACTTGGGCAAGTCTGTGCAACGGACTGTGCGCCTTGCCCTGGCGCAGCTCCTGGTAGAGCCAAACTTCCCCGCCGTTGCCATCCACTGTGGAATGTCCCAGGAAGAGGCTTTCCCAGTTTAAAGGTTTTCAACAATGAATTCTTGTGGCTACCAACTTATTCGGCGGAGGCTTGGACATGGAGCAGGTGAATAGTGCCTTTAACGCCATTCCTGAGGATTCTGACACTTACCTGGGCGCCAAGTGCTTGGCTATCATGTTTGTATCAGGTGAGAATGATGCTACAATCCTCAGTGATGTGCAGGATCACTTCAAGGTCAATATTAGTGAGCTGCTTCATGAGATAAACGTCGCCTCCATTGAACAGACATGGTAGAGGACTCACCCATTCTGGAAGGTGCCAGCCTGTTCCTCTTCAGTAGACACCGGGAGACACTACTGCCACCTACCCCCGACAACCCCTAATCACCATCCCATGTCTTCCTTCTTTTGCATCACCACCCCTCCTAAAACCCCATTTCCTGATTTGTCAGAAGGTGGGTTTTTGTTTTTGTAGTTTTTTTTAAACAAAACAAAAAATAAAAAATGTTTCTCCACCAGCACTAGCTAAAAGTGGGAACTAGGACAAGTTCCTTAACCTCTGGGCTTCAGCTTCCTGAACTAGGAAGAGGGGATAATAAATAGTACTTACCTAATAGCTTTTTTGGAAACTTTAAATGAATTGATATGTAAAAAGTACTTAAAATGGTGTTTAGCACATGGTATGTGACCAGTATGTTTACACTTATTAATCATTATTCTGTATTACTGTTATGAGCTTACAAGGCAGACTTCCTTGAAAACAATTCAAGAATCATTTCTTTAGAGTGGACCATGGAATGGCGCTGATCTATAAACTTGTCCCTAACAAGAAAATAATGGAATATGAGAATAAGTGTCTAGAAAATTTCATAGCTGTTTGACAGAAAAACTGTTGAATCTAATAAAAACATTGGATTAATATTCTGTATTTGTTCTTATTTCAGCTTTTAGTTATTTTTATTGTATTTTTACAAAAGTATTAGTCCACAAAGGATGGGAAATTTTTAATAAATGTTCTTCATCACACTTTGAGAAGCTCTATTCTACATTTCTCAAATATATGAATCCCTTTTTCTTCAGTATTTTTTTCCAAGTAATATGTGAATATATTCTCTATTTTTAACCTTTCATTATGGTATTATTATTTCAAACATACAAATAAGTGGAATAGTTTAATGATCCCTAACTACCAATTACGGATAATTTTACATCACTAATAAATTGTCAGTGGAGAGCAGTAGTTAAACTTTAACATGCATCAGAATAACCTGGAGGGCTTGTTAAACAGGAATTGATTGCTTCTGATTCAGGTGTGGGGCCCAATAATTTGCATTTCTTGCATTTCCAGGTGAGGCTGCTGCTGCTGATAGTATGGGAACCAAAATTTGAGAATCAGTTGATGTAAAGGGTTAAGATTTTTCTGCAACTCCTGCACCAAGAGTTGGACCCTTTAGCCCACAGCATATGTTCATTTTTAAACTCCAGGTAGAATATATTCCCATTAATTGTTTTTTGTTTTTGTTTTTGTTTTTCCCCCACCAGAACCCATAGAATGTATTTTTTCCAGACTTACCCTTTGGCCATCTGCTTCTTGAAAACTGATAATAGAATTTTTGCCTTGCCCCCTTCTTTATATTGCTTTATTTTTCCTTTTTCTAGTGATGTTTTCTTTGTTCTCACTTGATTTCTGATAATCTTACTCTAGGGCTCTCTACATCAATATTCGGACATTCTTATTTCATCTATAACTATACCCACTATCCATCACTCCACTACCTTTTCTACCTTTTTCTAGGTAAAATTTACATATGTTGAAATGCACAGGTTTTAACTTAAAAATATTTTTTTTTTTGGGGGGGATACACCCATGTAACCTACACCTCTGGACTGCTTTTAAAGAAAAAAAAGATACTCTTCAGCGTTGACTTAAATAGTTTTCTTATAATGGCAGTTAAATATTTAGAAACGTAAGACTAGATTCTTATAAACAGTAAATAAACTAAAATAGATTTAAAAGTTAAATGTAAAATTACAAAACCAATAGAAATCCAAGTTAACAGTAATTTCAAAAGAAAAAATTGTCTAAAAAATGATCCTTGCTCACAATATGAATATAGTACTGACTCCTACAGCAAAGGTTCTTTGGCCAATGATATAGGTGATACTCAAAATTTTTGTTAACTGGTACTAAATGGGCACCAGCCACTCAAAATAAATGTCCTTAAGCAATTAGTAGGGCCAAATCTTTTTGTATATTAGCTGAATATCTGCATGGATATAACTTCACTACAGTGGGCTATATGACATTGATGCAATTGTATCAATAATTTTCTATATGCCATCATTTCTTAGAATGTCATAATATTTGCCCTCTATCTGAATCAAATGGATCATTTACTTATCATGCTCTCTCTCTGTTCTTGTCTCAGCCCAAGACAAAGTGGCACTAATGGATGAGGAAGCAAATATAAATACAAATGTAGGCACTAAATTTACACAGCAGCACTTTGTTGCAAGATAGTTATCCACATTTTCTGGAACATAATTATGTAACATTATAAATACAAATGTGAAAAATGGAAACATTCTTGCAGAACACCCTAGGACCTCCATGTGTATTCACAGGCACATTTAAGAAATATCTACCTAGAGCACTTTCTCAAACTTGAGTCATTCCAATACCAGCTCCATGATTATTACTCTATCTATGTATCATCTTTACTTTTGTTTCCTTAACATTTTTCTTTAAATCACCTTCTTTTACTTAAATAGTTCTCTTTTAAAAGGAAATTTTAGGGGCCGGCCGAGTGGCGCGATGGTTAAGAACTCGCTTGGGATGCCAGAGGGCCCCGGTTCGGATCCCACATGTGAGGGCCAGTGACACTGCCCTCCACAGCTAAGATGCTGAACAACAGCTCAACCTGGAGCTGGGCTGCCATGAGTCGCCGGCGACGGCGTGGGCTGCAGTCCCTGTGGCAGTGGATTGCCATGGGCTACCGTGTGTGGCCAGCAGCCAGCGTGAGCGGCCCGCAGCCGCAGTGAGCGGCCGTCCAGAAGCCGGCGACTGATCTGCCTCGCCAGAGAAGAGCGCAATGATGGTGCCAACTTGGGCCAGTGAAACAACGTCCTCCACAACTAGACTGAAGAACAAAAACGACAGCAACTTGTCTGTTCCCCTTCCCCCAATTCCCCAATAAAAAAATCTTTAAAAAAAAAAAAAAAGGAAATTTTATATCACTATCATAAATGGAAATATAGTATCATTTGCCGAAAAGAGCTGTTGGTAAATACAATGTAAACAGAAAATGTTATTAAATTCTAGCTAGATACTATTACCTACTGAAGGCTCTGGGCAGAGGCCTGTCTCTTATTTTGATGAAAAGGGAGATTACCAAGTATTAGTGTAAAAGTCATAGCACCAAGAGGAAACTTTTCTTCTATTTCCAGTGTTAAAAAAGAGACAACAGGCTCAAAATGGAATCACTTGTGCTAAACCCCACATCAGCAAACCAAGACAATAACTAATCTATTGTAGCTTCAACCACTCTCAGGAATGTAACCTTTAACCAGTCAACCTGGAATTGCCTGGTCACCACTAGTGAGGTAATTGCCAGATAGACCAAGAGGACCTTGCCTGAAACAATATATTCTTTGCTAATACAGTAACACCTTGGTTTGCGAGCATAATTCGTTCTGGAAACAAACTACTTGTATTGCAAGACATCGCTCATTTACCATGTTAAAATGTATTAGAAATGTTTTCTTGCCTTGCAGAACACTTGCAAACCACGTTACTCGCAATCCAAGGTTTTACTGTAATTTCCTTTTTCCACTCCCTTTTGTAACCTAACGTGTGTATGTGTGTGTACACACATACAAGGTCAGACAATTAAGTTTGTAAACTTGTTGCAATAATATTGCTAACCTTTTTTGATATCAGAGCGATTATTCATTATGAATTTGTACCAACTGGACAGTTAACCAAGTTTGCTATTTGGAAGTGCTGAAAGGCTGCATGAAAAAGTTAGATGAAAACGACCTGAGCTTTTCACCAACAATTCATGGCTCTTGCATCATGACAATGCACCAGCTCACACGGCACTGTCTGTGAGGCAGTTTTTAGCCAGTAAACAAATAACTGTATTGGAACACCCTCCCTGTTCACCTGATCTGGCCTCCAATGACTTCTTTCTTTACCTGAAGATAAAGGAAATATTGAAAGGAAGACATTCAGGACATCAAGGGTAATATGATGACAGCTCTGATGGCCATTCCAGAAAAAGAGTTCAAAAATTGCTTTGAAGGGTGGATTAGTCCCTGGCGTTAGTGCATAGCTTCCCAAGGGGAGTACTTTGAAGGTGACTGTAGTGATATTCAGCAATGAGGTACATAGCACTTTTTCTAGGATGAGTTCATGAACTTAATTGTCTGACCTTGTATATATAAACTTGCAGGCAGGCTAGCATAGACTAACTTACTTAGAATTCATAACTTTGCTTAGATTAACCTGTAAACCCACTTAGATTACTCTTAATTGTAACCACATCCTGCAATTTGCTATGAGTTTAACAGAAGGGCTGAGATTTAATTAAACGTTCTTACATACCTACGCCATCCCTAACCTTGACAATTGCCAGAATTGTCTTTTCAGGAAGATACAGGGGATGATTTGCAGAACCAGGGGGCTAATCTGGTTCATACTGCCCAGGGCTGGCTGAAGCGGCCTGGAGGACCCTCTACTGACCTCCTCATGAACTTTTCTCATTATACCCTCATTAGAATACTAAAATCTCCCAGGCATGGAGATTTTCTACAATTTTTGAACATGAGATGTATGTATAGGCATGTTTGCTAACTGCACAGGTGCAGGAATGTCCCCACCTATACATGTGATGACAAAGCTCACCTTGATATTTATGCATGATTTCCCTGAATGAAGACAAATCCAATTTCTTTGTTCAGGGATGCACGGCTCTGGGAGCGATCCCAGTATGTTCCTTGAGAGGCAGCAAGCAATAAAGTTCTCATAAAATCATCTTGGAGTTGTTGGTTGGCTGGCAACTACTGAGTTCTGTCTGGTAACACTTGCTGCCTTTAAAAACTTTCCTTTTTCTATAGCTTGGGGGGGCTCCTTTCTATTTGCTAGATGGATTGCTGCCCAATTCATGAATCATTTAATAAAGCCAATTAGATCTTTAAAATGTATTGGGTTGAATTTTGTTTTTTTAACACCTAAGAATTTTAACACTAAGAATTTCATCAGATAGTCAATTTAATGCATCAAGTAGATGATGGATTTTGGCATTTGGTTATCAAGATTATCTTGATAACTGGAATATAATCTTGAGATTATTATATAGTTTATTTCCTTATTTCTTTTAATACAGTGAATTGTCCTAGATTTCCTCATGTCAAGCCCCTCTTACATTTACAGTTAAACCCTACTTTGTCAAGGTGTATTTTGAAAAATTCATTGGTAGCTTTGTTTTGCTAATATTTTTATTACCATTTTAATATCTTTATTAATAAATGGGACTGCTTTAGAGTTTTTCGAGGTCTCTTTGTACAGTTTAGTATTAGAATTATGGCAACTTCCTCTGGTAAATTAGAAGATCTAGTTTTAGTTCCACTAATAATTATTTTTAAATTTTAAATAATATCTCAAATTGACTTCAGAAGCAAAAAAAAATGTTTTTTTTTTTGAGAAAAAAAAATATTAGCCCTCACACTAACTCTCTAATGATTCTCCCCTATTGGTATAGTCCATTTTACCAAAGTATTATTTTCACATTATGTAAATTTTATGTCAAGAATTATAGCCATCACATTACATTTTATAAATATTCATATTTATTTAGGCATAACTATGTTTAAGTGGATTAATGCTCATTGACAGGTTTTGGGCTTTTTAAAATTCATATTTCAGTGAACAGAATTACATCTTCAAGATTTTTTTTAGAGGGGATCATGGGTTATCTGTTTCCCGAGTTCTTACATATTCTGTTACTCTTCTAAGTTAAAACTTCAGTGGATAAATAACTATTGAATCACTGTCCTTTCTCCAGAAAACTCTGTAGCTACAGCCTTACTCTCCTACAACATTTAAATCTATAATGGAAACGATTGAAGCTCATTTCTACTGGAATTAAGTGGGGATTTTTTGTCTTTTTTTTTTTTTTTAGTTTGAGTGTGTCAGGTGATCTATTCTGTCATATGACTTTTTTATTTTATAGTCAGTGTTTCTTTTCTTTGCTCAGTTTACTTTGGTCAACAGAGGCAGATGTCTTATAGGTCACCATTAACTCTAGCTGTCCCCCACTTCCAAGTTTCAGTTATGGGTCAGGAAACTGAATCCTGGAAAATCAAATATGTATCACATTTTCTGTTCCTCAATTCTACCTTCTTTACCATCTGGGAATGGACCCCCATGGTGGTCTTAATTTCCCATGGCTCACTGAGTTCCTTATTTCTTCAAGTTTCAGATTACTGCTGGACCTTTTGGATCATCTCATTACTTTCTGAAAATGGCACTGAGTTACTATTTAGAGGAAATGCTTGCCAAATCTCACTGCTTTCCTTAATTTGGGTACAAATTGGAAGGTATTCATCATAATCTGTGGTAGGGTTATGTCAGTTCCCTGGTTTCATTAAATTTGAAATTTTTTTGGTCTGGTTTTGTTTTGTTTTGTTATTTTCCTCGACTTCCACCTTCCCTGGAAGTTATGTAACAATTAATGACTTTCATGAAAATATTTCCACTTTTTTCAAGCAGCCATGGATACTGTCCTTTCACCAGCCCTTAACATGATTCTCTCTTAACTTATCTCTAACCAGTTAACTAACATGTGATTCACCCCAATCTTTTCAAAATAGGGGAGGTGGAGGAATAGCTCTGAGTAGGGTAGCAGAGGAAAAAGCACAACTCCAAATAACCTATTATTATAACTCTTCCTCCCCGAATGGAAGTTAACCTACTCTACTAAGAGTTGATTTGCTTTTCCTGCCTTGGTATTCCATTTGTCTACAGACATATGAAGTTGATACACATTATAGATGCCTATAATATTGTAAATGTTCTTCTGTGGGACAAAATAATCCCTTACGTATATGTGAACATTATCACTAATAGGGAAATATACATTGTATTTTACTACTAGGACAAGGCCTTCACTCTGTCCACTAATTTAAACCTTTCCTCTGAATTTTATGACACGGCTGTTTAACAAGGAACCAAATAGATTGCTTAAAGTATATTTATTTTCTTTTTCCTTATTTGCCCTTTGTTGAAATAATAGCTTTTGTGCAACAAGCAGATCATAGTCTACAAGGTCAGTGGAAAGGTTCCTGGGATGCCAGACAACTGGATAGAGCTGTTGCTATCTCTCCCCAACATGATTCTAAAAAATGCTTAACTGCAGATGATCCCACACAGCACCAGGCAAATGTTCAACCTTGAACAGGCAAACAAGCAAAAGGGCAGTCACAGAAAAACAAAAGAACAATCTGGAACATTTCCTTATGAGAATATGTTATTTATTGTAACTGGAAGAGCAAGTCTCCTCAACCCTACCCCCATCCATAGAGGTGGAAGATTATCTGTGCCAGAGGATACTATGTCTTCATATAGTCTCTCTTCAACCGGGGCAGTGGGAGTATTAGACCTTAATCAAGAATTTCATTTAGTAGAGGGTAAGAGGAGGATGACACCTTCAAGAATTTAATTTGGTACAGAGTAAAGACATGGGGTAATTCCAAAGCTTGGTCTCTGTGTAGCAAGGTAGTGGCCATTAGGCGACAGATGGCTCAATCATAGACCTAATTCTTAAACTAACTTTGAATGTTCTTTTCTTCTTCTTGCCCTGCAAAATAAAATGCTATCTTTATAGTGAGCGGAGAGAAAGCTATGTTGATTATAGAAGAGTCAAATGTTTCTCTTTCTCAGCATGGAAAGAGTACATGTACTCAAAGTGGAGTACTGTGTCTCAGAATTAATGCCTGACTTTGGGAGATGTGGATGTATTCAACAGAATAGTTACCTACTATTAAGTAAGGATACCAGGAAGAATTAGGTGGAACTATCTCTAAGGGAACTGAACTTGGAACCCACACCCACCCTGGACTCCCTAGCTAACGTCATATTCTAAATAGAATGAATAATTCAGACTTGGAAAAATGTTTGGCTTGGGAAAGGAGGATGGACCCTGGTATAAGACCAACCCCCATGAGGGGGGCATGGGATCCCCTGAAAGGGGGTGGAGATATTAAAGGCAATTTTAAAGAAGGAAATTTGAACATTAATGCTCTCAGGGAGAAAAGCAGATATGAAGAGAGAGCAAAGCTAGGGATTTGAGTGTGTTCAAGAGGGAACACCCTGTAATGGTTTATATTCTTTTGATGCTTTTGCCTTGAGACAGAGTATCATTAAGAGTTAGGTCCAGAAGCATATAACAGGAAACTAAAAATAACAGTGCCTTAGATAAAAATTTAGTTTTCATGCAAAAGAATTCTAGAAGTAGTGGTTTCAGGGCTGTTAGGACACTCCACGTTCATCAAAGATATAGTCTTTTCTGTTCCATCATGTGAGCATATGGTTTTCATTCTTATGGTCACAAAATGGCTAAAAGCTCTTTAACAAGCTTTCCAGAAGTTCAGCACCTTCCACTTTATATCTCATGAGCCATAATTTGGTTGCATGGCCACCCCTAGTTGCGAGAAGGGCTGAGAGATGCAGCGTTTTTACTGGCATAGTGCCACCTCTAATAATTGATACTGTTGGTAAGAAGTGGGGAATGCTTAATGGGTAGGAAAATAGTCTCTGAAGTAACCGTTGTCATATAAAGTTAATTTTTTATATGTATGTAAATTTCCTCATGTAAGCCTTAACTCTTTGGCAAAGAGTTATGTGGGGATGGTGTAGTAAATAAACTATCAGAGCAAAAAAGGGAAATACGGCATGATCCACACACCCACTCCACTACTTGCCCTCATGCAAGGGATCAGTTGTCTATTGAGCGAACTATTTCCTAGAATTCTAAGAGATGGCCAGCCGCAAAGTGAGGAAAACCCACAGTGTGTCTTGGAGCAGTGAGAGTATTAAAAGCTAACAGGATGGTTCTGAGACAACTCCCCCAACCTTTCCTTCATGTATATTATAGAACAAAGTTTACCTCTGAAGTAGCTGCAGGAAAGGGAAAAGGTACTTCCTCTTATGGTTGCAAGATAGATGCAGCTGTTCCAAGCATCATATCCAGCAATAACATCTGGAAGAAAAGAGGCAATTCTGTGGCCTTTCTTAAACTAAGAAAACTTTGCCCAGTAGACCTCACATTTGTCAGAACTGGATAACATGCCCACTTCTGAACAAGGCATTGACAAGGGGAATGGGATTATATTGTCCAAGATCAGTGATCCTCAATGTTGGCTGCATATTAGAACAATTCGGGAGTCTTAAAAATACTACTTCTTGGGCCTGCCAAGTGGTTCAGTTGGTTAAGCGCTCACTCAAGAGTGCGAGCTCTGAGCAACAGGGTCACCGGCTCGATTCCCACATGGGCCCGAGCTGAGCTGCCACTGAGCTGCCAACAGGTGGCAGGATGGCTCAGCTAAAACAAAACAAAACAACTACTTTGTGTAACCCCATACCAATTTAATTAGAATCCTTGGGAGTAAGACCAGCACATCGTAATTTTTTAAGGTCCCCAATTTGCAAACAAAGCTGGGAACTACTGGCCTATGCCTTCTGGTGCCCTAACCACCAGCATTAGCAATACCTGGAAACTTGCTGGAAATACACCTCCTTCAACTCCATTGCCCAAGACCTAGTGAATCAGAAACTCTGGAGGTTGGGCCCACTAATCTGTGTTTTACAAAGCTCTCAGGTGATTCTGGTGCACACTAAAGTCTGAGAACCACTGGCCTAGACTAATCAGGATTTTATTCTGAGCTGCATTTATGGTTACCTTTTCTGAAGCATTGATGAACAAAATTAGCAAGGAACCAGGAATTGAAAAGCATGAGCAGACAATAGTCTCATTCACTTAAACGAAATTCTTTAGTTTGAATTCATTTCAAGTTTACAGAGAAGTTGTAATACTAGAAGAACTCATATATCTTCACACCAAATCACTAATTTTTAACACCCACATTTCATCTCCCTCTCCCCTCCCAAATGTGGGAGTAGGTGCATATTCATTTCCTTTTATCCCTTAATACTTCATATTAAGAAACCAGACCTCTTTTATGTAACCACAGTAGTTATTAAATTCAGGAAGTTTATCATTGACACAATACTTTAATATATAGTACATATTCCAATGTGTCAACAGTGCTAATATTGGGTTGTCGGAAAAGTCATGATGCATTTTTTTCAACGAAAAGCAGAAAAAGTAAGTCATGACTTTTCCGACAACCCAATAGTATTTTTATTTTATTATTTTTTTTTAGCTGAGCCATCCTGCCACCTGTTGGCAGCTCAGCTTGGGCTGGGCATCAGACTGCTGTTGCTCACTCACTCTTGAGCGAGCTCTTAACCAACTGAGACACTTGGCCAGCCCCCAATAGTATTCTTCATAGCATTTTTTTTTCTATACAGGATCCAGGCCAGGATCATGTATTGCATTTAGTTGTAATGTCTTTTTAGTCTTTTTTAACCTATTAGAAATCCTCAACTCTTTTTTTTTTTTTAAATGACATTGACACTTGGTTTTCCTCATTCGCCTCTATGATGGTATAAACAACCAGGTAATTTTGCCTTCCAGGCGAAATTTAGAAATTTTCTGGAGACATTTAGAAATTTCTGGAGACACTTTTGGTTGTCAAACCTGGAAGGGCTGGAGATGGATGGTGGTGTTGGTTGCATGATTATGAATGTACTTAATGCTTTTGAAGTATACAGTTAAAAATGGTTAATACAGTAAATTTTATGTTATGTATATTTTACCACAATGAACAAAGAAAATTGGGAGAGAGGGGCTATAGCATATAGTGGGAACAGGCTAGGAATGCCGGTAAACATACAATACACATGATAGATTCCTACAACAAAGGATTATCCAACCCAAAAGGTTAATAGTGGCAAGACTGGTAAATCCTGGTGTAAATTATTAATACAACCTTGCTAAGGGGTGTTAAATGTGTATAGCCATTAAACAAACCATCTCACTTCTAGGAATGTATTATAGGGGAATATAATGATTAGTGAACAATGATGTATGCACAAAAACTTTTATTGCAATCTTGTTTATCATAGAGACAATTTTAAAGCAAATGTCCATCAAAAATGACAATGGTAAAAATATGGTGTACATTCATATAAAAGAAAACTATGAACCTATTTTTTAAGCGTTAAAATAAACTTTTAAATGTAAACTTCAGAAGATGTCCGTTATACATTAAAAAAAACCCAAAAAACAGTTTCCAAAACAATATAGTATATATCTACTCTATGCTTTAAAAATGTTCAAAATCTATATAAAAATGTCACAGTCTTAAAGGATACATGCCAAACTGTTAACAATGATTATCTCTGAAGGGCAGTGTTAGAAACTTTCACTTTCTCTGGCTGTTGGAATCATGTATTATATTATCAGAAAGATATACACATTAAAATATGAGGTTAATATTTAACAATTAGTTACTAATTAAAATAATGACTGGAAATAATTCATTGAGCAACAAAAGGCAAAGCTAAGGGTCCTATGGGGAAGATTTGGTACATTATCAGAAACAACTGCCACACCCTCAAATCCCCAAGAATTTCCCCATTTAACCTGAACCAGAGTGCACTGTCTTGTGGAGGAAGGAAATGGAAAGTTTCGAGATCCCCAACTCTTCCAAAACCATCGAAAGTATCCTTCTGCTGTTTGTCACATCATTCTGTTGGCTTCTGACCATTAATTAGTAATTTTATATTTGACTAGAGAAGCCTACAATATCTTATAAGGCAAGTTGAGAAATCACAATGGCAAATTACAATACGCAAAAGCAGTGTTTTCCAAATGGTAGGTTATGATCAATTAGTGAGTAATCAAAATAATTTAGTTGGTTAAGATAAGCTTAAAAAAATAGGATAGGCTATAACAGATTCAAATAAAATAGAACAAACTGGGTGTACTGTGTCTAGATGAAAATTTATTTCCTTATGTGGGTTGTGTCAACAAATGTGAATGTTACTGCATTATGTATTTAGAAAATATATTCTTATATAAGATCGGGGTAGAAGAGTCCTTATCTGATCATTTAATATTAAAGTTGTTTTCAATGTCATCTTTTGATATTTCAATTTAAGTCGGCATTTTCAATCTCTTATGTGTCTGAAAATTACTTTTTAATACTGGAGAATTAAACTTAATGGATTTTAGAAGTCACAAAACAAGTGAAGACAAGTTTGACTATTTTATAATACTTTAAATAATATAAAATGAATTAGAATATCACATCTTATTTTAATGATGCAGTTTTATTTTCTTTAAGGAATTTAAAATTTTACCTCCTCTTATTTTCCCTTTATGGGAGTCCTGTAGAGAACCTCATACTATTTTTGCCTTAATCCAAGTCAGATTATAAATTATCACAATATTGTTAATAAATTAACATTTTGTGGTATATTTTGAATTTTAAAATAACAGTGCCATCTGGTGGTTATTCTGAACATACTTTCATTTCTCTTGGGTATGTATATAAGAATGTAATTGCATGTGGATACACATTAGCTGGTAACAATGATTATCTTTTTGAGGAACTGCGCAACTTTACCAAAGTGGCTGTGCCATTTTACATTCCCACTGGCAATGTATGCCAGTTTCAATTCCTCCACATTCTGGCCAACACTTAGTTTCCCTTTTCTGTTATAACCATCCCATTGGGTGTAAAGTGGAATCATTTTGGTTTTGTGGGGTCCAGATAATTAATAAAGAGGCTGGATGTCAAATTAAAGTTTAAAGTTCCGAAGATTTTATTAAGTTGAGCTCAGCGACCGCCCCTCCAACTAAGGAGAAAACGGTCCCGAGGTCTTAGTGGGTAGGGTTTTTATAAGGTGGGGGTTAAACGTAAAGTAAATTACAGAAGCTAAAAAGAATGTGTAGTTGTTTAGTTAAAACCGCATTCTTCTGTTGCAAGAGTGTTGTTATGTTTAGGTGTCTTAACAGTACATCACCACCCGCCACCCGGTTGATCAAGTTAGTTTGCTTCAAGGCCTCCTGAAATGTTAACATGAAGGCGGGGAGAGGAAGGGGGAACTGCAAGGCCTGAGGAATGTTGTTCTTTAACCTTTTATTCCCCAGCAGAAGCAAAGCAGGTGTACAGAAGCAAAAAGAGCTGTTAGTTCCTGTGAAATGGTCTAAGCCAGTTGGGCAAAACTACTTCTGCAAAACATTCTTAATATTTCTGCTACAACCCATTTCTTGTAAAGCTAGGCGTTTTATTGTCTTAACGGGAAGTTCTGCTTAGAGTCTAGCTGGAGTAACTGAAGTATAATTTTTAAAAGTGAGTCTGTCCGGCCTAGGGTCCGGGCTGAGATCCTTTCAGTTTTGATTTGCATTTCTCTAATAACTAATGCTGTTGGGCATCTTTAAGCGAGCTTGCTAGCTATTTGTATATCTTCTTTGGAGAAATGTCTATTTAGATCCTTCACTAATTTTTCAATTGGGTTGTTCATCTTTTTGTTGCTGAGTTGTTGAGTTCTTTATATATTTTAGGTACTAGACCTTTTCAGATATATGATTTGCAAATATTTTCTCCCATTCTGTAGGTTGCCTTTTCATTTTCTTGAGTGGTTAAGTTTTTTCATCTAACAGTCCCTATAAACATTCTTTTTGAAACATAATACAGAGGGTGCCCCCCAAAATGTATACACATTTAAAAAAAGGAAAACTATTAAAATTGTTAAAATTGTAATATTCAATATACACCGATAACAAAAGATGACTACAAGTCACGTTTGATTTCTGCAATTACAATACAAGAAGTGCTCAAAGTGGTTACCATCAGTGTCCAGACACTTCTGATTACGGCAAACTACTGCTTCAGCAACTTTGACCAAAGTGCACACTTGTATACATTTTTTTGACACCCGTTGTATTTCTGTAACAGCCTAAAGAATACATTGGCTACTCCTTATTCCTCCCACATAGGCATAGACTTTGTCCTTATTGTCCTGCTGTATCTCCAGTGACAGGCACATAGTAGGAGCTAATATTTGTTGAATAAGTAAAGTCCTCCAGAGTCTCTAAGCACCATATATCATGGATCACAAATTTAAATCCCTATAAGAGAATGGCAAGTGATATGAGTAAATAGAGCTATTTAGGGCTTGCAATAAAAGGGAGAGTACATACCCCATCTCCAGGCTAGTTTCTTTAACAAGTCCTCATAATGAACCTCCTCATCGTCCTATTCTACCCCTTCACAATAGAAAGCAATTTCTTCATGTCTCCCCCAAAATATGCCAGTCTTCAGTTCATGAGGGCAGCTGAGTTATGTCCAAGGTACAGTACCAAAAGCAATACTGGATCCCCAAATTCACCTTATTCCAGCACTGAGACTGGGAGCTGCCTCGCCGAGATATCGGCTAAGAGTGGGAAAACCAGAGTTAACTATGAATTCTTTGGCGCAACTATTGCAACGAGCTCTGATCCAGAAGCTGCCCGTCACCAGTGCTATCTACAGACCCCCGAGGTCGGCTGGCTTTACTCCAGATTCCATGGGAGAATCGAAATGCGACGCTGGCTGGTTTCTGGCAGAAAATGCATCTGCGAGGAAAACCGTTCTTTAAGGGGAATCTCTGAGGGAGCGCGTGCAGTCCGACAGGCGCCCAGGTTTGGGAGTGGAGGGAGAGAAAATCCAGATCCAAAGCATTCCCAGGTCAGTCGGCTAAGAAGCCGCACCCCAGTCCTCAAGGTTCCTAACGCACGACTCAAACGGCCACCCGACTGGCAAAGGAACACAGCGCTGCCACGAGGAAGCCTTCACCCGCCCGGAAAAAGCGTACGTACCCGCTGACGCGCCCAATAAGCTAGACGCCGGCGGGAAACCGATTGTCACCGTAGGCCCCCCGAGAGGGGCGGGGCGGAGTTGTCTCTCACAGCGCCTGCGCAAAGAGCCAGTTTTCCGGGGGCCAGGCAAGGGGGTGGTGAAAACGCCCACTGCGTGCGCAGGCGCCCTCAGCAACCCCTGATTTCGAGCGTCCATTCCCTGCAGGCCTCGAGGTGGAGTTTCGGGGGCGGGGTCTGGGGCGGGGCTAAATACGGAGAGTAAGACTCCTCTTCACTGTAAGCTGTTGTCACCACCGATTCTGATCTACAAAAGTCATGTTACCCAACACCGGGTAAGGGGATATCGGGCGCGGCGGGGAAAGACGAGGCCGCGCGGAGTGTGCGACTAGGTGGGGCGGGAATGGATAGCCGGGAGATGGAAAGGGAGGGCCCCCAGAGGTGAGAGGGTTACTAAAGCTGCTGCGCGCCCTCTGGAACGCTGGTCTGTCGCTCCAGAGGCAGTGTCCCTAGAATCTGCAGTAACTCGGCCAAAGTAACCCAAAGTTGTATACTTTAGGGTGGCAGCCATAGAAAAACCTCTTCCAGGATACAGAGTACCCCGCCACCCATATGGCAGGCCAGATCTTGGGTTTTAGCAATAGCTGCGTGTCTTGATGTAGTCATGCAAATTCTAGGTGAAAGGTCACCTCACCGTGCGTTTAATGAGTGTCCTCACGTTCGGAACGCCCAATTCTGGAATAATAATAATGAGGTGTTTAAAAAGCGATTTTCAAATTAGTAACAAATTAAACTAATAAAGTATGGGTATCTTTTGTTGTTCATTTTCACTTTAAAAAGATTTCTAATTGTAAAATACTATACATAACAAAATTTGCCGTCCTTACTATTTTTGTGTACAGTTCAGTGGTGTTAAGTGTATTTGCACTGTTGCACAACCAATCTTTAGAACTTGTTCAATTTGCAGAACAAATTCTATACTCATTAAGCAACTCTTTACCCTTTATCCCACTGCGTGGCATAACAAAATTTGCCATCCTTACTATTTTTGTGTACAGTTCAGTGGTGTTAAGTGTATTTGCACTGTTGCACAACTAATCTTTAGAACTTGTTCAATTTGCAGAACAAATTCTATACTCATTAAGCAACTCTTTACCCTTTATCCCACTGCGTGGCAGCCACCATTCATTTTATTTTGTTTCTATAAAGTATGGGTGTCTTGAACTGAGTGGCATGTCCATTATGTAATTTGCTTGAAACATGCGAGCACAGGGCCAAAAGACTTAAACAGCTCAAAAAGGTGTAAAAAGTGAGTTTCTTTACCCTTAACTTCCAGTCCTCCAGTAACGCTGTGGTATTTTTCCAAAGATATTCTGTGCATTTATAAACATTTTGTATACCACATTAAACACACACACATACACACACTACTTTTAATAGTAATAAATTCTCTTTTGGGCCTTGGTGTTTTTACCTAATATGTCTTAGAACACACCTTTTCAATACATGTAGATTTTCCTCCTTTTTAATGGTTGCATAGTATTCTATTGATGTACCATAATTTAGTTAACCACCTCCCCATCATTGGTTGCCAGATCATTTCTAGTTTTTTGTTATTCCATTTTTGCTTCAGTGATTATCCTTGTTTCACCTGTTTGCACATATTTGAGTGTATCTATATGATAAATTCCTGGAAGTGAAGTTGCTGGGTCAAGCAGTAAATGCACTTTAAATTTTGATAGCTAATATTAATTGCTCTCCAAAAAGGTTGCATACCCAAAAGAATGAATAATGTTTCCTAATCCAGTATGTTGGCAAACAGCAAAATATTTGTTAATAAAAATGTTTGTTTTGATAATAAAAATCTAAAGAAAAAGTAGAACCTTGTTATAGTAAAAATTTGAATCACAAGTGAGGTAGGGGATCTTTTTGTATGTCTAAAGCAGTAGTTCTCATCAAAGAGCACTTTTGACCCTCCCTTTCCTGCCCCCCCATAGGATATTTGGCAATATCTGGGAACATTTTTGACTATCACAATTGAGGGAGTGTTACTGATATCTAATGATATCCAGGGATGCTGATAAACACCCTATGATATAGAAAATAGTCCTCTACAACAAAGAATTACCTCGTCCAAGATGTCAGTAGTGCAGATTGAGAAATCCTGGTTTAAAGCCATCTGTGTATCTTTTTCTTTGCCTGGTTTTGTGCAATTAGGTTTTTGATTGGTCTCTGAGAGCTCTATTTCTAAAAATTCGTTCTATATTATGTGTATCACAAATATTTTTCAGTTTTTTACACTGTCTTGACTTTAGTTATACAATTTATCATGCAGATATGTATTTTTATTGAGTCAAAGTTATCAATCATTTAAGGTTTTTGTGCAAACCTATAAGGCCATCTCAAATTAAGATTTTTTTTTTTAATTAAATTGGGGAATTGGGGGAGGGGAACAGACAGGTAGACAAATTGCTGTTTTTGTTCTTCAGTCTAGTTGTGGAGGATGTCGCTTCACTGGCCCATGTTAGTATGATCATTGTGCTCTTCCCGGCTGAGGCAATCGGTCGCTGGTCATTGGTCAGCTGCTCACAGCGGCTCCCGGCAGCTCACACCAGCTGCCTGCTGCTCACACTGGCTGCTAGCCACTCATGTAGCTCACGGAAGCCCACTGCAGCCCCGCTGCAGCCTACGCCATAGCCGGGGACTCACAGCAGCCCAGCTCCAGGTGGAGCTGTTGTTCATCATCTTAACTTGTAGAGGGCGAGCATCACTGGCCCTCAATGTGGGATCCGAGCTCAGAGCTGGCACTCCCAATCGAGCTCTTAACCGGTTGAGCCACTCGGCCGGCCCGAAGATTTTTTTAAATTGGTAAATATTCATCTAGTATTTGTATTTTTTTTTTTTTTGCACTCAAATTTTTCATCCACCTGAGATGAAATACTAATTTACATACTATTTTGGCATGGGAATTGCGTTAGTAAGCCTCCTTCATTTTGGTTCAGGTGGCTGGCTGTAGTTGCCCCAGCATGATTGACTGACTAGTTACCTTTTCCTTTCTGTCAGAAATTTCACCTCTACCATATACCGAGTTCTTGTATATATAGGGGTCTATTTCTTGATTTTTAAATTCTATTACTTTGGTCTGTCTCTTCATGTACCAGTACCAAGCCATTTTAATTGCTCTGGTTTTATAAAACATATTAATAGTTGGGACTGCTAGTACCTGGCTCATTTGGATTCCTTTTCAGAATTTTCCTATTCTTAGATGTTTATTTTTGCAGATGAACTTCAGAATAGCTTGTATAGGTTTTTTAAAGTGATTTTCTTCTTTTAAATAGTTAAAAATGTTATCACCTTTGTTTTGATTTTGAGGTACCAGAGAATTTTGGTAAATTATAGTGTAGGTTAACTTTACTTTGGCAAGCTGGGACCTCCTCTCCCTCCCTCTTTCTCCCTTCTATACTCTGGTTCTGATGCTTTAAAGCTGGAGGAGTTCCTTAGTAGTACAGACCCAGGCTTCAGGTTAAGAGGAGCTTGTCTTTCTGCAATGCCTGAGACTCTGAATGAGAAGGATGTCCTTTATCCTACTGGGAATCAATCCAGCTAGACCAAGGGCAAAGAGATATGGCATTTTAAAGCAATAATTGGGATATGAGATAGTTATGAAACTTTGAATATGGGTAGGTACTGAGTGATATTGAGGAATTATTAATTTGTTTAGTTATAATAATGATATTGTTATGTAAAAAATTAAAGATGCATATTTATAGGTGAAGTTATATGACCTCTGAGATGCTTTCTAATAATTGCTCAAAATTTTGATAATTGTTGAATTGTTAAATAAACATGGGAGCTTGTTATACTATTTTCTCTATTTTTGAATATATTTGAAAATTTCATAATAAAAGTTTAATAATGGCCTTTAAACGTGTCTTTACAATGATTGTTTATTAGTTGCAAGGGAAAAAAGAGTAATTATACAATGGAGAAATCTGATAACACCATGATTGGATTATCAAAATTAACATTACCAGTAAGTACAGATAGACATTGTGTGCTTCCAGGTGTGATACACTGTGGACAAAATATCACATATTCTGTCTGGGAATAAATAATCTGAATCTAATCATGAGGCTGTGTCAGCCGAATCCAATGTGAGAAGCATTCTATTTTAAAAAATGTGTGGCATTGTATTCTTTAAAAAGTCAATGTCGTGAAAGACGAGAAGTTGTAAAAATGTTCTAGATTAAAGAAAACTAAAGAGATATGACAAATGAATGCACTATCTGATCCTAACCTGAATCCTGTATTGGAGGGCAAAAATTACTCTAAAGGTCATTATTGGGTCAATTGACAAAATTAAAATATGGACAGTGTATTAGATAAAAGTAATTATTGTATCAATGTTACATTTACTGAAGTTGATAACTGGTCATGGAAAAAAAACACAAACAAAGAAACTTACTTTTAAGTAGTTCAGAAAAAATGAGATATACAAAAAGATAAAGGGAAACAGAGAATGAGTATAAATGCTAAAGCAGTGAGTAAAATGTTAACAATATATGAATCTGGGTAAAGGATGTATGTGTATTCTTTGTACTATTCTTATTCTTCTAACTTTTCTTTGTTTGAAATTATTTACAAATAAAAAGTTGGAAAAAGTTAAAAAGAATGAAGGACCCAGGCAGGAATAAAGCAAAGAAAAGATGTGGGTCCACAGTTTAGTACCCATGTTTTCTTTTATGCAATTTATTGTTTCAGGTCTTATATTACGGGCTTTGACCTATTTTGAGTTAATTTTGGTGTATGATGAAATGTAGCAGTCTAGTTTCATTCTTTTGCATATGTCTTTATAATTTTCCCAGCATCACTTATTGAAGAGGCCTTCTTTTCTCAATTGTATGTTTTTGGCTGTTTTGTCAAAAACTATTTGCCTATATATATATGTGGGTTTATTCCTTTGTCTTCAATTCTGTTCCATTGGTCTGTGTGCCTGTTTTTCTGCCAGTACCATGCTTTTTTGATTATTGTTGCTTTGTAGTATAATTTCAAGTCAGGAGGTGTAATACCTCTGGCCTTGTTCTTTTTTCTCAGGATGGCTTTGGCTATATGGGTTTTTTTGTGATTTCACACAAATTGATTTCTTTTCCTGTATCTTTAAGAAATGCCGTTGAGGGGCCGGTCGAGTGGCTCAGATGGTTAAGAGTTGGCTTAAGGGCCGGCCGAGTGGCGTGTTGGTTAAGAGTTGGATTGGGGCACCAGCCCTGAGCAGGAAGGCCCCAGTTCGGATCCCACATGAGGGCCAGTGACTCTGCGCCCTTTACAGCTAAGATGGGGAACAACAGTTCAACCTGGAGCTGGGCAGCCGTGAGTCACCAGTGATGGTGTAGGCTGAAGCCCCTGCTGTAGTGGGCTGCCATGAGCTACCGTGAGTGGCTGGCATCCAGCGTGAGCAGCCGGCAGCCAGTGTGAGCTGCCGTGAGCTGCTGTGAGTGGCCATCCAATGGCTGGCGACCGATCTGCCTCACCTGGAAAAAGCGCAATAATAATACCAACATGGGCCAGTAAAGAAACATCCTCCACAACTAGACTGAAGAACAAAAGGACAGCAACTTGTCTGTTCCCCTTCCCTGATTCTCCAACGCTATCCCCTCCTCCAATTCTCCAATAAAAATCTTAAAAAAAAAAGAGTTGGCTTGAGAGTGCGGGCTTTGAGCAATGGGGCCACCGGTTCAATTCCCACGTGGGCCAGTGACGCTGCATCCAAGCTGAGCTGTTGCTGAGCTGCCAACAGGTGGCAGGATGGCTCAGCTGGTATTTGATTCCACTCCTTCCTAGCTTGTAGAGTTTCTGCTGAAAAATTCCGATGATAATTTAATGGGATTTCCTTTATAGGTTTCCATCTTCTTTTCCATAGCTGCCATGAGAAGTCTTTCATTGTAATTAATTTTTGACAGTTTTAAAATAATGTGCATTGGAGAAAGCCCTTTTGTATTGAGATAATTAGGTGTTCTGTATGCTTCTTGGATTCGAGGATCCTGTTCTTTTTTTAGGTTTGGGAAATTCTTGTTGACTATGTGTTTGTATAGGCTCTCTGTTGCCTTCTTCCTCTCTTCTTCTTCTGGTATACCCATCATTCTTATATTGTTCTTTCTGATGGAGTCAGATAGTTCTTGTAGGGTTGTTTCTTTTCTTTTCTTTTTTTTTAATGCTCAAGTCTCTCTCTTCTTCATCTGTGTCATTTCCAGATGTCTATCTTCAGTATCACTAATTCTTTCCTCCACTTGGTCAGCTGTATTTCCTAAGCTCGCTATTTCATTGCTCATCTCTTTTATTGAGTTCTTCAGCTTCAGAATTTCTATTTGGTTCTTTTTTAAAATTTCAGTCTCTTTGATAAAGTGTTCCTTTTGTTTATTGATTTTATTTCTGAGTTCTTTAAACTGCCTATCTGATTTTTCTTGCATCTTGTTGAGTTTTTTCAAAACTGCAGTCTTGAATTCTCTGTCATTTAAAATCACATATTTCCATGTCTTTAAGTTTATTTTCTGGATATTTTTCATTTTCTTTCTGAGTTGACTTGTTACATTGGTTGTTCATGCTATTTGATGGATTATTTCTCTGCCAAGGCATTAATGAGAATGAACTATTTTTTTTTTTTAAGAGTGAAACCTCTTCAGCAGGTTGATTAGAAGAGGTTTTTCTTTTGTTTTCCAGTAGATGGTGCTGAAGTGCAAGTGTTTTATTTTCTTTTGCACTGCTGCAGCTTCTTGGATCTGTGCTGGGCAGTGGAAAATGCCTTGTATTCCCTGGGGAGGTGGGCCTCTCCTCTGTGACCAGGTTACTTAGATCTTTAGGCACCGCCCCTATGGGAGAATATGGTGGATGATGGGGTTCAAAGCCTCTGAAATCCTGGTGCTACCCCAGCAGCCAGATGCAGTGTTGTTCTGCCTAAGGTGTCCCAGGTGCCCCCACTGGGATCAGCCTAGGTGGGAGTGGGTGGGGTGGGCTGGGAGAGGCTGCTTGTGTGTTTGTGGCTTTGTTCTCCCAGTAATGGCGACTGCTAGACCTCAGCTGCCTCACTTCTGTATCTCCTCCACCCTTGTCACTAGGATTAGCCGCAGTGTGCATCTGCCACTCGGGAGCTGTCTCTGTAGTTCTCAGGGCTGTAGGTATTCTGCTCTTTAACCAGACACTCACTGCTGTAGTTTCTTCTGGGGCCCACTGCTGGCTCTGGGAGGGTGCAGGGAGGCAGCCAGGGTCCATGGCTTTGTTTTCTGCCTGGCAATGGTGGCTGCCAGAACACAGCTGTTGCACTTCTGTATTTGGTCTCTGTTTTGATAACTGTACTATATGCTGATCACTCAAGCAGGAATGCTCAGGGCTATAGAGAGTGCCCCTGCAGCCCGATTGCTTTCCATCCCTGAGACCCATTCACCCCCTTCAGATGTTTCGATGTGCAGATCTCTCAGACACGTTTGTATGTTGTGCAGGGAATTCTTTGTTGAATTATAGTTGTTCAACTTGTTGTAACTTCAGCGGAAGGGATCAAGGGAATCTTTCACACAACCATGCTTCTGACTGTCTCCGAAAATATGCTACTCTTGATGGAAGGAATGCCAAAGATTTGTGACCATGTTTAATCTACAGCAGTGTCCTATATAATCCACTAGTTTCACCAGTAAACATATATGCCCTAGACAAAGTCCATAAACAATAAAATGAATAAATAATTGATAGTATATTCATATGTACTATCATTGTACATATCATTGTAATAAATGATTTATAAATCATTGTGCAGTGGGAGCACAGTAGAGTTATTAGCTATCATTTGGGAAGGGAGGAAGGTTTAGAGAAAGCTTCACAGAGGTGGAAACCTATATACTGTGAAAGTAATACATATGTTCCTGATACTGCTAAGTAAGTAAAACACTGAGGTTTCTAATAAAGTCCCACTTGTTCTTTTGTAGGAAACTAGCAGGATGTACACTTTTTATCACAGGTGCAAGCCGTGGCATTGGCAAAGCTATTGCATTGAAAGCAGCAAAGGATGGGGCAAATGTTGTCATTGCTGCGAAGACCGTCCAAGCACACCCCAAACTTCCAGGCACAATCTATACTGCTGCTGAAGAAAGTGAGTTGACAATGCCATTTCATGAAACGTCCTTACTGTGGTTTCAACAAGTAGAGAATTTGCTGGAGGGTTTAATTATAGTTATCTGAAAGCTACCATAAAAATAATTTTATCTGCTTAAAGAAGTATTTTGTCACCTTGGAACAGTGATTGGGAACCATTTTTCTCCCGCAGCACTTTTGAGTGATATGAGAGACTCCCATTGAAAATCATGTCTCCTGAGGACAATGGTTCTTGGATCTGAGCAGAGAATGGGGGAGTGGAAGTAGAGAGAATTGGAGAGGTGGATGATGTGAGCACTTTGAAAAAGCTCTCCATGTTATTTATTCTTTGCACCTTTCACAAGTCATTATTTTAACCCTCAGTTCACAGATAATTATCAAGTGCTTATATTTAAGACATTGTGCTAGCTAGGCACAATAGTACCAGGAAGGAGGGCTTAAAAGTTCAACCTCACTTGATATTGCTGGTTTTGTTAGTCATGTTAATAGCATTGTGGTTATGTTAGGGGAATACATATGAAGTATTGATGAGTGAAGTGATGACTGGGATTTGTTTTAAAATACACCAGCAAAAAATACAATGGGATTGGAGGTAGATAAATTAAACTGGCAAAACATTAACAGTCATTGAAGATTCATGGTAGTTCATTATACTATTCTTTATATTTTTGTATGTTTTTTGAAATTTTTCATAATAAAGGTTTTTAAAATTACCTTCATTTTATTGCTTTTTAATATAATTTTTAAAAATTATCTTCCTCTTTTTGTGTTTTTTATAGAGTTGGCCTAGCCAGCCTGAAGCTGGATATGGGTTAGTCAATCTGTACTACTGTAGGGTGGAGTCACCAATAGTTGTAAGACATAGTTATTTATATTGACTTTCTGAAAATAGGGTACTTATTTCTTTGGACTTTTGTATCAGAATGAATGGTTTACTATTTGAGTGTCTTTTTTGTTTATTTATCCTTTGTAGTCGAAGCAGCTGGAGGAAAGGCCTTGCCATGCATTGTCGATGTGAGAGATGAACAGCAAATCAGTAATGCAGTTGAGAAAGCAGTGGAGAAATTTGGAGGTAGTACCTTAATTCTGGAATAATTATTGAATATTGATAAAATATGTGTAACTATAATTTTAATTAAAATTTTTGTTTTGCTTTCTGAGTCTTTGGAGTATATATAACCAGAAATGGGTATTTGCTCATATAGAAATGTAGCTTAAAACCATCTGATGACTTTTTTTTAATTGACAAAAATTATCTTGAATAATATAACAAATCTACTATCCAATATAAAGTTACGACCTTGACAATAACATACATCTAACCAAAACTAGTTTCCCAGATCCCATTTTCTTGCCTCAATTAATGTAACCATATATTATGTATGGGGGAACTGGATAAAATATGCAGAAATAATTATTACTCTAGATTCATTTTATTTTATGTATGAGTTACCAAAACAAACTTGATCTTTGATGATTTGCCTGGAATTGAAACTTTAGGTCTTTTTTCTGTAGTTTCCAAGACTAGAAAGGAACTCTTTCATTTCAGTAAGGGTCTAAGAGGGGAGGAGAACCTGTGTCTTAGAAGGAGGGCAGGCATTGCTTGGAAAGATGCTAGAGAGACAGGGAAACTTTAAGGAAGTTAAGCTAAGGTTCTTGGAGACAAGAAGGGAAGACTAGGAGGTAAGAGAACATATGAGAGTAGAAGCTATAAACCACTAAGGACTAAGCCACCTTGTAGTTTCATGTGGAACTCTGGTGATCAGCTATCTCCATTGTTCCAGTGAAAATCATTTGGGTGTTTTTTTTTTTTTTTTAAA
>NW_017731374.1:5348706-5361867 GCF_001890085.2 Hipposideros armiger
CGCTCACTGCGGCTGCTGGCCGCTCACGCTGGCTGCTGGCTACACACGGTAGCCCATGGCAACCCACTGCCACAGGGGCTGCAGCCTACACCGTCGCCGGCGACTCACGGCAGCCCAGCTCCAGGTTGAGCTGTTGTTCAACATCTTAGTTGTAGAGGGCAGTGTCACTGGCCCTCACATGTGGGATCTGAACCGGGGCCCTCTGGCTTCCCAAGCCAGTTCTTAAACATCGCGCCTCTCGGCCAGCCCCGATTTGGGTGTTTTGATACAGCTACTGAGTATTGTATTTGTATGTTGTCAGTCTAATATTTCCAAAGGAAGTATTTGTGAAACAACTTAGGGTTCTACTATACAGAGTAAATGTGTTTCTTTTTGTTCTAAAGTTTAAATTACATTAATAGGAAGTTGATTATTTGAAAACAGGAATTGATATTTTGGTGAATAATGCCAGTGCTATTAGCTTGACGAACACATTGGAAACCCCTACGAAGAGGGTGGATTTGATGTTCAATGTCAACACCAGAGGCACCTACCTCACGTAAGTTTGAAATGAAAATGACAGCCTAAACTACATTTCTACAATTGTAGATATGAAGGTTCAGTTTAAAACAAAACAGTGATTTCAAACTATAAAAAAAGGAACTAATCTTGTTCAGTTACCTTTCTCAATGAGTACTGTTTGCGTAGTTAAACTACAAATGGAATATATAAGCTGTAGGACACTGAGGTACTAAAAACTATATAGGAGTATGTTGGAAAACAGATCTACAAATACTTCAGGAATAGATAGCCTAAAGTAAAAAAACCTTTTTTTCTTAATATTTTATTGGGGAATTGGAGAAGGGGTACAGCCAAGTTGTTGTCCTTCAATCTTTGTTGTAGAGGGTGCGGCTAGCTCAGCTCCAAGTCCATTTGCCACCCGGCAGCTCAGGGCAGCTCAGCTCAAGGTGCTGTGTTCAATCTTAGTTGCGGGTGGGCATAACCCACCATCCCATGAGGGAGCTGAACTGGCAACCTTGTTGTTAGGAGCACATGCTGTCACCACCTGTTGGCAGCTCAGCGGCAGTTCAGCTCAGGCACAACTCACTGGCCCATGTGGGAATCGAACTGGTGACCCTTTTGCTCAGAGCTCATGCTCTTAATCAACTGAGCCCCTTGGCCGGCCCCCAAAAAGCTTTTTTTAAAGCAAAGGTTCTATTGACTGTTGGAAGTTCCTACATTTATGAACAGCTATTTAAAAACAAAACCAAAAACTAGATATTATTCTCAACTAAAGGCTTATTGCAGTGCCAAAGGAAAGCCTGACATTGACCTTTGGACGAAAGAAAAGGTGTAAGGTTTTTGGCCTTCTATGGAAAGGCTTAAGTTATAAAAGAGAAATTCGTAATGAAACAGTTCCATTTTAATTTTTGTTTTGTTTTTTATTTAATGACACTCATTTCTTCATGGAAGATAGATTGTCTTCTCTGGGAAGCCTGAGAAGCAGCCTGAGGGAGAGAGTGGGCAGAAGGCCAAAAGAACTGACCTGTTTGGAGGTTTCAGCGAGGATCTAGAGCTGTTTCTTGACCCTTGGCGCCCAGGGCACTCTGGCCTGTGACATGTGACTTTCAGAGGTTTAGAGAAACAGGGTTAGAAGGCAGCGGTCAGGTGGAAGGCAGACCCTTAATTTTTATTTTTAAGTTTTAATTAAGTATATAATCTCCAGAATTGTATGTGTTTGTATCATGTCAAATGCTTACAGAAATTCAGTAATCAAGTTGATTTTTCCTGTACCCAGCTTACTTTCTTCACTGACTCAAATGTCCTATGGGCCTTTGAGCTTGCAACCTTGATTAAGTGAAATAATTCATGTAAAAGTAATTAATGCAATGCCTGGCACTCAGTAAGTTTTCAACAGACTTAACTATTTTATGAAGCTGAAGGTATTAGCATCTGAGTGTGGTGCTAAGAGTTTTCGGTGTAACATATAAGATAGGGCATGTTGCTGTAGAAAGATGCCCCTGATTTAGGATTGGTAATGGTGGGGGTCAGGGGGCAAAGTGCAGGTGGAAAGGTTTTATCTAATACGTCAGAGGAGAAGCTCATGTTTCTAATGTAAAGGAAATGAACTCTTTCCTTTGAATGTGAAGTACGGCCTTATAGCCTGGAACAGATTTGGTTTGTTTCCTGTTGATGCTTTGAGAGGTACAGCTTCACTGTTTCAATGACTATCAGTTGTAATATTGTTTGCCTCGCCCCACCTCACCCCCATAAAAAGGAATAATATGAACAAAAACCCTTTAGTGATATTGACTGCATTCATTTTATAAACTTGAAAAGACATTGTCGATGGTAACAAGGATGTTGTACATTTGGTAATAAAAACACTGACTTGAAAGAAGAATAGGTAAATTCAAAATCCTAGAAGTTACTGCATGCTAAGTAAAACTAAAAGCTGTAAAATTATTAAGCTACAGCGTTATTAAGCTTAAATGTTATAGCTTAATAATAAAAAATTTTAAAATATTGGACCTGAGTCTTTTATAAAATAAATTGCCTACCTTTATGAACAGTATTTAAAACAAATAAAACTAAATATTGCCCCCAAAGGCATATTGCATTGTATATTGGTGCAAATTAAATTTGGGAATGTGTCACCAACCTCTGCAGGTTAGAGAGACCCAAAATTGTGGTCCTTCTGCCCGGTGTCGCTCACATCAATAGGTCAAGACAGTATTCAGCAAAGCAAGTCAGAAACTTTATTCCTTGGCCATGGAATGGAGAACGATAATCAAATGCCTGATGATTCCTTCTTCCTCATTCTGGGGAATTAGCAAAGCATTAATGGGCCTGGTGGGGAAGTAGGCAGGTTCAGTGGGGGGAGGTTCCCAAGGAAATATGGCGAGTTCTCGGATTTCCAAGGGAGCATGCGCATTGCCAAAATATGCATGGAGCATGCCTACCCATGCATCACATGTCTCATTTTAATGTTAAGTCTCCACCCCTGAGTGTGGTTTTTAGTATGTTAATGAAGAAGAGTTTGTCAAAAATTCGCTTGGGAAGGGGTCTCAGGTGCCATCTTGGATTTTTCCAGTGCAAACCAGTTTCTTGGTGATGGTCCTTAGGTTCCTTATCTAATTCCTGCCACTGGCTTAGTTAGCCCCGGAATTTCTGCCTTTTCTTGATGAGTTCAGCCACTTTTGTTGGGATATTTTAGGTAGAGAATACAAGAAAGTCAGTCGAAGTTTAAAGATGAACTAATGATGTGGTGGCACAACCTAGTGACAAATGTATTAGGAGTTACGTTATTATAATTCGAGCGTAGTAGGAATACCATACCTACTAAGATGAAATAAATCAGTATCTATAATACTAACTAAGTAATGCAGTTGTTTATTTCATATTTTATATATGCACTGTCTAAAGTATCTCATATATATCATCTCATTTTAATCCCTTGGTCAATCCTAGATGGTAGCAGGTATTATCAACATTTACAAATAGGAAAACTGAGAATTAGAATGCTATATATTTTTACCAAGATCATACAATGGAAAGGCAGAAGGTGGATTTGAAACCAGGTCTCTCTGACTTCAACATCCATGTTCTTTATCACAGTCCTGGCTGTGCTGGCTGACAAGTATATTAACTGTTACTGAAAATTGTGTGTGTGTGTGTGTGTTGGGGAGGAAGAATTTGGAAGGATGTAGTGGAGGATAACCTCAGTTGGATTTAAGGCTAATGTGCCAAGGATTTGACTATTATCATCAAGCAGAGCATGTTGTCAGGCCATTAAGCTAAGCAAAGCTTCAAGGACAAAAATAAGTTCCTTTCCTATGTTCATTCTAGAAAAGTAAAAACAACAAAAGTACCCTACAGATTACATTCAGTTGCTCTGTAGGAGTAGTTTTAAAAAGTTGGGAAGTTGTTAGAGAGCTGTTAAGACTATACTTTCTGGAATCATTTCTTTAGTTTGTGAATAGAGAAGTTTCTCTGAATATGTAGAGCACTGAAGTAAATATGTAGGCCTTGTCTGTTAATAAATAGTTTATACACCTAAAAAAAAAAAAAAGAAAGCTGTTAACTTGACTTGTGTTTTCTTTTGCTTTCAGATCTAAAGCATGTATTCCTTATTTGAAAAAGAGTAATGTTGCTCATATCCTCAATCTCAGCCCGCCACTGAACTTGAATCCACTGTGGTTCAAACAGCACTGTGGTAGGTGGTAGAATGAGGGGATGGTTTGTTTGGTTAATTTGTTTTGTATTAAATCAGTATATCTATGATTTTTTTTTTTAAAGATTTTATTGGGGAATTGGGGGAGGGGAACAGACAAGTTGCTGTCCTTTTGTTCTTCAATCTAGTGGAGGACGTCGCTTCACTGGCCCATGTTGGTATTATCATTGCGCTCTTCCCGGGTGAGGCAGTTGCTCCCCGGCCATTGAACGGCCGCTCACAGTGGCTCATGGCAACTCATGAAAGCTCACCCCCACTGCCGGCCGGCTGGCCCCACTGCAGCCTACGCTGTCTCCGGCGACTCACGGAAGCCCAGCTCCAGGTCAGTTGTTGTTCACCATATTAGCTGTAGAGGGCGCAGCATCACTGGCCCTCATGTGGGATCCGAACCGTGGCCCTGCTGCTCAGAGCTGGCATCCCAAGCCAACTCCTAACCAACGCGCCACTTGGCTGGCCCAGTGTATCTATGATTTAATCACAGTTTATACATAGCATTCAACATTGAATTTTCTATGCAGAATCAGTAGCATTTTGGAAAGTAGATTTTTAATCTTTAATCAGTAATTTTAAAAATTGGTAAAAATAAGGTACAATTTTAAAAATTATACCTTAATGGTTCAGTTTGGTGAGTTTTGACAAATGTATACACCATATAATCAACACCCAAATCAAGATACAAATTTCCATCATCCCAGAAAGCTCCCTCAAGTCTCAATGGGTGTATTTTATTGTATGTAATTTATTCATTAAAGCTGGTTAAAAACTATCCATGAAATACTTTTCCTTTCATAGCCAACTAATGATTTAATGTGAGTATACTAAATAACAAGATTTATGTATAGGTGCCACTTTTAAAGTAAATGTATCAAATACTTAGTCCTTATTTCTACATTATTCACTAAAATTTGGAAAGGCAGTTGGAATAGAAATGAAAAACCTACAGAACAAAACTTGAAAGAAGTTTTGTTTTCATTGACTAAAGAAGCATTTGTAACATTTTCTTGTTTTACTAGCACAGTTTCCCTTTAAATGATCACTTTTATTTTTAGAAAAAAACAGATTATGAAACAATAATGTAACTTATGCCCATAATATTAAGAAAAATGAAAGTTTATTACTATCTCTTTTAATCAAATATTAGGATGACAAGTTGGCAGTTATGAAAATAGTCACAGGGATGTAAACATAGGGAATATAGTTAATAATATTGTAATAGGTGTGTATGGTGTCAGATGAGTACTTGACTTATTGGGCTGATCAGTTCACAAGTTATATAAATGTCTAATCACTATGTTGTACACCTGAAACTAATATAATATTGCAAAAAACACCTCAAATATTAGGATGGAAATATATAAAACTAATTCATCCCTATACATATAAAACTAGTTTAGCTACTTCCATAAATACTTGTTTTTTTAAAAATAGTACAGTTTAAAAGTTATATTTTGTACATAGTATTATATTATTAAAGAATTATGGGAAATGTATCAAGGAGGAAATAGTAATAGGAAGAAATTGGAGGGCCAGCTAGGTGGCACGTTGCTTAAGGGTTGGCTTGGGACGCCATCTCTGAGCAGTAGGGCCCCGGTTCGGATCACACATGGGGGCCAATGATGCTGCGCCCTCTACAGCTAGGATGGTGAACAACAGCTCGACCTGGAGCTGGGCTGCCAGTGCATCAGTGATGGTGTAGGCTGCAGTGGAGCTGTGGTGGGCTCCCATAAGCTACCGTGAGTAGCCGGCAGCCGGCATGAGCTGCCAAGAGCCACTGTGAGCGGCCGTCCAGTGACCGGCGACCGATCTGCCTCACCCGGGAAGAGCGCGATGATAATACCAACATGGGCCAGTAAAGCGATGTCTTCCACAACTAGACTGAAGAACAAAAGGTCAGCAACTTGTCTGTTCCCCTCCCCCAATTCCCCAATAAAATCTTTAGAAAAAAAAAAGAAATTGGTTATTTATACTCACGAATTAATTTGTTTCTTAATTAAATTACTATTTTTTATGGTTTCTTTTAGCTTATACCATTGCTAAGTATGGCATGTCTATGTGTGTGCTTGGAATGGCAGAAGAATTTAAAGGTGAAATTGCAGTCAATGCATTATGGCCTAAAACAGGTATGTACTTTTTTAAAAATCCATTTTTTAGATTGTCATTTATTGTCCTTGACACTCATGAGATGCATCTTGGATGAGCAGGTTGGGGTAGGAGTGAGTAGACCATCAAAGGTAACCCCTGTCTTTTGGGAAACAAATTAAACTTTTTATTGTGCTTATAGGCCCTTTTTCGTCACCTAGTTTTGAGGTGGACTGTAAGACTGACTCTTCAGCTGATTGCTATACCAGAAACATTGAACCCTGGAATACTTGAAGAGTTTTCATTAAAGCCAACAGGAAGCCAACTGTGCTTCCCTAACCCTTTCTCCGTCCTCATCTCTGGTACCTTACTAAATCCTGCAGATTCTCATACTCGTGTTTTCTCCTCATACAGCCTAACAAACGCTTCTTTGTTTTCTTGTATTCCTATGACCTTTGTTTCTTTCCTTTATAAAAAGCTGACTTATCTGTACTTTCACATGAATTCCGAGTTCACAGAGTGCTTACACCCCCGTTAGGTGCTAGAAGAACCTGCATATGGCTGGACTTTGTATGCAGCTTTAGAGTTAATAAATGATAGAAGCTGATGGTTTGGGAGTACAGCAAAAGTGGTAGAAAGGGAAAGTTTGTCCTTTCTGTGGGTTCTTATTCTCTACTTATACATCATAAGAACTTAGAGGAGGAAAAAGAAAAGACAATTTTTTCATCATATATTTTTCCATATATTTAATAGATAATCACTGTGAGAGCTTTAACTTATTTCATCTTAAATCTAAAGGACAGTTATATCCCAGAAAAGTGTGCTTGATGATAAAGAGATTATGTAGTGGGAACCAGTTTTTCATTTCACCTTTTAAAAACTTAACAGAACTTGTGTTACACTAACATCAGAATTTAAACATGTAAGTTATTGTGGTCCTTTTTCCAAGGAAACTCCTTAGGGACCAATACTACTATTTCTGCTCCTGGGACAGCGCCCTGCACATGGTGGTCACTCAGATATTTATTGATTGAATGATAATTTTGGATTCCTTTAGAAAGTGTCCTTCTATTCTTTATTACATTCCCCGAAACATACAGATGGCAGTTGGAATATTTTCCACTTTTTCGAGGGTAGAGGAGGTTTCTGGGAAGATGACTGTTGAAAGTCATATTCTTGCTGGCCTTCATTTATAGCCACCAGCAAACTCCCCTGAGTGGAGCAGATGTTGGGGTCGGGGGCAGGCAGGACTTGGAAGGAATGAGCAAGGCATTGATTCTGTGAGAGAAGTAACTGAGAAGCTCGTGAGGGACTCTGTTCCCCTCTGGGCCAGAGTACAGAATGGTGCAATTAGAGAGCACTGGGAGAGAGAACAGATACTCAGAATTGCCCGGAGAGAGTTTGAGCTGTGGAGATCTCAGGACCTCAACAGGGTGATTCAACAGATCAGATAAGTATTTCTTACCCTTGATGCTGGTCAGAAGAGACCAGGGAAACTTATTTAGGCCCCTAAATGGACTCAGTGACTGGTACACCCGGTACATCACCTATCCATGGGGCACAGACCGCTGTGCTTGCCACTGCTGACAAGGTTGCCATCATTTACATTATCTAAGGGTAAATAGAGCAATTGGGAGGCAGAAAAATGGAATACAGTGAAGGGGATCCAATTTCGAGACACAGATAGAATAAACAAAACACTCAGCATAGCAGCTTTCAGTGAAATAAAACTGCTAAAGAAAACAAAACACCTTGAGTCAATAAATACAACAGCTGCTTTAAAGATTGAATTATAGCATGAAAAATGCTTTCTGGAACTATGCAGAGATTGTGTTTTGAATTAAAATATAGTATAGTAGTTGAATTGAAGGATTGGATGGCCACTGTTAGCACCTGATGAAGTAGCTTGGAAGTTTAAACGCAAGAGGTATCTCAGAGCAAAAACACCCTGCAGAAAAAAGAAGCGACTTGGGGGACTTCATGTGCAAATATCAGGAGTCCCAGAAGGAAGATAATGGACAAATAAAGGAGAAACAGTAATTGAACTAAAAATAGAAAACAGTTCCCTTGAGCTAAAGAAAGACTTTAGTGTGTGGAATAAAAGGTTAAGCAAGTTTGAGGCTGAATTTATGGGGGTGGGGTGGGGGAGAGGATAGATACCTGGGAGAATCTCAGAATTTCAAGGATAAAAAGAAAATCTTATAGCCTTTCAGGAAGAATATATGTTATTTATAAAGGAAGAAAGAACCAGATTGTAGACTCTTTATCTGAAACACCAGAAACTAGAAGGCAGTGGAAAAACATCTATAGATTACTGCTACAATGGGACCCACTCAAGTTAACATTTTTTGACAAGATGAAAGGAAGATATGGAGGCATGCCAAATTTTCTATCACATTTGGAAAAAATCTTCTCGAAGGGCTTTTAACCAAACAACAAATAATCAGAGAAGAGACTTTTCAAAATAGAGGAAAGTGAAGAGAGGAAATAATGGCAAGCAATAACCCTGTAATATATGTAACTGGTTAGATGTAAATGGGTTATGATAGAATTACTGGGAATATGAAATGTAAGTTCCAAATAAGAACTCTTGATATAGAAGAGATACTATAAGAGAAAACTAAGATTAGTCTCTAACTAAAAGCACTAAACTCTCTTTTCAAAACCTAGAAGGGAAAGGGAGAAATATGGAAGTAATTGAATTCTAAAGGGCTCATATGAGCATGGCAAGAGTGGGGAAGGAAAAGTATTCTAACAGTCTCATCTTGGGAGAGCCACAATTCTAGATGGTATGTTTTTTTGAAAAATTATATTTTCCATTTGGTGCTGGGGTATAGAAATGCTTTTGGATATTCAAATTATAGGCAACTACCTTTCTAAATTGTATTCTAGCTTATCTGTAGTTTCTTTTGGATCTTCTGTGTAGGTAATCATATAAATAATAACATTTATTTATTTCTTTCCAATTATTTTACCCTTGGTTTCTTGTTTTACTTACTTTTGAGATACAATGAAAAGGTAATGTTTCAACTTTAATAAGCATAACAGAGCTTACACATAGGTTTTATGGTAGTTCAGTATGAAAGTTACCAGCTTGCCAAATCCATTTAAGTGAAGAGAAACATTTCCAGCAAATCAAGTAAGACCTTAGTGCTTTAACTACCACATTTAATAATGTGGAAGCACCAGTAGATGCTTGATTTTTTTTGTATTTTGAGAGCCTAGCAAGGCTTTAAAAAATGTTTGTTGTTTATTTATAGCTTTATTGTAATTAGGCAGCCCTTTAGAGTATCTAATTCATCATATTTCCAGAAGCTGACTAGTCCTACTGCTTTTTCATTAAATATATTACTAGGTTTTTTTATATTTTTTATTCTTGTTTTCAGTATATTTTCCAATTTATCATCAAAGTATCTGTAAACACTTTATCTTTTATAAATGTACTTGCAAACTGAGCTCTCTTATTGACACTAAAAAGTTTTCAGTAGATTCTGTTAGACTTTTTTCAAATTGAAAGTCATATCACAAAAAGTGGTAATCATATCTCTGTTCTTTTGGTATATGTTAAATTTCTTACCCATTCATTTCTTATTGAATTAGCGAATACTTTTAGAACAATGTTGAATAGTAACAATAAAAGCAGGTATATTTCTTGGCAATAATGGGCTTTTGTTTCATCATATTTGGTTTCTTCCCTTCCTTTTTTTTTTTTTTTAACTTCAGTTCTGGCATCCTTTCTGCTACATGATGCTGCATTAGTATTAAATTATTAAATAGTAGTTAAAGCACTAAGGTCATACTTGATTTGCTGGAAATGTTTCTCTTCACTAAGTGGATTTGGCAAGTTGTTAACTTTCATACTGAACTACCATAAAACCTATGTGAAAGCTCTGTTATGCTTATTAAAGTTGAAACAGTTTTTTCATTGTAGCTCTAACTTGGAACTATTGGAGAATTAAAAAGAAGAAATAAGACACATTGTTTCTGCCCTTCATGGTTTAAAAATTTTGTTTGGGACTGGCCAAGTGGCGCGTTGATTAAGAGCTGGCTTGGGATGCCAGAGGCCCTCGGTTCAGATCCCACATATGAGGGCCAGTGACAAAGCCCTCTGCAGCTAAGATGCTGAACAACAGTTCAACCTGGAGCTGGGCTGCCGTGAGTCGCTGGAGACGGCGTAGGCTGCAGCCTCCGCTGCAGTGGGCTGCCATAAGCTACCGTGTGTGGCCGGCAGCCAGCCTGATCGGCCAGCAGCCGCTGTGAGCGGCCGTCCAGAAGCCGGCGACTGATCTGCCTCGCCTGGGAAGAGCGCAATGATGGTGCCAACTTGGGCCAGTGAAGCAACGTCCTCCACAACTAGACTGAAGAACAAAAGGACAGCAACTTGTCTGTTCCCCTTCCCCCAATTACCCAGCGCAGTTCCCATCCCCCAATTCCCCAATAAAAATCTTAAAAAAAAACAAATTTTGTTTGAACAAATGAATCATATAAATATAATAGAATCAGAGTACCTTTTTAGGTACTCTTCAGGTATGTGGTACTGATTCTAAAGTTTAAATAGATTTCCCTGATTAACTCAGTCTGCTTCTTTTCTTCTCTGAGAGCCTCTGGGCTTTCATACTTTCAGAATCACATTTATTTTAGTATTTTTATTAGCACATTTAATTTGTCCTCCAGATACTTTGGTAACTATACAATTCAGTTAGGGTAAGGAAATGATAGAACAGATTTTTTTTTTTAAAAGATTTTTATTGGGAAATTGGGGGATGGGGACAGCGCTGAGGAATCGGGGGAAGGGGAACAGACAAGTTGCTGTCCTTTTGTTCTTCAGTCTAGTTGTGGAGGACGTCGCTTCCCTGGCCCCATGTTGGTATTATCATTGCGCTCTTCCCGGGTGAGGCAGATGGGTCGCGGGCTTCTGGATGGCTGCTCACGTCGGCTCATGGCAGCTCACACTGGCTGCCGGCCGCTCACGCTGGCTGCCAACCACACTCTGTAGCTTATGGCAGCCCACTGCCACAGGGGCTGCAGCCTACGCCATCACCGGCGACTCATGGCAGCCCAGCTCCAGGTCGAGCTGCTGTTCACCATCTTAGCTGTAGAGAATGCAGCGTCACTGGCCCTAATGTGGGATCCGAACCGGGACCCTGCTGCTCAGAGCTGGCATCCCAAGCCAGCTCTTAACCAACGCGCCACTCGGCCAGCCCGATAGAACAGATTTTTATTAAATATCAAATGTTGTCAGTACTTGAGATTATCCATTTCCCGTATTGCCCATATTCTTAGTTATGTGAGTTGCAGTAGCTCTCTGTGCCTATTGAACCCATGTAGAAAATCAGGAATTATAATAAGTAATCTCTAAGGCCCTTTATTATCTATTTGTCAAACATATATACAAACGTACGCAAGTAGAGAGACGAGTACACCATGTACTACTCAGCTTCACCTGTTTTCAACACATGGCCAATCTTGTTTCACCAGCCCATGTGCTGTCACCCCCCTTCATCCTGGCCTGTACAGTTTTATTTTAAGGCAAATTTAAGTCATACTGTCATTTTTTATGTATATAGTTCAGTATGTATCTTTAAAATGCAAGGGCTGTTTAAAAAAGAAAGCCCATAAAATCATTATCATAACTAAAATTCATTAACAAACACTTGAATATCATCAAATATCCAGTCAGTGTTCCGGTTTCCTCAAGTGTCTCAAATGTTTTCTGTGCAGTGCATTTATTCAAATCAGGATCTAAACAAGTTCCACGCATTACATTTGTGTGCTATGTCTCTTAAATGTTTTTAACCTGTAGAAGTTATACCCTTTTTCTTGCCGCTTATTTCTTGAGAAACCAGGTAATTTATCTTACAGAATTTCCAACATTCTAGATTTTCTTGATTCTGCCCATTGGGTCATTTAACATATTCCTGTATTCACTACAGACCTTTATACAGTTTATTCCCATTCTTCTTCCTTCTGGCATTATTTTACTTATTCACTCATCACTCCACAAATATCTGTTGGACAGTTACCATGTGGCAGACACTGTGCAGGGCACTTGGCCTTTTCACCTGCTAGATTACTAGGTTGGTTGGTATGAGTTGGCTGTTAAAAGCACATTTAACCCACTGTTTTTACAAAGTAGTGTAGCCCTACGGGTACTCTTGAACTGAACTGCCACATATGGCAGTGTGAATTCTAGCTTAGGAACAGATGAGGGATTTCTGTTCATCTTTGCGTCCCATCTGCTGTGTGTTGGGTGAAGGGATTTCCTCAGCTCCAGGCAGTAGTGAAACATCTAGTGGCCTGTGGTGATGAGGCTGGGGAAACAAGGGGCTGTGGTGAGAATTTATGGAGTCCTGGGGCATGTTGCTGATGTAATGCGTAGGAAAATTTAGCTCCTGCAGCCAGCTCTCTAGTCACCGTCTTTCTTTTTCTCTTAAGGACTCTAGGTATCAATTGTTAAAACTTTCTTTCTTCTCCAGTTTGACCAAGATTTCTTTGTTTCCTGGCCCACTAGGATCAGAACCATGTTTTATGGCTTTGTTTCCCTTCTGTTTCTGTAGCAGACAGAATTCATGTAAGATTTTCTGGGGCCGGCTGAGTGGCTCAGCTGGTTAAGAACACCAGCTCTAAGCAGCAGGGCCCCAGTTCGGATCCCACATTGAGGGCCAGTGACGCTGAGCCCTCTACAGCTGAGATGGTGAACAACAGCTCGACCTGGAGCTGGGCTGCTGTGAGTCACCGGCATTGGCGTAGGCTGCAGCAGGGCTGCAGTGGGCTGCCGTGAGCTATGTGAATGGCTGGCAGCCAGCGTGAGTGGCTGGTAGCCGGTGTGAGTTACCGGGAGCCGCTGTGAGTGGCCAACCAATGACCGG
>NW_017731374.1:5361944-5382580 GCF_001890085.2 Hipposideros armiger
GGGAAGAGCACAATGATCATACCAACATGGGCCAGTGAAGCGACGTCCTCCACAACTAGACTGAAGAACAAAACAGCAATTTGTCTACCTGCCTGTTCCCCTTCCCCGATTCCCCAACACTGTTCCCCTCCCCCCAATTCTGCATGAAATCAATTTAGTGGATTGTGAAATTGATTTAGTAGACGACAGCCAGAATTTTTTGTTGTTTTGTTTTATTTCTAATGGAATAAAATAGAAAATATTAGATAGAGAGTATTGCATATAGTAAGAGTCACTAGTGTTTCATAAACTTTTGTTTCATACACAAATGTCATATAAACAAAATATGTTTGTGTGTGTATATTATGTATTATGTATTCTTAGTCATGTTAAAAAGTATTACTTATTATGGATCATAGTCAGGAAGTCTAAAAGTTTACACTTAACTGTGCCTCTCTTTTTCAACTTTCTTTCCTGCTCTCCTCCTTTCTCAGCCCCCTCCTCCCACCTCAAACATTGCTGTTACTGAAGTTGACAGATAGTGGGAGTCAGGCAGTTAGTTAGAAAGGGAGCACTCTGAGATAACAAAGTCCCAACATAATACTTTCCCTCTTTGTACCTGTGTTATGTTACTTGTCACTTTCTATTTGTTCATCTTCCAAACATTTTTACATTCCAGACACAGTTCTCTGTACTATGTATTCATTATGCATCAATACATAATTTATTATGTGTCTGTTGTGTACAGGCATTAGGGGTACTAAGATGAGTGTGATGCAGTCCTTACCCTCAAAGAGATGACCATTTAAGGGCCGGCTGAGTGGCTCAGTTGGTTAAGAGCTCGCACAAGAGTGCAAGCTCTGAGCAACAGCGGTTCAAGTCCCAGACCGAGCTGAGTTGCTGCTGAGCTGCCAACAGGTGGCAGGATGGCTCAGCTAAAAAAAAAAAAAAAGAGTTGACCATTTAGTGTGGGAGATGAGAGAATTTGTTTCCATCACACTTTGTCCTTTTCTGCTTGCCTCTACCCCCTGAATCTTTAGGTTATTGTAATCCTGGGGTAACAAAGTTAGAAAAACCCTAGCCTGACTTTAAAACTTTTAGATTTTATTCATACAACAAATATTTATTGGACACCTATAATATGCCCAGCTCTGTTCTGAGTTGCTTAAGATACATCATAGAACAAAACAGACAAGAATCTCTGTCCTTATAGAATCTTACAGCCTAAGTATTTCCCCATGTATAAGATGCATCCTTTTTTGAAAAATTTGGGGTCTAAAAACTGGGTGCATCTTATACAGTGGTTGTAGATTTTTGTTTTTTACTTGCATTTACCCTTTTTCCCCGCTTGATTTTGCACTCATACAACCACTGTATAAGACGCACCCAGTTTTTAGACCCTAAATTTTTCAAAAAAGGGTGTGTCTTATATATGGGGAAGTACGGTACTTGGGAGAGACACAACAGACAACATATTGAATAATAAAGTATTAATACATAGTAATGCTAAAAAATAGAAACAGGGTAAGGGGGATTACGAGTCTCAGGTGTTGGGAAGGGTAGGTTGTAATTTTAATTGTGGTAGAAAGGTTTGGCCTTTTGGAGAAGGTAACATTTGAGCATAGACTTGAAGGAGGTGATTGTGTTAGCCCTGGGGATGGGTTAGCTATGGGGTATCCGAGGGAAAGCATTCAAGCACAGGAAATAGCCAGTGTAAAGGTCCTGTGAGGTGAGCATGCTGGCGTGATGGAAGAGCAGGGAGAAGGCCAGTGTGGCTGGAGTGAGGGAGGGCAATAAGAAATGATGAGATGATGCCCATGTGGAAATAGGGGTCAGATGTGATAGGTCCTTGCCAAGACTTGGGATTTTACTCTGAGTGAAATGAGGAGCTTTTGCGGGGTTTTGAGATGAGGAGGGACCTGATCAAACCTAAATTTGTAAAAGGATCTCTGGCTGCTATGTTGAGAATAGATTCTCGGGGCAAAAGGAGAAACAGGGAGACCAGTTTGGAGGCTATTTCAGTAACCTAGGCACAGATATTGGTAGCTGTGACTGGGTGCTAGCAGTAAAGATGGTGATGAATGGTCAAATGCTGATATGTTTTGAAGGTAGAACCAATGATCTGACGAATTAGATGTGAAATGTAAGAAAAAAAGAAGAGTCAAGGATGACTCCTCAGATTTTTGGCTTTAGTAACTGAGACAATGGAGTTGACATCAGTTGAGATGGGGAAAGCTGCAGGGAGAGCAGGCTGGGGAGCAAGGTTAAGAGTTCAGTTTGGGGCATTGTTTGAACATCCAACTGGAGACAGTCAGTAGGCAGCTGGGTGTGCAGTTCTGGAGAGAGGTCCAGGCTGGAGATAGACATTTGTCAGTTATTAGCATATAGGTGGTACATAAAGCCACAGGCTAGATGATGTTATCTAAGGAATGAATAGAAGAAGAGAATGGACCACTGCCCACTGCAACATTAAAGAGTTGGGAAGAAGAGAAAGAACCCACATAGGAGAGGAGGGTAGAGAGAAGCCAAAGACTATGACATCCTGAAAGCCAATTGAAGAAATTGTTTCAAGGAAGAAGGGGAGCGATCGGTTGTGTCAAATGCTGTTGATAGTTTTCATAAGATGGGGACTGACTGTTGGATTTAGTAGTCTGTGCATATCCTTCACATCACTTACAACATTTGTAATTAAATTATTAATTTTATAACTATAGTTGTTTAATGTCTTTTTTGCTAGAATGAAAGCTTCTTGAAGGTAGAGATAGTGTCTGATTTCTTCATTTTATTATAGTCATTATAGAGATTCAATAAATATTTGATGGATGAATGAATGTGCAGTATGCTTACCTTCTGCCTAACTCCAAAATAGACATTCTGAACAGCTTATATAAGAAAGAGGGAGAGCATTGTATGACAGGAAATGTGGAGGACATTATCAGGACTGGCAGGAGAAATCAGCTGACTGCTTTGAGATGCTTGATTTAGAAGGTTTACTTGACATCTTGGAACCATTGGTATCATTTGGGCTGTAGATTTGGTGGCACCATAAATTGAATTTGCAGTCATGTTCCTTGTGATACATGGCATAATCAAGTATGTACACGATACTTTTCAAACAGCAGGAAGCCCATTTAGTTTAAGTTAAAGGTTAGAAAAGGAGGTTTTCTAACAGAGGTAAACAGTTGAAATGAGACCCCAAGGGGATGTTGGAGTTAGCAAGGAGAACTGGGCAAGGGCATTCCAGGCAGAAGGAACAAGAAAGGCTACAATGTGGGAAAATATTGTGTGTTTGGTGGAACTACAAGGAGTTTGATATGGAGCCTTGATAATAAGATGTGGGCTCTTTATTTCCCACTGAACTTGAGCAAGCAAATAATTGAGATTGACTGGACTGTTAGGTGGGTGTGAGGTTGGGGGAGAAGATGGATGGGCTAAGTCCCAGGTCTTGGTTGCCAAGTTCAGGAGCTTGAATTTTAGCCTGTAGTAAGCAGAGGGAAAATAGCAGTGGAGTGATAAGGTTTTTAATAAGGTTTTAGGAAGTTTAACTTGGCATCTGAATATAGGATGGCTTATAAAACTGTGGAGAGAGGAGGCAGGAAAGCCAGCTACGAGTTGGTATTATTCATGATTGAGGCAATGAAAATGGATTTGAGAGGGTGTCCAGGTTCCCGGCGGTTTGTGTTGAGTGGCTCTCTCTTTATGCCCGCTGGAACCGGAAGTAATCTCCCAACATTACTGCCCTTTAAGGAAAAAGACATTTATTGCTCTTAACGTGTAACATATGTTATCAACAATCGAACAAGTTTCCTGGTCCACTGCCTTCTGTGGCTCAGCGTTCCTTCTCTGCACCAGCTGTGTTACCCTGTTACCCCCTCTGGATCTAGAACTTTCACCCCACTGAATTCAACGCCATCCAGAGAAGAGATCAGTGAGCAGCCCTCTAGTAGTTTCACAACATGGGGATCTCAGGCCCCCAACTATGTCATCTTCAAAAATATAATTTTTTCTTTTTATGAAACCCATTTCATAGTTTCTGCTGAAATGGAGGATGTGGGGGAGAGGAGGGATGAAGGCTTCTATTCAAAGTGCCTGCTGCCTCTTACCTCTTGACTGCTCAGAACAAGTGTGGGAGAAGAGAAAGTCCCCTTTAGGAAGAATTCATGTAGGCTGGAGTGAGGAGTCTGGGAATGGCAGCTGCTGATCTTGGTACCGGCAGCAGAGCGGAAGATAACAAGTGTCACAGAACAGCTGCAGTCCTTTATCACCTGGACCACACTGCAAATAGATGTGGGAACTCACTAACCAGGGAGGCCAAGGTGACAGGTTGGCAGCTGGCTTTTCTGGTGCTAGAAACCAAAATTAGTTTGTTTTTCAAAGGGCTTACTTACCAACTTGCTTTAATAGCAGTTTATACAACCCTTCATTGATTCTGAGATGCCCGTGTTTTTACATTTTGGATATCAGGATGCTCTTAAAATTGATGATGTATCATAGTTTAATTGGGAGATTTTTTTCTTAGTGGTACACTTTATAATCAATGCTATCTTTGATTTAGTGAGTGTACATATGAATATATATGTGTGCTTGGTGGCGGCTGGCAGATGTTAAAGAGGTGGGATAAGCTCTCTCCCCAGAGATGGAGGACTCAGTCAATGCTGATGTTTTAAACCTGACATGTACTGCATGTATTTATGTGAAAAGAAATCTTCGATTGGTTTTAAGACTTGTTACTATTTGTTTTGAGCAAGCTGTATTCAGTCGGAAGCTACTGGATACTTCCCCAGTTATTCCTTAATAAGTTTTAGGGTCACCTTTAAGTTTCTTGTGATCCAAAGCCTGTCAGCTTTCATTACAAATCTTGCTTATTTTCTTTCCCAAAATCATCAGTGAATTTCATGTGATGGATCCTATTGTTAACCTGTACTTATTGAGTGCTTATGGTGCGTTTGTCATAGTTTTAGGCACTGGGCATACAGTGATGAAAATACAACAAAACAAAGTCTGTATATTCTAGTAGAGGGGAAAATCTCTATATTCTAGCTTAGGAAAGGAGCTCCATATTTTAGAGACAGGAAACTGAGGCCCAAAGGTGTTAAAGTGCCTTGCCAAAAGTCATGGCATAGTTGGCATAAAAATCTCACTCACCTGAGTTACAGCTCAGTGCTTTATCTATTATACTTTACTGGTTTTCTTGACTCTCAAGAATGGTATGCAAATTCTTTAGCATTCTAAGTCAGAAAAGCCTAATTGAATTTTGCTGTGAGTCTCATGAAGGAGTTCTGTATAAGGCAGTGTTGTATAGAGCAAGGAACATGTGTTTTCTGCCCAGTTATGTCAGTAGAACATTTGGCAAGTGCCGTAAGCTTTCTAGAACTTGTTTTTATCATCCAAGAAATAAAGAGATTAGTCTTGCTGGTTACTTACATAGTCCTGTTATTTGATTTGAAGTTACAGATGTGTATGTTTGTTTTCTCTACAGCCATACACACTGCTGCTATGGATATGCTGGGAGGATCTGGTATTGAAAGCCAATGTAGAAAAGTTGATATCATCGCAGATGCTGCATATTCCATTTTCAAAAAGCCAAAAAGTTTTACTGGCAACTTTATTATTGATGAAAATATCTTAAGAGAAGAAGGAATAAAAAATTTTGACATCTATGCAATTAAACCAGGTAATGCATACAGTTTTTAAAAGTATTGATGCATTTTCCCACATTTTCTGCAATGAACACACATCTGTTTTTTTGAGTGTGTGCATTTGTGTGATTATAAAATTTATATGTTCTTTTAAAAGCAGTCCTCCCAATGAAGGGAAAACACCCATCCGACACACCTTAAAAAAAGAGAGAAAGAAAAAATAGAAGTGAGTTGAGGGCTTTTTAAGTAATATACAGATACAGAAGGTCACATTAGCTATTAGCCATTTCCAAATCTTGAAACCAAAAATGAAAATTAGTTTTAAAAGTTGGTCTCAAAATCACAGAGGAAAGATTTTATTCAAGGATATGGTAACAGATGATACAGTGGAGGGTTTTTCACAAAAAACTTTTTAAGATTATGGACTCTTTCCAAATGTTTGTGTCTTAGATAGTCTCTTAGAGTAGTTTAATGACAGATGGTGAAGTTGAGTGAGCAGGGTCTGGCCTGTTTTCCAGGGTCTGATTTGAGAAATTCTCTGAAGTCCCCCTTGTTGAAAAATCACTCTTTCTCTCTGAAATTGCAGATGAGAATGGTGATGATAATGTATTTTACTTTATGGATAAAATATCATATGTACTAAATAATAGACAATATAGCCACAAATGAGAGTTATATTTATTTGTGCTAAAGTATAATATTTATACTTTGTATTATTTTAAATATTATTCATTAGGTTGAACTTTTAGGTAACAGAAACCACATGTTTATATTTGTATCATTCCTATCTCTCTCTCTCCAATTTGAACTGAATTGAATTAAATAGCTCTTTACGGCTTTTCAAAACTTTTGTATATATTATCTATTTAACCTCATAGCAGTCCTATGAAGCATGCAATATTGTTTAGTGATTAAGAACATGGAGTTTGGGAGAGGACAATCCAGGTTCAGATTCCAGCTTGGCTGCTCACTAGCTGTGTGACCCGCTTTCTCTGAGCTCCACTTTCCTTATTGGTAAAATTAAGGGAATGATACTACCCACATAGGATTGTTGTAAGAACTAAATGCAACACTGTGTATAATGTGCTTAGCACAGCGCCTGGCGTATTGGTACACTCACAATATTTAGTAGTTAATATTTACAGTTGAGAAACTGGTTCAAAGAGATTGAAATGCCTTTGCCTAAGAGCAGGCAGCGAATGGTGGCAGAACCTGCACCAGAGCCAGGTCTTCTGGGTCCTGGTACAGTGTAATTAGCACTTTAGGTTTTAAAGACACAGTGTCCTTGTGCACAAAATTTTTCATTTGATTTAAGTTAAAAATCCTATCGAATGTTGAGAACTTAGTATGACTCAGTACTGTAAGTGTTAGGATATAACAAAGACCAGTGCATTCCTGCCCTCCAGTTTTTAATCTTCTAAGAAGCAGAAGCAGACAGACAGAGACAGAGATGATAAAAAAAGTCCTCCTTAATGAGGAACCCCCTTTTCTCAGGGGGCCAGGGAAGAAATGAGTCCTGAGCACATTGGATATAGGACTGAAGGTTGCATGGATAGATGAGAAGGGGACAAAGGCTCCTGGGAAAGCAGTTAAGGGCTTAACATAACAGGTGACTTTGGGCTGGATCTTAAAGATGAACCTTGCTGTAGGAGAGGAGGATAACTGGGTTATGATGAAAGGCTTTTAGCTTAGTGAAGGTCAGATAGTGTGACAGTTCTCATGGGGGTCTTTCCATTGTACCAGACTGATCATTTAAATAAAAATAGATATAATGTTTACTAAACAGTTGTTAAAATCTTAATATATTGAAGTAGTTACAGTAACCTGATTATTTTTGGGGTCAATTTTTCAGGCCATTCTTTGTTACCAGATTTCTTCTTAGATGAAGTCCCGGATACCAAGAAAATGGGATCATATGGTAAGATACAGACCATATTTTATGTACAAAAGTAAAAATACTAACTTATGTATTTCTTCCAAGATACAGAATTGGACATTTTTGCATTCTGCTTTTAAACCATTTTGTAATTTAAACTACACAAGTAATGTGAAGTCTTAGTTAATTCTAGCAAAGAAAGTTGTCTTTTTCTTCTACCAGTAAGAAGTTCTTTATAGAGTCTTCTCATTTGATTAAAAAAAAAAGTTGTCTAAAAAACAAACAAACCTATTTTTAAAGTTTTATTTCTTTTTCATGGCACTGTCTTTAGGCATTTTGCGTTGATGTGTTATTTTATTTTGAGGGAAAATGTGTCACACAAAGTACATCTAACACCATTCACAAGTTTGAGCTAAGTGACTACTTTATGGGAGAAATTAACTTCAAAGGAGATTTTGGTTTTACTTTGTCCTGTTTTTATCATTCAAAAACAATAACCCCTTTGAATTGGTCCAGAGTTTACATGTTAGTCTTTGTGTTTTGCATTAAGCCACTAGCTTACTGAAATGTCAAAAGAAACACACTAACAAATACCCATATGAAGAATTTCACTCATGGTAAATTAACAGTAACAGCTGCTACTCTTCTAGGCCCTTAACTTTATTTTTATCTTATAGACACTGAACCTACTAAATGATTATGGATTCTTCAAATGGCTCTTAGAAAATTTAGGAACAAATTTCCTCTGTTATGGTTAGCAAACTTAAAGAATCTTACTGCAATGCATTTTAGTGCCAAACCTTCTTTCTGGCTTAATCTTATCTTTTATATCTTTATCTTTTTTTTGGTCCAAATTTTTGGAGAGAGTTTCAGTAATTGCTTAGGTAATAAAAAAAGGCAACTTTTCTTTTGTATTGTAGAAAGTTTGAAAAATATAAAAAGGAAAGAAGTTACACATAATACCACATCCAGGGATAGCTTTTTTTTTAATTAAAAATTTTTTTCAATTAAAAAAAATTAGATCTTTCATTTAGTTGCCACATGGATGTATCAGAGTATTAAGACTGTTGGGTTTTTTTCTCAATAGGCTTCTTACAGAATGGCAGAAATTAGTTTTTGTGTGTGTGTGTGTGTGTGTTTTGTTTTTTTTTAGCTGAGCCATCCTGCCACCTGTTGGCATAGTTTTGGTTTAATTAGAGAGCTCGTCAAAGTCTAATAGAGTCTTGTACTCTAATAGAGGCAAGTCTAAAATCCTGATTTTTGCTCAGCACTCTTAAGACTGGATATAACTTTTGGAGGAAGATATACATGAAATGAGCTCATTTAAATCCCAACTTTAAATAATAAGAATCATTTACTGATCATGTATATTTGTTTTGTTTTTCAACAAACATTTATTGGGCACCTATAATCTGCCAAACACTATGTTAAGTACTTTGCATGCATTGTCTCATTTAATACCTATGCTTCTACAAGACAGGTATTACCCCATTTTACATCTAATTACACCTGTGTGATCACAGAGCTGGCCAGTGGTAGAGCCAGGATTTAATTTCATATTTCTCCAATTCCAAAGTCCATACCCTTAACCAATAAACTTAAATTGTTTTCCTAAGTCCTGAATACTTCAAGTCCTTTAAATTAGCATTTTTCCCCCCAGTAATCCCAATTTATTAATTTATAATGGGGAGTTGCCGTGTCTTAGACTATATGTAGTTGCTGAGATCAGCCTATTCTCTCCCTTTGGTTATAATTACATGGGGAACAGAATCATAATCAGCAGGTTGTTTCATGACCGTGGAATCAGAACAAGAGAGCTTATGTAAGTAAAATGTAAGATAAATGTTTATTGGCATTAGGCTTTCACAGGAATGATTTTGCCAATGGGATTAGAATGTCAAGTGCACTGACGGCGATCCATGTACCCATCTCCACATTGTTTTTTCATAGGCATCAGGTTATTTTTTCCCTGTTAATTCATCCTCTTATTAGGAGATCTCTCTAGAACTAATGTAGTCAAATGATGGATGTGTAGGCTGCTTTTGGCTGCTTTTTTCCTGTCCATCTGGTGGAAGTCCTTTCTCAGAGCTATAGTTTCCGTAGTGGTACCCATGGGGCTAGTGCCACTAGCCGTATAGCTCGTGCTAGTGTGCAAGGCTGACAGGGGACTTACTTTTACCTCTTTTGCTTAAAAACTACTTTCTTCAGGATGTCCTCCTGCCAAGGTTCTTCCACTACCAGTCTTTCTCAGTCATGCTTTGGGGCGGTGTGTACTTCCCAGGATGAACCACCACCAGGACCTCCTCTACTGCTCCTCTGGTATTTGGGAGCTGTGAGCCTTGAAATTGGATGTGAAAGATGGGGGCTTTCCTGAAAAGCGGCATTTTAGAACAGAGGGACAGATTCCAGCCTAAGGCCAGAGTCTGATCCAGTGCTTTATTTATTTATTTTTTTTTTTAGCTGAGCCATCCTGCCACCTGGTGGCAGATCAGCGGCAGCTCAGCTCGGGCTGGGACTCGAACCGCTGTTGCTCAGAGCTCGCACTCTTGAGCGAGCTCTTAACCAACTGAGCCACTCGGCCGGCCCCTGATCCAGTGCTTTAAAATGTGAGAACCTTTCTTTTTTGTATAGGTGTGTAGAACTATTGTTCGTTTGAGATCTTTCATGAGGTGAAGCACAGGCACTCCGTCTACCTTAGCCCATTTCTTCCTGGATTCTGACAGTTGATTGCGTGTCAGCCTAGGTGATGTTTAGTGTTTGGGTTTTTTGTTATTGTTTGTTTTTTACATTTTTATATTGGTGTGAAGTTACCAGAGGGTATGTCGGGTTGCTAACCATGTGTCTTTTTTTTTTTTTTAAGTTATTGAAATGCTCTCTTTCCCATTAAAGATTATGTAGGTGTAATCTAATGACTACAATCTCCATTTCCACTCCACTGATTACACAGTTGATATTCTGATCTCCATCTTTCTGACTCTGGTGTGTTCTTTTCTCATTTGGTTTTAGAGCTGAGAGGGAAGGGGATGAAGGAGAGATTAATTATTACCCCTAAAACTCCAATAATTTGTTTAGGGTTGTTTATTATAAAGACTGTATAGTATGGTAGTGAGTTGTTTTTTTTTTTTCTTTATTGGGGAACAGTGTGTTTTTCTCAGAACCCATCAGCTCCAAGTCAAGCCGTTGTTTTCAATCTAGTTGTGGAGGGCACAGCTCACTGGCCCATGTGGGAATCAAACCAACAACCTTGGTGTTATGAGCCTGTCCTCTAAACACCTGAGCCAACTGGCCGCCCAGTAGTGGGTTTTTTTTTTTTAAACCTAATCAGAGAGTCAGCTTTTTACTTGGAGAATATAAACCATTTACATTTATAATCATAATTGATGTGTTTAGCTGTTACTCCATCAGTTTGATTTATGCTTTTAGATGCCAGTGAATGTATTTAAGATCATTTTGGTCAAACAAGTCTAATTGGTAGCAAGTCTGTTCTGCTAATTAGCTAATTCTCTTTGTGGCCTTATAGTGCCTAGGTTTTAAAGCCATTTACATCAATAATATTTTACAGGTGCCGCTCCACAGTTGAAAGAAGACAAGCCGCAGCCACCATCAAAACCACATTCTGGAGCCGTGGAAGAAACATTTAGAACCGTTAAGGACTCTCTCAGTGACGACATTGTTAAAGCCACTCAAGCAATCTATCAGTTTGAACTCTCTGGTAAGGGTTACATCTGGTTATCTGAGGTTTTTATGAAACAATGTGTAGGGTATTTCCTTTGGAAGAAAATCAGTCTCTAGTCGTAATCACCTGGCTAGTTGACTGTATCTGAAACCCTTACACTAGAATGTAAACATTTAAGAATAACAAATAACCACTGATTTGTATTTTTAAGTTAAGATCAGTGCATATGGACAAAATGTAAAATAAAGTTTCATTACAAATACTTTCAGTGTTAAATAACTCCTTGGCCTGTGTAACTGAGAGAAAATCCTATGTAGAAGGGCACATGGATCATGACAGGTAGTGTAATACAGTAATTTGTCATCTACCACGGGTACCTCAACATTTTTATCTTTGAGATTATTCAAGTCAGTCTAAATTAAGTCAGCTTTTTAAAACCTCTCAATGTGTTTCTTTTCAATATAGCATTAACACACATTAAGAACATTTTTAAGAACTAGCTACCTCAGTCCCATTTGTACGCAGACTTTGACCTTATCAGTCTTTTATCCTTTGTCTTCTATTTTATCTTAATCCATCTTCACCTTCCTGTTTTTACTTCCTTTTCTATCCTTAGAACCCATGGTCCATTGCTTCAACCATTATCTTCACTGTATCTTAAATTTCTGGACTTTTTGTGCTTATGTCACTATTTGTCAAAACCCATTAAATTATCTGGCTGCCCCACAGTTGCATCCAGACTTCTAAATCCTGCTGGAGAAATGAAAAAAAAAAAAAATCACATCACCCAGTGGAACTGTACCAGCAGAAATTCATCATTATCCTTCTTCACGTGGGGTCTAAGCAGCATTTCAGAATTCTGTGTTTCTGTGGGCAGCTTAGTGCCTCATTTTCCATAGCGGCTATTTTAAATTTTCTCAGTAGTCCTCAAATCTTCCATCTCTTCCGTTGACTACTTCCCTGCCAGTTTCAGCAGATAATTCCGTCTTTTTTACAGAGTTCATAGAAGCCTACAGATAGATTTCTTCAGCTTCCTTTCATCTGATATTAAATTAACTATTATAGGCATCATCCTCACTTCCTCGCCCCCCAACAGAATGGAGCTCAACTCTAGATCAGTGCATCTCAAGTGTTAATGTTTGTACAGGTTACTGGGTTCATGCTAAATGCAGAATCTGATTTAGTGGGTCGGAAGTGGGGTCTGAATTCTGCATTTTTGACAGGTGATGACGGTACTGCAATCCATGGATCCCACCTTGAGTTTGCAGTACCATTTCCTCTGGCCTCCTCAGGGACTGTGTGCTATTAATTATGCCCTCTCTTCCACCTGTTGTTCATCCTGCAACCTCCTTCCCTATTTCAACATTCCCAATGTATTCTGGGTTTAAAACAAAACAACAATAATCATACCCACTCTCCCTAACACCTCCCTCCTGTCTGTCTTCTCCCTTTCAGAGCAAAACTTATTTTCATCCATGATTCACTCTGCTCTGGTATCATTTTTCTCCATTCCATTGAATTTGTTCTCACCAAGGTCCTTGGTTGCTTTTGTGTCAGCAGTGTGCATGTGTCATTCTTACCCTGTCACCACTCGACAGCATTTGATGCTGTTGACCACTCTTTCCTTCTGGAAACGCTCCCTTTCCTTGGCTTCCTTGACAGTAGCTCTCCTTGCTTTCCTCTGTCTGTAATCGCACTTTCTCAGTCTCCCATTTTAGATGCTTCTCTGGCCGTCACTGTCTTAGCACTCATTATACTCTACAGACTTTCTCTGGGAAACTCCAACCACTCAAATGATTTCAGTCACCATATGAACTGATTACTTATATGTCTTTATTTCTAGCCCAGTCAGACTTCATTTGACATTTTCACTTAGCTGTCACAAAGATGCCTCAATGTAAAAATGTCCAAAGCAACTCACCATTCCTAATACTTGCCTTTGGCACTGCCTGTTAGATCTGCTCTTCTTCAGCAGTCCTCTCTCAGTAAAAAACACACCAGCATTTAGTTTCCCCCAAGGCCCCAAACTAGCAAATCATTCTTATGTGCTCTCCCTACCTTGTCCTCTTCGTATTCAATCCGTTACGTAGTCTTGTGGTCCTGCTTTGAAATTCTCTCAGAAATACGCCTGCTTTCTTCCATTCCCACTGTCCTGATCCTGACCAGGCACACATCCTCAAGCTTCTAAATTACCCAAAGCCATCCTCACTAGTCTTCTGCATCCTTTTTATCCTTCTCCAGCACATTCTCTACACTGCTGTTTGGGTGACCTATTTAATATACGAACCTGTGTCATTCTCCTCCCACAGCGTATCCCTTAGGACGAAGTCAGTGACTCCTTTACATGGCTCAGTGCACTCTGCATCTGCACTGCTTTATGAGCTCATCTGATGCCACTATCCACTCTCTTTCTCCCTTCTGGTCCTCCTGTACTTTTTCAGTTCCTCATCTAGCAAATTCTTACTAAACTTTTAAATCTCAGCTTCAGCAGGGCTTTCCTTACTCCACATCACCTTCCACTTCCTCTTTTGTAAGAATCATGTGACCTCATTCATTTCCATCGGTGTCTTCCTGAGCAGCTCCGGCTCCTGTCATCACTGTCCTTCTGCCGCTGCCATCCTTGCAAGGCTTTGCCCTTGCCGAAGCCACCTCCACAGCGACTCGTCACACCCGATTCTCTCCACTTTGTTCCTCTCCAACCACAATCATTGATGCCATGTCGGGCTATTAGAGTGCCTGAGACTGCGGCAGGGACCCAGGATTTGGTGTACCTCGATTTGGAGGAAGTAGGGCAGGCCCCTATCAGGAAAGAAGTTTGGAAACCCTGGGGAGAAATTAGTTAAAAAGAAGTGGAATCTTGATGAGCTGCCAAAATTTGAGAAGACTTTTTATCAAGAACACCCTGATTTGGCTAGGTGCACAGCGCAAGAGGTGAAGACATACAGAAGAAGCAAGGAAATTACAGTTAGAGGTCACAACTGCCCAAAGCCAGTTCTGAATTTTTATGAAGCAAACTGTCTTACAAACGTCATGGATGTGATTGCAAGACAGAACTTTACTGAACCCAGTGCTATTCAAACTCAGGGATGGTATTGTGCTCTAAGTGGATTGGATGTGGCTGGAGTAGCACATACTAGATCTGGGAGAACGTTGTCTGATTTGCTGCCTGCCATTGTCCACATCAGTCAAAAGCCATTCCTAGAGAGAGTGATGTGCCTACTTGCTTGGTGCTGGCACCAACTTGGGAACTGGCCCAGCAGGTGTAGCAAGTATCTGTTGAATACTATAGGCCATGTTGGTTGAAGTAGTCCTCAAATCTTCCATCTCTTCCAAGGGACCACAGATTCATAATTTGGAGAGAGGTGTGGAAATCTGTACTGCAACACCTGGAAGACTGACTGACTTTTTAGAGTGTGGGAAAACAAACCTGAGAAGAGCCACCTACCTTGTCCTTGATAAAGCAGATAGAATGCTTGATATGGGCTTCGAACTCCAAATAAGGAAAATTGTGGATCAGATAAGACCTGACAGGCAAACCCTAATGTGGAGTGCGACTTGGCCAAAAGAAGTAAGACAGCTTGCTGAAGATTTCCTGAAGGACTATATTCATATAAACATTGGTGCACTAGAACTGTGTGCAACCCACAATATTTTTCAGATTGTGGGTGTGTGTCATGACGTTGAAAAGGATGAAAAGCTTATTCGTCTAATGGAAGAGATCATGAGTGAGAAGGAGAATAAAACCATTGTTTTTGTTGAAACCAAAAGAAGACGTGATAAACTTACTAGAAAAATGAGGAGAGACGGGTAGCCTGCCATGGGTATCCATGGTGACAAGAGTCAACAGGAATGTGACTGGGTTCTAAATGAATTCAAACATGGAAAAGCTCCTATTCTGATTGCTACAAATGTGGCTTCCAGAGGGCTAGATGTGGAAGATGTGAAATTTGTCATCAAATATGACTACCGTAACTCCTCACAGGATTATATTCATTGAATTGGAAGAACTGCTCACAGTACCAAAACAGGGACAGCATACACTTTCTTTCCATCTAATAACATAAAACAAGTGAGCGACCTTATCTCTGTGCTTCGTAAAGCTAATTAAGCAATTAATCCCAAGTTGCTTCAGTTGGTTGAAGACAAAGGGTTCAGGTCGTTCCACGGTAGAGGAGGCATGAAGGATGACCGTCGAGACAGATACTCTCTCTGCAGGGAAAAGGGGTGGATTTAATACCTTTAGAGACGGGGAAAATTATGACAGAGTTTTTAACCCTAGTCTGCTGTCAGGTGCAACAGATCTCACAGATTGTTTTGAATTTCTGTTGATTTTTATAGTGAATTTATGTAATAAACATATTGTTTTTACTTTGTGTTAAATTAAATTTTCATTGTGAATAAATAATAAGCATGCTTACATGTTATTTTCATTCATTTTCAATTTAAATAAATAAATGTCATACACGCATCTAGTAGATGCATTGCCCCCGAACTCGTAACTTTTGCATTGCATGAAGGGTTAAGAGAGATTTTGGGACAATAACCCAGAATGGTGTTTTACAGTGCTGCAAATTACACCAGTGGGAGCTTTGGAAGTAATTTTGTGGCTGCTGGTATGGAGACCAGTTTTAGGACTGGTAATCCAACAGGGACTTACCAGAGTGGTTATGATAGCACTCAGCAATATGGAAGTAATGTTCCAAATATGCACAATGGTATGAACCAACAGGCATATGCATATTCTGCTACTGCAGCTGTGCCTATGATTGGTTATCCAATGCCAACAGGATATTCTCAATAAGACTTTAGAAGTATATGTAAATGTCTGTTTTTCATAATTGCTCTTTATATTGTGCATTATCAGACAAGATAGTTATTTAAGAAACATGGGAAATGCAGAAATGACTGCAGTGCAGCAGTAATTATGGTTCACTTTTTCGCTACTTAAGTTGGATATTTCTTTACATTCCTGAAACAATTTTTATGTTTTTTTTGTACTAGAAAATGCAGGCAGTGTTTTTACAAAAGTGTATGTACAGTGAGTTGAAATACAATAAATGAAGGCAATGCATGGCCTTCCACTACAAAATATTTGAAGACTGAAAAAAAAAAGAATCATGTTATTGCCGAGTCTTCAAAGCATAGCCTAGTGTCTGGCACATAATAAGTACTTAAAAAGTATTTGCTGAATTTGATAAGAGGCCTGGGGATTTTAGCCTGGCAAACAGCATTATGTAAGATTATTCTAATTGTAGTAGTTATTAAATGTAAGAAGAACAGGGCTCCTGTGGCATTAATTCTATATCTTTATCTTCTGTGTAGGTGAAGATGGTGGAACATGGTTTCTTGATCTTAAAAGCAAGGGTGGGAATGTTGGACCGGGACAGCCCGCTGATCAGGCAGACGTGGTGATGAGTATGACAACTGATGATTTTGTAAAAATGTTTTCAGGTGAGTTTTCAATGTTATTAATTTACTGATTGTTCAAGGACAACTTAGTTCTAACATTTGGCTTTATTCCTTTCCAAATAGTCAAGACTCATAAGCATATGTAGCAGTAGAATCTTAGCAGCTAGTGATGTTGGCGAGCACATAGTCTTGAGAAAGTGGTTCTTACTGTTATTTCTACTGCCCCTTCTACTTCAACCAACAAATGGAGCATCGATGTCAGAATTTCCTTTTTGCAAAACTGAGAAGCTAATGACATAATGTAGGGAACACAGAGATAATTCAAAGGGACTCCTAGGTGGGCTTCATTTCTACTAGTTGGACTAAGTTACCATTTCCAAGAACATCTGGGTCACCAGAGGTGTTGAACTCAGCTGCAGCTCATTTATTGAGAGTTAGGTCATGCTTCAATCTTGCCAGCTATTGTAATAGGAAGTAGCGGCCCTCTCCCGTGGCTCAGTGATCCTGCTTTCTGTGGACTCCCTAACCAAGAGAACCTTTTGCATAAGTTTCTGTCCTGCCCAACTGCTAGAAAAAATTTAAGGGTAATTTTTTTCTGTTTTCTGCTCTCAGAACACTACTACAGATGATAAGTTAATTAACACATGTATTAGAAGCAGCACTTTAAAGCATTATACCATTCTAATCTAAAGATTCTATTATTTAATTAATTTTAAATGTTATTCATTCTTTGTTCTGTTTTAATCTTCAGAAATTGAAGATCACAGTGTATTCTGTGCCCTTAGGGCTTGCTTTCTAATTCTAATCCAGGATGCTAATGGCCTACATACTGTCTGATCCAATCTGTATATGATGTTACTAATGATTGAGGTCTCCTCAACTTTTACTTTTTTTTAATAGTAGTGTTAAATATTCATGGTGCAAAAGTTAGAAAATACACTTAGGAAAAAATTAAATAAATAAAATGACTCTTTATCACACTACTGAGAGATGACTATCAGTTCATTTTGGTTTACAGCCATATATGTATATATTTCTGTGAATGTATATTAATATATATGTGTGCTTATAAAAACAGTATTATAACATTACTACTGTTTGGTAATATTTTTCACTTTGTACATTATAACATCTTTCAGTGTTAATGAGTAGTTATCTCTAATCATTTTCAATAGTTTCTGTAGTGTTTGTTTAGTGTTTTAATAACTTTCTCCATAAAACTTGAACACAGTGTTTTGGACATAATAGATGGTCAGTAAATGTTTGGTAAATTTGAATCCTATAAATATGTAATGTTTTGAACATGGGACCATTTGAAATAAAAATGTCAGCTTCTACACAGAAATAATAGTTATAGTGAATATTTATTGTATGATTACTATGAATTAAGTGATACTCAAAACAATGTTTTCAGATAAAATATTTTCTCTGTTTTATGAAAATGGAGACTGAAGCATTAATGAATTAAATAATAAACCCAAAGTCACATAGTGAGTGAGTGAATAGTGGAACCTGGATTTGAATCCAAGCTAATGCCCAAGCTTTTGCTCTTTTCATCATTATATTATTGTCCTCCAGAGCTTAAAGAATCAAATTACATCTTTAATTTACATTTTATTTATGTAGCATAAACTTGTAATAATGGGCTTCCCATTTATGTCTTTCTGTGAATGCTTTTTGTTTCCTGGATTGACTAGGGGAGGTTAGTCAGCTAAATGAGTAATTTTTAAAGAGTATTTTTATAAGGTTTATTTTATAGCAACAGTTTAGATTGGAAGTGAGTTTGCTTCTGCTTATGTCCTTTTGTTCTTACTTCATCTGCTTTCCTTCAAAGGGGCACAATGTAGACCTTATAATCCAAAGCATTCTCTTTTAAGAAATCATAGCTATTCTATGACCTAATTTACATAGTGGATACATTATAAAGATAGAAACTTAAAGCAGCTAGTGATCAACTAATCAAAATCTCTTTCTTGCCAGTAGAGGCCACTGTATGGTAAAGCATTATGATAGAAAATAAATTGTATATGAAACAATTATCTGATTAATATATTGGAAAGAGGGGTTATATATAGAATATTGTGCTTACTAGCTATTTTTTTTCTTTTTTTTTTCTTTTTAGCTGAGCCATCCTGCCACCTGTTGGCAGCTCAGCTTGAGCGGGACTCGAACCGCTGTTGCTCAGAGCCTGCATTCTTGAGCGAGCTCTTAAACAACTGAGCCACTCGGCCGGCCCTTACTAGCTATTTTTTAAAGTTATTTTTTAAACAGTATTATTCAGGTATAATTCACATACCGTGAAATCTACCCACTGTAAGTGTACGTAGTTTTTAGTAAATTTGTGGAGTTGTACAACCATCACTTGCAATTCAGTTTGAGAACATGTCCATCACCTCCCAAAATTCTCTCATGTCTCTTTGGAGTCAACCCCCATTTTTACCTTTCAGCCAGCCAAACACTAATAATATGCTTTCTTATCTCTACAGATTTGCTGTTTCTAGACATTTCATATAAATGAAATCAAACAGTATACAGTGTTTGATATCTGGCTTCTTTCACCTAGCGTAAGACTTTTGAGATTCATCTATCCATGTATTATTAATAGTTTGGCTCCTTTTTATTGCTTATTAGTATTCCATTATATGGATATACCACATATTATTTATCTGCTCACCAGCTGGAGGACATTTGGATTGCTTCAAATTTTTGGCTATTATGAATAATGCTGTGAATATTCACATACATGTATTTGTGTGGATGTATGTTTTCCTTTCTCTTGGGTAGATTCCTAAGAGTGGAATTTCTGGGTCATATGGTAAGTTTACATATATATATATATATATATATATATATATATATATATATATATATATATATATATATATATATATATATATATATATATATATAGTATACAAGTGGACACTTTGGTCAACGTTGCTCAAGCAGTAGTTCACCATAATCGGAAGTGTCTGGACGCTGATGGTAACCACTTTGAGCACCTCTTGTAATTGCAGAGGTCAAATGTGACTTGTATTCATCTTTTGTTATCGGTATATATTGAGCATTACAATTTTAATAGAGGTTTCCTTTCTTAAAATGTATATACATTTTTTGGCACCCTCTGTATGTATACGTGTGTGTGTGTGTGTGTGTGTGTGTGTGTGTGTGTGTGTATGTGTGTATTTAAGAAATTACCAAACTGTTTGCTAAAGTGGCTGCAGCAAGTTTACATTCTCATCAGCAGTGTATGAAAGTTCCAGTTTCTCCAAATCCTCACCAGTACTTATCAGTGTGTTTTTTTTATGGCTTTATTGAGGTATAATTGACAAATAAACACTATATATTTAAGGTATAAAACATGATGAATTTCATACACGCATACATTGTGAAATTACTACCATCAAGCTAATTAACACATCCATTACCTTACCTATCTTTTGTGTGTGTGGTGACAACATGTAAGATCTACTCTCAGCAAATTTCAAATACACAGTACAGTATTATTACCTAAAGTCACCATGCCATACATTAACTCCCCAGAACTTATTTGTCTTATAACTGAAAGTTTATACCCTCTGACCAATATTTCCCCATTCCCCACCCCCCACCCCAACCCTTGGCAGCAACCATTCTACTCCCTGCTTCTGTGAGTTCAACTTTATTTCAGATATAAAAGAAATCATACAGTATTTGTCTTTTTGTGTCTGGTTTATTTCATGTAGCATAATGTCCTCCAAGTTCATCCATGTTGTCAGAAATGGCAGTATCTTTGTTATAGCCATTCTAATGGGTGTGGGGTGGTGTCTCATTATGGTTTTAATTTGTAGTCCCTTAATGATTAATGATGTTGAGCATCTTTCCATGTGCTTAATAGCTATTTATATTAGATGAACTGTCTATTCAAATCTTGTGCTCACCTTTAAATTGATTTGTCATTCTATTATTAAGTTCTGAGTTCTTTATAAATTCTAGATGCACGTGGTTTGTAAATGTTTTCTCTTAGTCTGTGGCTTATCTTCTCATTTCCTTTTTCTTTTTTTTTTTTTTTTAAAGA
>NW_017731374.1:5383963-5391100 GCF_001890085.2 Hipposideros armiger
TGCCAACTTGAGCCAGTGAAGCAACATCCTCCACAACTAGACTGAAGAACAAAACGACATCAACTTGTCTGTTCCCCTTCCCCCCAATTCCCCAGCACTTCCCATTCCCCCAATTCCCCAATAAAAACCTTTAAAAAAAAAAAAGAACTGGCTTGGGATGCCAGAGGGCCCCGGTTCGGATCCCACATGTGAGGGCCAGTGACACTGCCCTCTGCAGCTAAGATGGTGAGCAGCAGCTCGACCTAGAGCTGGGCTGCCATGAGTCACCGGCAATGGCGTAGGCTGCAGCCCCTGCTGCAGTGGGTTGCCATAAGTTACCGTGTGTAGCTGGCAGCCAGCATGAGCGGCTGTCCAGAGGCCGGCGGCGGATCTGCCTCGCCTGGGAAGAGTGCAATGATGGTGCCAGCTTGGGCCCAGTGAAGCAATATCCTCCACGACTAAACTTAAGAACAAAACAACAGCAACTTGTTTGTTCCCCTTCCCCCGATTCTCCACCGCTGTTCATTTCCCCCAATTCCCCAATAAAATCTTTAAAGAAAAAATAAACAAATAAAATGGTAAATTTTATGTCATGTGCACTTCACCTCAATTTTTAAAAGCATATACAGTACTTGTATATTTAAAAATTAAATTTTCTTTGGCCTTCTGTGGGCTTCTGCTCCGCAGAGGTTATTTCCTTCAGGTCTTTTTGGTGTTTCTTTCAATATTTAACTCCACATTTTTCAATGTTATTACCTTTCTCATTTAAGTACTATTTATAGTACTTATACTGTTTTCTTTGGAGTCACTAATCTAAACACTGATAGGTGAGATTTAACTTCTCTTATAACACCTTGATTCTGCTTCACCTCCCCCTTCCCATCCTCCAAATATAGTTATTTCACCATTTTTGCTTAAATCAAGACTCTATGTTCGTGTAATTACAATTCTGGCATTGTTTGCTGTTGAATCAAACAGCCTGCTATTATTATGTTTCCTGTCAGAGAGAATTTTTATTTTTCCTGGACATAAATAATTGCCCTATTTTTCCTCCATTGAATAGGTATAAAGAAACTAAGTAAAATCTTCCTATATTCGTCTCAGAACCTGTTGATGCAATTTTTTCCTCTGCCAAATGTGTCGAATTACCTGTCAGTCTACTTTTTTCTTGGAGCCCTTTGTCTTCCTGTTACAATCTGAATTACAATCTGAACAGGTAGCTCATTATAATAGCCTGCTACACAGCAGTGATCCTAGAAATTTCTGTAACTCTGCCCTGCATTGACTCTCCTATTTCCTGTATCCCATATCTTCTCTCTTGGTTTATATCCTCATTTTGGTGGCACACATTCTCCAACAGCTTCATGAGAAAGGATCACAGTGGTAATTTTAGTGAGTTCTAAAAACTACTTGTATTCTACCAACACATTGATTTTTTTGGCTGAGTAGAGATTTCTGGGTTGAAATTAATTTTTTCTCAGAATTTTGAAGGCATTGCTCCATCTTCTAAGATTACCATTGAGAATTTGATACTATTCTTCTTAATCTTTTATATCTACCCCTTCCCTTTCTGAACGTTTCGGAATCAAAATGAACTCTTTCTCTGTAGTATTCTGAAATTTCACAACGATATAAGGCGGTGTGGTCTTTTTTGTTTTTTTTTTCTTTTATTTTCCTTAATGGGCTCTTTGGGAATGTATCTTATGTTATTTCTTCGATAGCTCTGTTTTTTAAATTCTCACTTTCTGGAGAAAACATTAGACCGCTGATTTAATCATCTTTTTAGGAGTTTGATTCACCTTTAAAAAAAAAAAAAGAATCACTTTCTTATTGTTTCCTTTCCATTACTTTTTTTTTCTGGTGAGAGACTTTATTTGAAAAGACTACTGGTAGAGGTGGGGGGTGGAGAGAGGCTTTTGCAGTAGTGGGAGGGAGAGTGTTGCAATAAAGAGACTGACTGCTGTGACCAGAAGATCTGCAAGTGTCTCCTTTCTATTGTATTTTAATACTATCAAAATTTTAATTTCCAAGAGCTCACTCTTATTTTATCATTGTTTCTTTCTTCTTTTCTTACTGCCCCCTTCTTCCTCCTGGCTCTCCCAATTCCATCCCTTTTGGCTGCTCCTACCCTTCTACCCCTTGCTGTGTCACCCTCCTTCCTGTGCTTCTCCTCTCCTTGGGCATCCTGTTCTTGATACATTGGTGTTATAGCTTATCAATGAGGACATGAATTATGAATTTTTTTGTTATTCATTGACTTTGTTTTAATTTTCATTTGTGCCTATAGTCTCTGTTTCCTCCAAATTGCTCTTACCTATTTTTGTTTTGGAGGGTCCCCCCCCATTTCCATTTGATGTCCATTCATCTTTATAGGCAAGGCTCTATAGTGCTGATTGGAAGCTGTGTATGCATGAGTGGACTGGTGGGTTTCACTGTAGAATGACAGCAGGAAGCCAGTTTTTTGGCTGAAGGGCATCCAGGTATTCGTATTTATAAGTTTTTGGAGGGGCTGTCCTGTTCCTTCAAAGAATAAAGATCTTCCAGTATCTTCCATGGAAATAAAAATGATCTCTTAATCTGTTATTTCTGAATTTAGGTATTTTCACATCACGTTTCCTTTGAATAGTGCCCAGCTCAGTTTGTTTTTAAAATAAAAGAATTGGACTTGATCCTTTCTATCCGTAGCCAATCTATCATGTTTTGCTACAACTCCTATACAGAATAATTTAGAGTGTTTAGTATCTCAATGTATACAGAATATATTGATCCCACACATTTGTTTTTCTACAAAGAGCCTGTGTGTAGCCCAGGGAAGGTTACTAATGAACCTGATGCATACTGTGCCTTCTGGAGATATGACCTACATATAAACTGGCATAATATAGCTCAGAAAACTAAAGTGAGAATCAGACACACCTGGTTTTGAATTGCAGCACTATCATATACAAGCTGTGTGACCTTGAGAAAGTCAAAATCCTCTCTGAACCTCAGTTTCCTCATTAATTCCACTGTGTGTCAGACCCTATACTAGCCCTGGAATGAAAGTTGCAAATAAAAACAAAGTTTCCTCCCTCCATGGAGCTTCTATTTATTATATGTTGTTATTAGCTATAATTCTGTCTTAATGTTCACATTTTATATCTTGCCATTTATGTGACTAAAATAATGCTAACATATACTTTTGTGTCCATACCTATACATTTAATGATCATTTCTCAGGGCTATTATATGCATTTACACCATTTACTTTTTTTTAGCTGTTGGCAGCTCAGCTTGGGCCAGGACTCGAACCGCTGTTGCTCAGAGCTCATACTCTTGAGCGAGCTCTTAACCAACTGAGCCACTCGGCCAGCCCTACACCACTGAATTTTTAAAATTTAAATTTAAAATGTTAAAAGTTTAATGAACTATAATAGATTGGAAAATTAACTAAAATAGATAGTATTTGTTTCCCTCAATTCACTTGAGGGCCATGTATCCTTGAGAGTGCTATAACTGGTATATACATGTTGCATCTTCAGCTTTTTTTTTGCTGATTGTTGTTTTTACATTATCTCTCATATCATAAGATATTGTTAACATTTAAGTCTAGGAATTGGGATTCCCAAGATACTGATTTTAAAAAATGCTGTAATAGAAATTTCTGTGCTTCAGAGGTTTATAGAACTCAAGGAGATTCTTTTTATAATGCATGTTCTTGAAGCATATCTCTAAGGGCACTAATGGATGCTTTTCCCCCTCTCATTTTCTCACTTTAGGTAAACTAAAACCAACAATTGCATTCATGTCAGGAAAACTGAAGATTCAAGGAAACATGTCCCTAGCAATCAAATTGGAGAAGCTGATGAATCAGATGCAAGCCAGGCTGTGAAGGAAAAGAAAAAATATGTCGACCTCTAAGCTCAAAAAGTAAAAGGGCTCAACAGTTAAAATCTAATGTTTGTTTTCTTCTCTATTGTATTATAAGGATATGCAAGTTCTTGAAAAAAAATAGAATTTCTGTATCTATAAGACTTGTAATCATAATTAAAACAGCTAGCTAATCAAACATAAGCTTCATTAAGTAGAATTCTAAGACATTCTGTTTTTTATGTTTTGTGAAGTTTGCCCTCTGAGCACTATAAACCATTCACTATCTTCTACGAAAAGTATCATGAGCAACCAATCAGGGTCAAGCAGTAAAATTAGGTCTTTTCAGAGCTTCTTCCCATGTAAAATGAAGCTAGTCAGTTCTAAAATTTTTAGTTTGGGGTTGTATACTAATGAAAATCCTAAGATATTGTAGGTTTTTATATGCTTTAAAGAAGATCTTCTATAACACAGTTTTCCAGGAATCACATAATATACTATTTAATACTATTGGGTTGTCAGAAAAGTCATGACATATTTTTTCTGTTTTTTGTTGCAAAAACGCGTCATGACTTTTCCGACAACCCAATATTTTGAAGACTAATGAAACAAAAACAGAGTTTTCATTTTGCTAACTAGCTTTTCAGGTTTAAGTTACCCGTACAAAAATATTAATATAATTCAACTAACTGCAGTATGTATCCTATTTTTAAAATGTCCTAAAATAAAATAATTTCTCCCCAGAAGTATGTATTTGGTAACAATGTTTTGAAATGAGAACATTAGAATAGATGGTTGTTACAGGTTTAATTGTCTGCTCCTCAAATTCACATGTTGAAGTCCAAACTCCTAGTACCTCAGAATGTGACTATATTTGGAGACAAAGCCTTTAAAAGAGGTGATCAAGTTAAAATGAGGCTTTTAGGGTGGGCCCTAATCCAGTCTGTCTGGTGTCCCTGTAAGAAGAGAAAATTGGAGCACAAAAAAAGAGTCCAGGGATGCACACACAGGAAAAGACCATGTGAGGACACAGTGAGAAGGCAGTCATCTACAAGCCAAGGAGAGAGGCTTCAGAAGAAACCACATCTACTGACACCTTGATCTTAGACTTCTTGTCTCCAGAATAGTAAGAAATTTTTGTTGGTTTAGCCACCCAGTCTGTGGTATTTTGTTCTGGCAGCCCTAGCAAACTAATACAATGGTTTGTTTGTCTTTTCTTAAAAAGTTAAACTTTAATGTTAGGGGATTTCATGTGTGTTTTACAAATGAGGAAACAGAGAATCAGAGATTGGAAGGACTAGCCCAAGGCCAAAATTAACAAGTCCTATCCAACAAAAACTTCACAGTACATGGACCTGGAATAGAACTTGAAGTCTTCACCTCTCCCTCCATGAAGCCAAGACAGCATTTTTGGGGTGGTAGCCTTACAACACCCTTGGCATCTCCCAGTCATTTCTGTCCACCTGAGGATCCTGGTCACGTGAGATGTTGCCAACTAGCTCCTTTTCTACTGAAGTTTTCTAAAGACTTCTCTTTCTCTGCATTCTCCAAATGTTCTCAAAGCTTTGGGAAATAAAAAGCAGAAAATATTCTGGATTATATGGTAATTCTATTTTTAGTTTTTTGAGGAACCTCTATACTGTTTTCCATAGTGATTGCACCATTTTACATTTCTACCAGCAGTACATTTGGTTCCAATTTCTCCACAGGATTACATATTTGAAATATGTAACAATTAACTGTTTTTGTACAGACATCATTTTGTCAAAAACGTTTGCACAGATTTTTTTTTTTTAAGATTTTATTGGGAAATTGGAGGGAGGGTAACAGCGTTGGGGAATCGGGGGGAATCGGGGAAGGGGAACAGACAGGTAGACAAATTGCTGTTTTGTTCTTCAGTCTAGTTGTGGAGGACGTCGCTTCACTGGCCCATGTTGGTATGATCATTGTGCTCTTCCCCGGTGAGGCAATCGGTCGCTGGTCGTTGGTTGGCCTATCACAGCGGCTTCCGGTAGCTCACAACGGCTACCAGCCGCTCAAACTGGCTGCCAGCCACTCACGTAGTTCACGGCAGCCCACTGCAGCAGGGGCTGCAGCCTACTCTGTCGCCTGCGACTCAGCAGCCCAGCTCCAGGTTGAGCTGTTGTTCATCATCTTAGCTGTAGAGGGCGAGCGTCACTGGCCCTCAGTGTGGGATCCAAACCGCAACCCTGCTGCTCAGAGCTGGTGCTCCCAGGCGAGCTCTTAACCAGCTGAGCCACCGTGCCGGCCCAAAGATTTTTTTATTCAGCCTAGACCAGGAAGAACGTTGACTGAGCCAGGTGTTAAGAATCCTTTCTCCTTTGTTCAGAAGTTAGTCTCTTTCTGGCTCAGTCATGTTCTCTCACCTACCTACCCCAAATGTAGGAGTTTCCCTGTCACAGTTGGGATGAGGCCAAGATGTGAGCCCCATATATGGCTAATCAGATATGCGCTAAATGTTATTATTTTGGAGATGTTCAGTGCTGTAATTAGAAAGGGCGTTAAGAGCATGGACTCTGCAGCCAGACTACCAGGGTTCCTCCAGCTACAATGTGATCTTGGGCAGATTTCTTAATTTATCTGTGCCTCAGTTTCCCCATCCATTAAATGGCAATGCTAACACCCACTTGATAGAGTTCTTGGGATTAAATAAATATTCTCTAAGCACTTGGTGTTAACCCAGTAAGTGCTCTGAGTGTGTTTGCTAGGTAAAATACGGGTGGAGGGCACTTGGTGGCATGTAGAAGGTCCAGCCTTACCTCTGGTGCCCTGCCGAGTAGGTGGTTTTATTGTATGCTTTCCCGGTCTTAGAGCGTTATAGGTGTTTTTAAGCAGCCCCGCTCCTTCCAAGGAAAGGATGCGTGTATTGCAGTTAGAAATTTCCACCAGGCTGCGGTGACTGTGGGTTGTACGTCTGTCCGTCAGATGTGTTCGTGCACATGCCTGGGTATAAAGGTGACTACTCAGTGCTTTAAAACAGGTGCCACACACCTGTCATGGAGCACGGTCTTGTAAGGAGGTCTGCTCCTAGCGTTTAGGCGGAGCTGTAGGGTGCTCCAAGGGGCAGCGGGGACAGCGGGCCCTGGGCGTAAGACAGGAGAGGCTGCTGCCCACCTCAGAACGTACCAGAGATCGTGGGTTCCACACCTGTCGGGGTGCGGAGACCAAGCTCCTGCGCGCGTGTGTGTAGTAGGGTCGGTCCACACCTCCTCCGGGCAGCGACAACTGCGAGCTCCGTGCGCGCTGTAGGAGGTGTCATTACACACTTCCTGTGGGTCTCGCGGACCA
>NW_017731374.1:5391425-5400046 GCF_001890085.2 Hipposideros armiger
CCCCCTGTCCCGCCCCGTCCCGCCCGGGCTGCCCGGCTCCCACAGGCCCCCCTCCGCTGTCCGCGTTCCTATGGACAGACGCACAGACACCTGCAGGTGGGTGAGAGCTCGCGCGCGGGTCGGGGACGTGCGCGCCGACACGGCGACCCGGCCCGAGGAGTCCCTTTGTGTGGGGGGCGGCCGCGCTGGGGTCCGCTCAGTCTCCCCCTCGGCGGCCGCGCTATGACCCGGCTGAACCCTCCTTTTGTCTCCTGCGGGAGGGAGGGTGGGAAGGCCGAGTCAGGGCAGAGACCAGGGCGGCGGGACGCCGCCGGCGACGGGCTTGGGGGCGTGCGGGGCGGAGACCCCAAGCGGCGGAACGGGCTCCGCGAGCGAGCTCCCGTGGCCCCCGCTCCGGTCCGCCTCCCCGGGGCCGGCCCGCTGCCCAGCATCCCCCGTCGCCACGGCGGCCGCAGGCGCGCTGCGTGGGTCCGGCTTGCCTGCTCCTGCTCTTGGGGCTGTTTGAGGGGGGAAAGGAGGGCGGGAAGGAGAAAGAAAAGATCTGCCCTCTTAGTTTCCAAGTCTTGTGATGGTTGTGGAGAGAGGGAGAGCGGCGGCTGAGGGTTTTGCCGGACTCGTGTCCTTCGCGGGAGGCACGCTGAGGTGCGTTTGGGGCGTGTGTGAAGGAACGTGCATTGCTTCGGTCCCTTATTTATTGTTTCTAACGGAGGAGGGCTTTCTCCGAAAGGCTCTTCCCCCGCCCCCCCGCCCCCATCTGAGGCTGCGCACAGTGATTTGTGTTTGTTATCAAATACATCGAGAAATGTATTTCCCTGGGTAGAAGGAGGTTGGGCTGACCGAAATCAAATCAAAATCAAACCAAAATCAGAGAATGGTTGTGGTTTTCGAAAGGCTCTTTTGCATTTTTATTCTTTTTAAGATTAAGATAGAGACTTAAAGCCAAGAAATAGAAGATGAACGTGGATGTGACTTTTACAAATTTTTACATATGTGTATTTTAAAGTTTGGGGGTAAAGTTTTGTTATGTCCCAGACTCCTTAGAATTAGCATGGCAGAATCTTCTACCTATTAAACAGTTAACGAGCGAGTCAAGTGGTGAACTGCTTCCCTAGTGGAGGTTAAGTTGGATAGCAGTAAACAATTATCTAGCTTTCCGTTCAGGCTGAAACCTTTATTTTTGCTCATTTTGATATAGAAGATCTTTCACAACACGTGAGGAGAACGTGAATGTTGGAATTGATATTTACCTCAGTGATTGTCCTTTTCCTATTTTTTTATATGTATTCATGTATTGTCTGTACGTAACCCAACAATTGGGTTGTATATTAGGGGATATACAGTATTTTGAAAAGTACCGTAGGTGATATTTATGATTTATATTATTTACCTGGTCACGTTTTTTATAAAAGATTGCTATATATTTGCAGGTACTTAAATAATAAATGAAGTTGAATGAGCACCCGGAAAATTAATTTTACAGATTCAGATTTTTAATGCAGGTACAAATTTGTCTCTGTATTAATCTCAATCTGCTGCTCACTTTTGGAGAGTTTTATTTATTTTTGCCTATTGTGTGAGAATCCATATTGACAAACTTAAATCTCACAGTTACCAACATATAACTGCTTGGGGGCCAGTTATATGTACAGCTATTTGTAGAAAATGGAGACTTTCTTAAAAAGATTTTAAAAAGCTTTATCCAAACTTGATGGGAAAACATGGTGGAAAATATTTAATAATTTTCATCAAGATGTAGAAATTCATCAGAAAACAATATACAATTTAATGCAGTTTTTAATTAGGTAAGCTGATTTTTGTCACTATGAAAAGGAGATAGGTATGCTTAAAATAGTGTCTTTTTCTAGGAGACAATTTATCCTAGATTCATGTCCTAGTTACATTGACAGATTATTATTGTATGCCTAATTTAGTAAATGCCTGGAGTGTGCATTTTTGTACACTTAAAACCTAGGAGAGGTAACATTTAACAGTGGTCATGCTAACCTTTTTGAGTTGATCAAATTTTATTAGTTCCTGTTCTGACTTCTGGTCTAGATTAGATAAATGAATTTAAACCCTACACAAAGGCACAGACTTCAGTGCCAGTTGGTGGAAGGCCGGTGAGCAAGGTTCCTCTTTTCCATTAAGGATGGCCCAAAGAGGCAAGGTATTGAAATTGGTTCAGGCTTTATCCTGAATGGTGGAATGGAGTTCTAAAACAGACCTCGAGCTTCAGCTCTTACATACACACTCTTCATCAGCTCTTAGAAGTATTAAAAAAGATAAGCTAACAAATTGAATTGCTTGTTTATGTATTTATTTACAAGACTGTCAGTGATAAAGTTTAACAAAGGGTCACTGTGTAAACTAAACAGTAAGAGTGTTGTGGCCTGTGTTGAGAATTGCTTGGTAGAGTTGTAGTTGTGTCTAATAGTTTTCTGGGATTGGCAGTGTAGTGTCTTTATGTGGACTGGCTGAAAGATAACACCTATTTTTTGTTGTTGTTTCTTGAATAAATGAGTAGATATTAATTTTCTGTTTTTTACATAATTAACAATAATATTTTAGTGTAATCAGAGGCATTCCAGAGACCCTTACATGTTTTCAACTGATTTCCCTTCTGGTACATTGTTGTTTAGGAAGGCATATAAATTATTTTTCACTTTTCATGGTTGACATTTTTATTTCTGCTGCTATTGATATTACAACAAATAAATGCTACTTTTAGAAATTTTGATTTTGTGCAGTCAAAAAGTTGGGTTTGAAATATAGCTCAGCAGTATAAACTGACATTTACCAGTTTCATTTTTTTGTTTCTTTTTAAACAACACTAAGCTGTACACAGTTAAATTTGATAGGCTTAAAAATCTATAGACTTTTCTAGCCTTTTCCTGTTTGGTAGTTATCAATGTGGTACCATTAAAGGAAACTCAAATGGCCACTTTAAGTTACCTAGAACCCTCAAATGACTAGTATTATCTTTAGTAATAGCCAAATACAAAGCTGAAAAGAACAGTTTTATTCTTTATAATAGATCCATGAGTTTCCAGTCCTTCTTTTCCATGCAGTTTTTTGTAGCCTGTTGGGGAAACAGGTTTGACTGTGAGAGGGGTGGACAGTGACCTCTCATTATAGCGTTTATGGTCCTGCATTCTTTAAGAACAGCACAAATCCTTGCTGCTCGCCAGAAAATGTAGACTTCATTCTTGGATTAATATTCTGCCACCAGATGTATGAGGTTGGCTCTAAAGAAGCTTTTTCTCTTAAATACTGTCAAAAATAGAGAAACTGAAGATTGGAGAGAAGCCATTTATTTTGAACAGCTTATTTTCTGACAGTTTGTGTTTGTAAAGAAACCTGTTCATAATATTTACTTTAAGAGATCTGCATAGTTGCAGGCAGAAGACCCACAGGTTTTATTTTATTTTATTTTTTTTAAAAGTTTCCGTTAAGCTTAACTCTTACATGATACTTCTTGACTTAGCTTCTGATTAGTTGATTTATGGACTTTATTTACCAGCATGATTGAGAATTCTTTTGCTGTGCTGAAATTGCACTCTGCCTGTGCTCTGGTCTGTTTCCTAGGTAACAAATGCACTGCATAGATTCCATAATGAGGACTGTGGTTGGCTAGTTACAGTGTAAATTTTGTTGTTTGGTAAAGCTTAGTCTCAAATTCAAATAAAGGTCAAGAAACCAGAAGTACTGAAAATGCACATTTTTGAATTTTATTTTGTATCCACTGTCAACAAAGTTTAATACACTTTGCTGGAGAAAGGGAAATTATGCAGCAGTGTTTAAATTTGTTTTGCAAAGTCTTAACACTTAAACAGTTGGAAAGCTCTTTGACTTTTTTATATTGGTAATAACAATGGCTCTACTGACAAAGAAGATGTGTTTCCGAAACACTTTATCACACTTAAAGGAATATAAAAAGAAAGGGATGTAGTCTAGGACATTAGTAATTGGCCCTTTTGTACTGAAAGAAAAACGACATCATATGTCTCAAAAGATAAATTGTGCAACTTGGTGTGAAATACAAATTTTTAAAAACTTTAAGAAGGCATTGAAATGCTTAAGAAACTTTTAGAAACATTAAGTCTTGCCATAAAATTATGCATTTTTACTCTAGCATTTCCCCCTCTGATCTGCCTGAATTTTGGCTGGCCCAGCCCCAGGGAGCCCCTCTCTCTTAGAGAATAGCTTTCCCTGCCACCTTCCTCTCCTCTTGAAATCTATGGCCTCTGTAGCTCTAGATGCACAGCAAGAAGTAATATGTGTGCAATTTTTAGTAGTTATTACCTGTTCATTTTAAAAAATACTTGTAAACAATCAGAATTCCATTAATACCTACTTTCTAATATTTTTTTGTTTGATGCTTGAAAATATTTCTCCTTTGTTAATCATCAAGGATTTAGTTAGCTGAAATATTTTTTTAAATTCTTTTAATTCTAGAGAATTATCCAGAGTTGTCTCTGTTACTTTTCCTTGCTTGGATGGATTGGTTTTGGATTATTTATTTCCCTTTTTAGTTTTAATTTCAAGAATAGGACATATCTTGGTTGGATTCTGTCTTCTTGGTTTTCCTCAAAACTAACACTGCTTTAACCATATCTGTCCTTTTCTAATTGCAAATACTGTGTCCCTTCAGTTTTACCTTGTAAATATTTTCCTTATAAATATTTACTATTTAAAATTTTTTTATCATTGCAATATTTAAGGCATAATCACCACATATCAAAAGCTACACTTTTCTATCATGAGACCTCATACTTCTGCGGTAGAGTTAACAGTATCCTAACCCAGCTAGGATTACTTTGCAAGGGCTGCCATAAAAGGTGTGACTGGCCTCTCTCCTTGTCTTGTAGATGGCTATCTTCCTCAGGTGTCTTCACGTGGTCTTTCCTATGTGTCTGCTGTGTCCAAATCTCCTCTTCTTATAAGGACATCAGTCCATATCCTTAGGACTCACCCACATGACCTCATTTTACTTCAATTAATTACCTTTTTAAAAGTGCTATCTTCAAATATAGTCATATTCTGAAGTATTGGGTGTAAGGACTATAAATTTGGGGGAACACAATTCAGCCCATAACACAGCCCATTGTCTTTCATACATGCATATACTTTACTCCATTGGTGTAATTTTGTAGCAGTTTCACCTTTTATGTCTTTTTTTTTTTACTCTCTTGGCAGTTTGTCACTTGAGTACAAGGCCTAACACACAGCAATATGATCAACTCTTTATGCCATAAAAATAACTAAAGTGGGTAGGTAAAGGCCTTATTTTGTTTGTATTCACTCTTCATATTTATTGTTTTTAAATGCTGTGTTTTGAATAAAGTGGAAAATTTTTAGTAACTGGTATGGAATACAAGAGAATATCAATGTGGCCAAATTCAGTGGAATTGCCAATGCTCTTATTTCTTATGAATTCTGAGGACATGTTTATTTTGGTGCTGTTTTTCAGATATTGGTCTTGCTGCTTGCATGGTAAGTTACACACCATCCTGGTCATTTCACACATTCCTTGGCTGATGACCCCTGAACCTAATATCCAGTCATGCCCTTGCTCCTGAAATCTAGATGTACGCAGCTACTAACTAGACATAGTCACTTGATATTCCACAAACAGTTCATATTTAACACGCCCAGCACTTGACTTATCTTTCTCTTCAAATCTGTCTTTTATTTTTTATTGTAGTCCTTAGGATAGCGAATGGTATTGCCTTACATCCATTTTCCCAGTCCAGAAATTTAGGAGTTATCTGTGACTCCTTCTTTATTCTCAGTCCCCATCTTCTATATATAATCAAGCCTCTAGACCAGTCAATTTCTGCTCCCCAAGATTCCTCAGTTCTGTCTGTTTGCCCCATGGAAATCACATATGATTGTCACCTTTGCCCATCACTGGTCTTGGTTCTGCAGTTAAATATATTCAGTGTACAACACAAGTCCTTATGCTAAGGCTTCTGTAATCATCATTTAATAGACTGAAGCTCATTAAATCCTCATGAATGGCTCGTGTGAATAATATCTGCTGTCTTTCATATTTAAAACTGTTCAGGGCCGGCCGAGTGGCGCATTGGTTAAGAGCTGGCTTGGGATGCCAGAGGGCCCCGGTTTGGATCCCACAGATGAGGGCCAGTGACACTGCCCTCTACAGCTAAACTTGGAGCTGGGCTGCCATGAGTCCCCAGTGACGGCGTAGGCTGCAGCCCCTGCTGCAGTGATTTGCCATGGGCTACCGTGTGTAGCCAGCAGCCGCCGTGAGTGGCCGTCCAGAAGCCGGTGACTGATCTGCCTCGCCTGGAAAGAGCGCAATGATGGTACCAACTTGGGCCAGTGAAGCAACGCCCTCCACAACTAGACTGAAGAACAAAAGGACAGCAACTTGTCTGTTCCCCTTCCCCCAATTCCCCAGTGCTGTTCCCATCCCCCAATTCCCCAATTTAAAAAAAAAATACCTTAAAAAAAACAACAACTGTTCATTTGTGGCTTTTATACTTGAATGTCACTTTGATGGAATACAAATACTTGGCTCACATTTTCTTTGCTCAAGTATCTTAAATGTTACTCTGGTGTAGGGTTTGGCAAATCTTTTCTGTAAAAGGCCAAATGGTAATTATTTTAGGCTTTGTGGGCCATAGATCACTGTCACAATTATTTATGCCACTGCAGTGTTAAAGCAGCCATAGAGAGTATCTAAATGAATGAGCATGACTGTGTTCTAATATAACTTTATTTACAAAACCAGATAGTGGGCTGGATTTGGTCCACAAGCCATTGTTTGCTAAGTCTTATCTACTCTATTGTATTCTGGTAACAAGTGTTGTCAGAGTCTAATACCAATATGATTTTCTTTCTTTTTAAAATGACCTTTGTGTGTGTGCCTAGATGCCTAAAGGACTTTTTCTTTATCTTTAAAGGCCAATAATTTTATTAGAATATGTCTTAAGTGTTGGCTGTTCTCTGTTAGTTTTTCCATATACACAGTGTGTATTTTATTATGTTAGCTCAAAATAAATATTTTTATCAATTATAGATTTTAGTATTTATTGTTTCATTGTTTTAATTTTCTTCTTTGAGATTTCCTGTTACATATATATGTTGTATCTTCTTTGCTTGTCTTTTATATCTATATCTTTATATTCTTTTTATCTTATTTAAGTTTACCTCCTGGACAAAACTTAAGATCTTCATCTTTGGGGGGAAATGTTTCCCACATGTGGTTTAAGTAAAGGTGGCAAAAAAATTCAGTTACTTTTAAAAATCTGTCTAAGGAATCATTTTCTGGCATCTGGATGAACCCAACCAATTTGACAGACTATATCAAGAGCCATAAATATATTCATATCCATTTATCCAGTAATTCTAATTGAAAAGATAGAAAAAGATACATACACAAAAACCTTCAGTGAAGCAGAGATCAGGGACCAATGGCTAAATCTGGACTGCTGCAGCCCAAATCCAGCTACAACCATTCTTTGTAGCTGCTTTTGTGCTATAGTGGCAGAATTTAGTTGTTACAGAAACTTTGCAACGCAGAAATACTTTCTGAGCCTTACCAGAAAAAATTTGCTGACTCTACATTAGAGTATTATGTGGACTAGTGAAAAGTTGGCAATAACCAGTATATCCTTCAATAGGGGAATTATGAGATAAATCCTGGTGTAAGCACTTGGTGGAATAGGATAGAGCCATTGAAAATGATTATAGCGATTATTCATCCAGTAAATATTTATTGAGCATTTGCTATGCATTAGGTACTTTTCTGGGTGCTGGGAAATCAGGAAAGACAAAAATTCCTGCTGCCATAGAACTTTAATTTTAGTAGAGGAGATAGAGAATAAACAAGATAAATACATAAAATAATATGTAAGGGGTAAGTGCTGAGGTGAAAAAAAGCAGGCAAGGGAAATATGAAATATTTCAGGGTGAGGGCTTGACAATTTAGATTGCCAAAGAAGGCCTCACTGAGAAAATGACTTTTGAGTAAGGACTTAAAATACATGAAGGAAGGACTTTAAAAAGGTACTTTACATGCCGGTGGTTGGAGGAAGAGTATTTGAGGCAGAAGGAACAGAAACTACAAAGGGCTGACTAATGCATTTGCAGATTTTGTTACCTGTGGGGGGTGTCCTGGAACCAACCCCCTGTGGATACCGAGGGACACGCGTATTATTATACCTCAGAGGGTTGCTGTGAGGATGAAATGAATGCATGTGGATAGAGTAGGCACACAGAAGAAACTATTATCGAAGTTTAAATATCTAGAAGCGAAAGTGTTTGAATGCTGGATACCAGAGAAAGTTGAGTTTAACAAATATTTGTTGAAAGTTTTATGCGCCTGTCTACTTTGATGTCATGGGTCACACATAGTAATTTATTAAGAACATTTTATTTTATTTTATTTATTGTTAGTTTCAGGTGTACAGAACAATGCAATAGTTATCCTTTTTACCCTTCACACAGAAACAACCCCCCTCCCCCATCTACTGCCCTCCCACCCCCGATATCATGCTTATCTATTACAATTCCTTTGACTCCATTCCCACTCTCTACTCCACGTCCCGTGACTATATGTATATATAATTATAGTTGACATACAGTATTATTCA
>NW_017731374.1:5401736-5411736 GCF_001890085.2 Hipposideros armiger
TATTAATTCTTCCTATCCATGAGCATGGAATGTTTTCCCATTTGTTTGTATCTTCTTTTATTTCTTTCTTCAGTGTCTTATAGTTTTCAGAGTACAGGTCTTTTACTTCTTTGGTTAAATTTATTCCTAAGTATTTTATAGTTCTTGGAGCAATTGTAAATGGAATTATTTTATTAAGAACATTTTAAAGATACTCATCTTAGTGGTTTCAGATTGTGTGCTGTTGTAACACTTATACTATACACGCTTTATAGATGGTTATCAAATTTTGGAGAAAACAATGTTTATTTTTATTTCAACAGGAGAAGCAGTGTGACGTAGGTGAATGGCCGGAGTGGGTCATGGAATGAAACCGGGGGCAGGATGAGTGGTAAAAGGTGAAACACGGTGTTCAGCCAGCTCTAGGAAAGATTACGTATTTCTTGGCGCTTGCAGGAACTTTGCTTTGTGAGTATATAGGTCAGGGCAGTAAATAACTTTATTTACACAGACACACAGTGGTTGAAAGGAGATCAAGTAGAAAGTGATAAGTGAGGATGTAACCCCATCCTTTGAAGTGTGACACCAAAATTCTGGTATTTGAGTGTCCCCTCCTCAGAGAGGCAGAAGACCACTGAACTCACGTCATGGATATAGTTAAGAATTAACTTTTTTTGTTTGTTTTTAGTTTTTCTAGAAGATATTTAATTTTTAAAATACATGGGAAAGCTTTTGGTAACATTTGAAGTATGGAAAAAATGAAATTTAACTTACAGAGTACTACACATTTTGTGAAAAAAAGTGTGTCCCTAATGTATTTTTTGTTGTGACTCTTTGGGGATTGCGTAAGATTCTATTACTTATAGTGGGAACGATCTGAAATTTTTTCACAGCGTTGATTTTGTTTTCAGTAGGAAGTCTTCGGAAGTTACACTTTTTCAAGCTGTTGCTTTTTTTTGTTTTGTTTTGTTTTTCAACAAAGCTGGGTAAATGCAGATATAGTCAGCAGTGTTTCCACCACACTAGCTTTATAAGAAAGTTTCTGCCTTCCTTGCAGAATCGTGGGTTGTAACTTAGGGTTTCTGTGGGCACATTAATTCTGAATAGAACCTGGGGATTGTGCTTATTAAGTCGAAGTGTGGCAGTTTGGGTAGCAAGTTCCTAACAATCTCAGGTACTTATATGCTTTGTAGTACATGGCTGTTGTAGCAGTTGTGGTATTTAATTGAACCTGAAAGTCCCTTGGACTTTTCCTACTCCATTAAAGTAAAGTGACTGCAAAGACCTCTGAGAACATTTTAAAAAATGCAATTCAGTATTTATGATTTAGTTAATAGTTAAGCCAAGGACTTCTAGAAGCATTTAGGGATGGGGGAAGGAAGCCATATGTTTATAGAGACCTTCATGAAACATGAAATTGTGACACTGAATTAGCCTGTTTTTCCCAGCTCTCTGCTCATATACCAGGCTCTGGTCCAAAGAGCAGCATATGACTCACATTCCCCTTAACACCCTTGTCAGTTATTCTTTTAGGGTTTAGGTTGATGCATCATATGTGCATAATTAATCAGGAATGCTGAGGAAGGATGTGTGGAATCTATAGGTTTTAAGAAATGACTATGATTGAATGTTTCAGTTTGATTTTTTTGAGTAGGAACTTTTGTTCAGTGTGATAAATAAGCGGGGTTAGCAACAAGGGAACTAAATTTATATTGACTAGAACATCGATCAGATTTTCTGTACCTGTAAGATCAAAGTATAACTCTGAGATATTGTATCTTTTGACTTTAATTGGTAATTCTTAATCTTTTGTGGGCTTTGACCCCTGTGAGAATCAGATAAAAACTTTGGATTCTCAGAAAATGCACATCTGCACATACAACATTTAATTTGTTATAAATTTTAGGAATTTATATTTTAGAAATTAAGTGTGGACCCCCCTCTCCCTCCAATGCATTCTTCTAACAATCTCTGTTTTGTGTAATTACATTTTAGCATATTACTTTATCCTGTCTAAGACAGAAATCTTAAAAGTTTGCGATAAGAATTAGGTGAGTGAGCTTATGGGCTTCCAGGGAATATTTACTTTTTTGAAGGAGGAGAGAATACATGGTATTTTTCCATCCGAAATTCATTTAAACTGTTGTTTCTGATAAATGTACTAATGTGCATCTAGTTAAATCATTCTTCTGCAATACAGGTTACGAAGAAATCGTGTCTCCCTACTGGTGTATTCACAAAGGCAGCCTAACAAGGAAAAATTAAAAAGTTTTAAAATTTTTGTTCTCATTTCTATGGGAAGAAAGAAGGAGAATTCATTATGTCAAGCATTACAAGTAAACGTGTATGATAGTGGCTACATATGATGATGGCACCTTGTTGGAACACCCCATGAAAGATAATTTGCATGGAAGATGATTATTCAATAGGGCTTTAATTTACAAGAAACATTCCACCATTTAATTGAGCCTTTTTGCACACACTGCTTCGCTTCAATAGATTGCAGTTGCTCCCTGCATATGTACAATGCCATAAGTAAGACTGGTTAAATCAGATTCAGTCTCGCCAGAAGGTAAAACAACAGCTGAAAGTCATGTCGTAAAAACATACATTATTAAACATTTGAGAATCGTTTTTGAAATCGGTTTTCTGTTGGCTGGTTTGTGCCATAAAGCTGATTGTCTTTTTTTTTCTTTCTAATAAGATTTGTATAAGATTATTTGGCCCTGCTGGCCACTAGTTAAACTGTATGGTTCAATTTAAAAATCTTTCTATCTTTATAGGCCATTCACCTATATTGTACTTTTATGAACAGAACATACATAGCCTGCATTTATAGTCAACATAGAAGATTACTTGGTGATAAAGAAGACACTAAAATAAACATTTCAACAAATGCTGACTTGTGATTAAAATGCGTAGAAAGATTACTATATGGTAGAAAAAGAAGATAATGTTGGAATGTCTAATGTCTTCTCTGTGTGCATTAGCAGAATAGAGTATGGATAAGCTTTATCATAGAGAAGAAGTTTTGGATGAGCCTGGAACTGACTCCTTGTGAATGTTCTATCCTTGAGACATTTAAAATAAGCAATGTTGTGAGAAGCCAGGCCCGTTCTTAATGGGAAAACTGAAAGCACTCAAATGAGGAAAATACTGAAGGCCTGCAATTGTCAGGAACAGATAAGGATATCTGTTGTCACCATTGTTTTGGAAGTCCCAGTCAGTGCAGTAAGGTAAGGCAACAAAAAGGGATACTGGTGTTGGAAAGGAAGCCTTACAGTTATCACCATTTGCTGGAATACTGATGAGAAAGAGGAAAAGAACACTCCTGAGAATAAGATGGAAGTTGAAAGTGGTGTGAAGGGAGGCTGAAACCCGTTTTCTATTGGGTACCCTCCATGGTTTTGGTGAATGAAGGCTTTCTGCTGAAAGTGGAGGGGCTGAGGGTAAAATTGGGCCACTAAGAAGAATGGGAATAAATTGTGTGGAGCAGTAGCTGTGATGAATAAGTATTTAGTATAGCTCTCAGGCTTCAGCTGAGGGTGAATTGGTAAAGACACTGTGGAGCCAGTCATCAGAGGTCGGTTCCTGTTCTGGACTCTGTGAGCATAAGCAATTGATTACCTGTGTGATTACCACCTGAGGTGATAAAGAGGTGATTCAGCCCTTTTCTCAAAAGTTTGCTCCAGAGATCTGATATTTGACTGTATAAAACCCTGAAGTTGGCAATTTTGTAGGGTCAGTTATAATTAAAGTAAGGAAGAAAGGAATGATGAAACTGTTTAGGAGAAGAAACCTGTGTTTTATTTTCTAGGTGGACAAATCTGTCAGTAGAATGTCTCTGATTATGGGCCAAAAAGCCTAGATGATAATTCCTACTTTCGAGGGAGTAGGACATTGTGGAGATCAGCTAAATCAGGCGTGACAGTGGGTATGAACTGTTTCCACAGTGCCCAGTATATGGTAAACTCTTAGTAGATACCTGCTTTGAAAACAAAAGCAAAAATTGTGTGCTCTGTGAACCTGTAATTTCCAGATACCTAAACAACCTTGTCTCTCATACATCTTTTCAATTCACAACATCCTTAAACATGCTCGTTGGGCTGGTCCTGGCCCCTGTTCCTTTAGCCCTGCTTTTGCATCCTGAGAAACCCCTGCTTGAACCTGCTGCTCCTTGTTCCGATATCTCTCCTTTATCAGCCAAATTTTTAGATAAATGGATTACAGTGCTGCCCATTCTCTTATCACTAACTCTAATCTCAGAGAATTTGGGGGGTGCTCTCTCTTCCAATCATAGTCTCAGCATAGATAATAATTAGACAACTAAGTAAACTATCAGGTGGTAATAAATGCCATGGAGAAAAGTAACTCAAACTGGGAGGATAGGGAGTGCCGGGCACATGTGGGAGGTTTGTAGGGTGGTCTGGGAAGGCCTCTCTGAGAAGAGGCCACTTAAGCAGATCTGAAGGAAATGAAGGAGCAAATCATGCAAGTATCTGGGGAGAAGAGCATCCAAGTAGCCAGTGCAAAATTTCTGAAGTGGGGGCAATGTTGTATTTGAGGAAGAGCAAGGAGGATTTTGCAGATGGGACAGAAAGCAGTGTCAGAGAGTTAAGTAGGTGGAAGTGAGTGACATTGGGAGCATGTGGAAATGATCTTCTGATTGCTTCTATTTCCTCAGTGAGAGTGAGAATGGAGCAGAAGGAATTGGAGATTTGGAGAGATGTTCAATTAGGACAGGGAAAGTGAGTGGATTTGAGCAAACTGTGATGCCTGGACAAGCAGCACCAATACCATCAGAAAGTGTTAGAAATGCAAATTCTTGGGCCTCATCCCAGACCTGCTGAATCAGAAACGAGGTAAGGGCAAACAGTCTGTTTTAAGAAGCCCTCTGGGTTATTCTAATGCACTAAAGAGTTTGAGGATGACTGGACTAGGGAGATGAGTATAATTACTAGGTAGTCCTGAGGATCCACTTGAGTTTAGTAGTCTTAAGTTTAATGGGAAACACTCTAGGTTATGTTGAAGAAAGAAACGGATGAGGGAATTGAGTGTGTGTAAGGGATTGTTTTAAATGATGTACTATGAAATCTAATCTGCATAAAAGAAAGGAGGACAGGGCATTGGGACAGTGAAAACATGATAGGATCAATTGACTTCAGGTTCCAGTGGTTCAAAGAATAGGTCAGTGAAAGAAACCGTGACACAGATCTGATTGATCCCAGATTCCAGGTATTTTTCCTAGAAAATCTGGAAGCCACATGACTTCATAATCAGTATTTCCTGACTTTAGAATTATATATCAGAGCAAATAATTTTGAGTCAAAAGTTTTGAGTTCAAGTCCTGTCTTTATTATTTTGTCATGGGTAAGTCACTTAATCTCTCTGAACCAATTCTAATATCTGTACGATGAAACTGAAGGCACCTAACAGCTCAGCCTCACAGTTCAGACTATGAAATGAGAGCCAAATGTATGAAAATGTTTTGTAAAATATGGAGTCCCATCTCCCAGTCTGTGCCTTCCACTCTTCCCCACTGCCTTCCTCCCTTTCTATATCCTGTATTTTGTTCATATGGTGCAGAGAATCTTGCCTCATGGCTATGACATAAGTATGAATATTGTCGAAAAGAAAAAAGTATTCATGACTGTTGTAATTACTTGCCTTGTATAAAATATTAAAAATACATCAGACATACTCTTCTGGCCAGGGAGCTGATTTATCAGCTCACCTGTATTAGGGTTCTCCAGAGAAACAGCCAGTAGGATGTGTGTGCGCATGTGTGTGTGTGTACACACGCATACACACAAAAGATTTATTATAAGGAATTGGGTCACGTAATTATGGAGGCTGAGAACTCCCACGTTTTGCAGCCAGCAAGTTGGAGACTTAAAGAGAGCCAATGGGGTAGTTCACATCCAAGTCTGAAGGCCTGAGAACCAGGGGAGCCAACGATGTAAATTTCAGTCTGAAAGCCAGCAGCCTCAAGACCCAAGAAGAGCCAAAGGTTTGAATCCAAAGGTAGGAAGACTGATGACTTAGCTCAACAGCCAGGCGGGAGGAGTTCCTTCTTACTCTGTCGTTTTGTTCTGTTAAGGTCTTCAATTGGTTGGACAAGGCCACCCACATTAGGGAGGGCAATTTGCTTTACTCAGCCTACTGATTCAAATATAATCTAAGCCAGAAACACCCTTAAAGACATATTCAGAATATTGTTGATGAACTATCTGGGTACCCTGTGGCCCAGTCAAGTTGACACATAAAAGTAACCACCACACTGTCTGAAACAATAAATGAGACAAAATATATTAGGCAGTGGTTTTTAAGACATTGGATATCAGGTAATGAAAGTATAGTGAGTGATCTCTGAGAGATGAGATACAAATAAGATAAACCCTATGATTGCCCCAGTTTACCATCTGGAAAGGCTTTCTAGGCTGTGGTGGAAGGGGGAACCCAGGTGGAGGCTGCCAGGCTTCCTGAGTTGAGAAGATGGGGCTGGGAGTCTGAGGCCACCGGGACTAGAGTTCATAGGAAGAGGTAAGACTATGTCTCTTTGTAGACATGGTCCTGTTTATAGAAAATCCCAAGGAATCCACAAGAAAACAGCTAGATCTAATAAACAAATTTGGTAAACTTGCAAGGTGAAAAAGTCAGTTGTATTTCTATACACAAGCAATGAATAATCTGAAAAAAATTAAGAAAGCAATTTCAGGGCCCACTGAGTGGCTCGTTGGTTAAGAGTTGGCTTGTGGGCCAGCCGAGTGGCGCGAAGGTTAAGAACTGGCTTGGGATGCCAGAGGGCCCTGGTTCGGATCCCACATATGAGGGCCAGTGACACTGCCCCCTCTACAGCTAAGATGGTGAACAACAGCTCTACCTGGAGCTGGGCTGCCGTGAGTTGCTGGTGATGGCATAGTAGGACTGCAGTGGGCTGCCATGAGCTACCGTGGGTGGCCAGCAGCCAGCATGAGTGGCCAGCAGCCAGCATGAGCTGCTGTGAGCGGCCATCCAATAGCTGACTACTGATCTGCCTCAGCCTGGAACAGCGCAATGATAATACCATCATGGGCCAGTGAAGCGACGTCCTCCGCACCTAGACTGAAGAACAAAAGGACAGCAACTTGTCTGTTCCCCTTCCCCGATTCCCCAATAAAATCTTAAAAAAAATAAATAAAAAGAAAGCAGTTCCTTTTACAACAGCATATAAAAGAATAAAGTACCTAGAAATAAGTTTAACCAAGGAGGTGAACAACTTGTACACTAGAAACTATAAAACAGTGCTGAAAGAAAATTAAGAAAACCTAAGTAAATGGAAATATGTTCTGTGTTCATGGGTAGGAAGACTTAATATTGCTAACATGTTAATATTCCCCTGAGCCATTCCCATCAAAATACCATGTGAAAATACCAAAAGCCTTTTTTACAGAAATGAAGAAGCTGATCCTGAAATTCATTTGGAATTAGCAGAGGCCCTGAGAAGCCTAGACAATTTTGAAAAGCCACAAAGTTGGAGAACTCAGACTTCCTGATTTCAAAACTTACTACAAAGCTGTAGTAATCAGAATAGTGTGATATTGGCATAAGGATAGAAATATAGACCAATGGGATAGAATCGATGGATCAGAAATATACCTATATATCTATAGCTAATTGATTTTGACAAGGTTATCAAATCCAGTGGGAAAAGAATAGTGTCTTCAACAGATGGGACAATAGTCCTCATACCATATATAGGAAAATTAACTCAAAATGGATCAACAACATATAAGAAGGGTTAACCATAAAACTCTTAGAGTAAAATAAATGTCAGCCAAAGAAAGCAGAAGAAATGTCATTCTTGCTGGCTTTAGGTCATGAATTCTCTGTTGATTGCTCAATAAAACATCATGGGGCTTTTACTAATCTGTTATCATACAAGCATGAGATTTAACAACACAAATTAGGTGTCTCTTTATGATGTCTGAACTTGTGCTCATAGCATCCCAAACTGCTCAGAATCCATTTGGAAGTTTAATGATCTAGTTTTTTTAAGTGCTGGTTATCAGCAGGATATCACATGTTCTGGTATTTAAATATAATTCCACAAGAAGAAAAACCTTATTATCAAAGACAAAAATAGATGGCTTTTAGTTTTTTAGGAATTTGTTGTTTTGAATTATCCTTGTGACTCTTCTGAACATTTCTATAGATAAGCTTGGCTTTCTTAGTGCCTGGTACACAGGTGTCCAGTGATTATTTATTGATGAATGAACATTATGTAAGGTGTGGTGATCATGAAAATAAATTCCAATTCCTTCTGTTCTCTGAGACATTTCGAGCAGATACATATTATTGCTACAAGTAATAACTGAGAAATGCTGGTGTACTTTTGTGTACCTTTTGGAGTTCAATGACATTTTTGTACAAACTTGTTTCTTATGAAACAGTAACTATATGAGAATAATTGACCCCATTGGATTATGTGCATGTAGTTGTTGGGTTAGTAAAACATTCAATTAGTATTTCAGTGAGTACTGATATAAATACATCACTTTGTCTCTCGTTCCTAATTAAACAATATTGCAGGAAGTAGACCAGTATAATAAAAGAGAGGTGGTTCAGTCTCCTCGGTGCTATGTCATCTTAATTAAGATCAAAGAGCTCTTAAGTTTTGTGTGTTTGGGAAAATGGCAAAGTGAAAACAGATTTTTGCCATTTTACACTTGGCTTGATTGATTAGATTGGTTAGAAAGGAAGCCGCAAATTAAATTGCTTTTACATTTTAAAAATACTTAAGATGGAAAATAGAAAAGGCAGAGGTAGATAAACATGCGACATGTATATTACTTCCAAGGAAATTTAATTCAGTCTCTAGCAATGGCTTTGGTAGAAGTATTACCTTCATTTGTAGATAAGATAATGCATGTGGTATAGTCTCCAGTAACTAGAGACAGAATGAAATTGATATTTTGCATTAGTTGTGCATTATTTATCATGTCTGGTAAAGCGACAGCATATGTCTGATGCTTTTACCTTACATGCCCCTAAATGAAATGTCTTTATTTTTGTCCACACACTTCAATGATCACTGCTGGGCATAGAATTCTGGTTTTAAAGAGCTTTTTTCTAAGAAACTGGAGACCATCTTTGTTGTCTTCTAGTATTTCATGTTGCAGATAAGGTATCTCATATTCTGTTTTAGTCTTTATCCCTAACATTGCTCCCCGACCAAAGCTACCCAAGTCTTAACCTTGTCCTGTTTGTGTAGTATCTCTACCCGTCTCTACGCAGCTCTAGGCCACTTTCCCTTTACCTGAATCATATTTGATATCTATCCAGTCCCTGTCTTCATACACCTATCTCAGCTCCTCATGGCTTTGAAAGGGCCAGAATCGTTCCGTCTTGGTTCCATGCCACGGTTATGAAAGCTTGACATGTGCAGTCATTGCCATTGCTAGCTTTTACCTTGGATCCTGATCCTCATTGACCCAGTTGGGACCAGCTTCCTTATTTCCACTCGCCATATCTACTTTGCTGTGGCTTGATCCTTGGTTATAGTTGTAAGTCATCCCCCTTATCCCACCCCGAGTCTAAAGCTGGGCAAGATGAACGTACTAAATTCAGAAGGATTTGGCTGAGCCTCCAGTGGGTCCTGGGAATAGCTGCTGAGGACACCAGTGCAGGAGCTTATTCTCATTGTGTGGATCTAATATCCAGCATGGGCTTCTTGGTCATAATAGGTGCAATGGAAATTTGAATCCATATGGTGCAAATTGCTTTTAGAGTTGAGTGGATGATGGCAGTACCCCCAACTTAAAAGGTGTGTGTGGCCCGAACTAGCAAGATGCGGGGCTGTGTGATGACAACTGGACAATATCTTTTCTACCCTTATAACACAGCCACCTACCATTGTAGCTACCATCATCACAGCCATCCATTCGAAACTGATTTCATTTTTGTACTCATGACTCTCAATTTGAGAAGTAACATCAGATGCAAAGGGTGGAGGGTGGGCCTGGTAGGATGCTGAAACTTC
>NW_017731374.1:5414236-5463599 GCF_001890085.2 Hipposideros armiger
AATTATACTTCATTTTAATTATTTTAAGTTCAAATAGCCCCTGTAGAAGAGGATTAGTAAGTCGGCTTTAATGACCCCGATGCTGCCCTGACACCTTGGGGTTGTTGCTGGGTAGGGCTTTGATGCCTCCAAAGGAGTCAGGGTTTGCCATCTGTGGTAACTTGGATTGCTTTTTCTCATAGAAACAATAATGAAAACTCTAGTTGGCTGTGTTATATAGTAGCATTCTATACTTCTGGTCAGCAGAGTGAGCTAATTGAGATTTTTGTGGGTGGCCTGAGAGCCTAATTACTTTATGTATAGACTTGTTTTTATGATAAAATGCTCATTTATATTCTAGAGCAGCGGTTCTCAACCTGTGGGTCGCGATCCCTTTGGGGGTCGAATGACCCTTTCACAGGGGTCGCCTAAGACCATCGGAAAACAAAAAGATATTTACATTACGATTCATAACAGTAGCAAAATTACAGTTATAGAGTAGCAACGAAAATGATTTTATGGTTGGGGGTCACCACAACATGAGGAACTGTATTAAGGGGTCGTGGCTTTAGGAAGGTTGAGAACCACTGTTCTAGACCAATTGGTTTGCCATCTTTGGACCTCAGTCTTAAAGAGATTTGACATGTGTTTTATGTTTTATTTCCCCAGAATTCCCTCCACAGTGGATTGCAGCACATTGTATCTGAGGCTTAATACATGTTGACCCTTTAACTTGTGTGTCAGAGATGGTTTCATCAGTGAAGATATTTGGGTCAGTGTTCTATATACTGAATTATCACAGAACATTTTACTGTGCTGGCTCTGAGTTGACATTTGACACATTTCCTTTTCTCTTTCGCTCTGATTTCCAATCAGTTACTCATTGCCCATCCTCACAGGACCATAAACACTAGAAATACATTCTCTCCTGGAATCCACAGCAGTTGACCTCTCCATAAGCACACAAATCTTGAGAAAATGAGCATTTCCTGTGGTTTTCATTTATTCGTAATGGTCTGTTCTCAGTAATGGTGAAGTAGACTGATTCTGGGGACCACCGGTGGTCTGTTCATTGCCTGAATTATTTGGCTGTTCTTAATGATGCCATTACTCCTGCTTTATTGGTGTTTATTGCTGCAATTATTCATATGTAAAAGCAATTTTGCCTAGTACCTATTATATGAAGGGGAATTTATTACTTATTTCTTTTTTATGTAATTTTCTAGTCCTTGTAGGTAGGATTCCACAGTTTTACTTCCCCTGAGTGACAGAAGCCACATTGTGTCCTCAGTTGTCGTTGCTGTTTTGCAGACTTGTTACATTGCATAACTGAAGTACGAAAGGACAGAGCCTCAACTTCCTGAGTCTGGGTGAGCTCGGAAGAGAAGGCACAGCACAGAGGAATTTGGGGCTGTTAGTGAGGGCCATGGGAGTAGGCGAAGTTGGAAAGCTCCTTCTAAGTTTTTTATTCTGATGTATCCCCACTGATTAATTTTCCCAGTGCCATCCTAATCACTGACTGTCTGGGGTCTTGGTGTTTATATACCGGGAGTGCCAAAACAAGGTACACAGGTGGACACTTTGGTCAACATTGCTCAAGCAGTAATTCGCCATCATCAGACGTGTCTGCGCTGATGGTAACCATTTTGAGCGCCTCTTGTAATTGCAGAAGTCAAACGTGACTTGTATTCATCTTTTGTTATCGGTCTATATTGAGTATTACAATTTTAATAGTTTTCCTTTCTTAAAATGTATACATTTTTTGGCCCCCTCTGTATATATGTATGTGTGTATATATGTGTGTGTGTGTATATATATGTATGTGTGTGTATCTATCTATCTATCTATATATGTTGTTCTACAAAGTTTAAAGAAACAAATCCCTTTCGTACATCTCTAGGAGGTGCTAAACAGGTTGAAGTTACTGCTTCTGTAAGCCTTGGAGGTGTTTGTGAAGAACTCCTTCAGGCACTAACATGTTTATATACCAACGTTTTCATCTCAGGTTTTATACAGAAAGTATTGTCTAGGCATTAAGACACTTTCCTACTTCAGCATCTTTATACTTAGTGTTCTTTGCGTATGATTTGCCCCCCACTCCGCTTCCTATGACTTGCTTCTTTGTAGTTCTCAGTTCTCAGCTTAAGAATCACTTTCAGAAAGGCCTTTCCTGACCATCCTCAGTAGGTCTCTCCTATAATCCTCTGTCATAGCACTATCTCCCATCAGCTGGTTTGGTCCTGCTTGACTTTCTTTGCTTACGAATCCTTTGCCACTTACCATTTCATGCCGAGCTGGTTGCCCTTGGTATGTACTCCTATGATACCCAAAGCAAGCACCTTGTACGTAATCATTTTCTATCATTACCATCTATCATTATCAACTTCCTTCCTCACAGTTAGAATGTGCATTTCATATGTCTTATTTTAAGTTTTTGAATTCCCAACATCCAGCATAGTTTTTAGATTATAGTAAAGATATAATAAATGTTTGTTGAATGGCTCCATTAATGAGTGACTGTATCCTTTTTGTGGATGGAACTATAGAAATAAAACCAGTGTCACAAAACATGTATGTTCATTTATTCATTCCAAAAATGTTTATTGAGTGCCAGGAGGTGTTCTCACAGTGGAGTGTAAAGTAGTGAAAAGAACAAAGTCCCTGCTCTCTTAAAACTTAGATAGGTGTATGATCTGTCCATACCTCTAGATCCATTTCAATCATACATAATTCTGGAATAGTTTTAGATTTCCAGAAAAGTTATGAAGATTGTACTGCGAGCTCCCATACCCAGTTTCCCCTGTTGGTATCTTACATTAGTATGGCACATCTGTTATAATTAATGAAGCAATAGTGATACATGATTATTAACAAGAGTCCATACTTTAGTCAGATTTCTTTAGTTTTTACCTAATGTCCGTTTTCTGTCCAGGATCCCACCCACCATACCACAGTACCTTTAGTTATCATGCCCTCTTAGACTCCTGTAAGCTGTGGCAGTTTTTCTGACTTTGTTTTTGATGATCTTGATAGCGTTGAGGAGTATGAGTGTATTCTGTAAAATGGAGACTGTCCCTCAATTTGGGTTTGTCGGATATATTTCTTATGGTTAGATGGGGATTATGGGTTCTTGGGAGGAAGACCACAGAGATAAAATGTCATTCTCATCACATCATATAAATGGTACATGGCTGTCCATGTGAATTATCGCTGTTGATGCCTTGATCACTTGGCTGAGGTAGTGTTTGTCAGGTTTTTACACTGTAAAGTACCTGCCCCCCCTGCCCCATACTTTACTTTTTGGAAGGAAATCACTATGTGTACAGCCCACACAAGGGTAGGAAGCTATGCTCCACCTTCTTGAGGAGGTAGTATTGACATAATTTATTTGGAATCTTTCTATAAGTAGATTTGTCTGTTCTCACTTAGTCATTTATATCAACATGGACTCATGGATATTTATTTTGTACTTTGGTTTATAATTCAGTATTATTTTATTTGTTGCTTAAATTGTTGTAGCTTTGGCCATTGGGAGCTCTTTGAGTTGGCTCCTTTGTCCCTTTGGCATACTCCCATCAGTTTGTTTTTTGAGTGTTTTCTTATTTCCTGCTTTTATCGGGGTAGGAAAAAATATTTTTAAAAAATATATAAATAATTTACCCTCAGTGATTTCGTATAGAATTTGAAAATAATTTGATGTGCTTATATGAACTCAGACTATTAAGTAGATGAAAATTTTCATTATTGTTTTTTTGTGATGATTTATATAGCTACTTCTTATAGGTGGAAATGTATATGAGTATGTATTTTCTCAGGATATATAGTGTGTTTTTGACCAGTTTTATTCTTCAGTTTTCTCAGATATAATTTTCATTTTGCAAATCATATTAGAGAAGTTTTACATTTCTCTGGCTTTCAGGGACATTTATGGTTGCCAGTAGCTGAGCAGATATCATTATGCTGGAAGTATTTTAGTGATTATGTATGCTGAGTGGTAAGATTGCTTAGTCTAAAAAAAGGACTCCATAATATTTGGCTTTCTGTTATAATTACCAGCATGCTTGCCAGAAATTAAGTTTAGCTTTTAGAAGCCTGGAATTCTTCATATGTTTATCTCTAACTAAATATTTCAGAGACTTGTTATGAAACTGTCAGTAATTCCATTATATATGTTCAGCTTATTCTGAGTTACAGCTGATGGAATAATATATAGCAAGTGATTGTACAACATGGGAAACGCTTAAGATAATAGGATATAAATAGTAATATTTAGTTTGATTACAACTTTGTTTAAAAGGAAACAAACTGACCCCATATACGAATAAAAGACTAGAAGATGATACCAGAATATTAACAGTGAATGTCTATTAGGTAGCGTGACATGGCTTTTATGTTATTTTCCAATTAACAAAAAATTGTCACGTATTACTTGTTTAATGAGGAAATAAGGGGATTTTTTTACATTTAGGAAAAAGTACATTCTGCAGGGATTTCTACTGGGTACTCACTTTTTGTTCCATTCTAGGTTCTGAAAGTTAAAAGGGCTTTAAAAAAAAAACCGCCATGACTTGGGTTGATTTTTCTCCACCAATAATCTGAAGAGCCAGTTCTTATGTTTGTAACATTAACACTTTACAGCTTACAAATTTTTAAATATGTCTTATTTCATTCTAAAATATCTGTATCAGGTGGATTTTTACTTTGGTTGTACACGCAGATGGGTCAGAGTATAAGGGTTATCACTCAGGGTTAACGTACTGAAACCGTGACTTAACACCTGCTCAGCGGAGCCTGCCTGGCCTTCGGGTGGCTGCTGACAGACCACGTTGTGAGGGACAACCTCACATTCCTCTCATAGGAGACTGATGGCCTCAGTGGATACCTTGGGGAGCCTTTTTGGATTAAAAATACCTAGCATTATCTGGCTGCTTTGACATTTTTTTAGTGGTGAGGGGTAGGTGAATTGAGGCTTGGAAGTTGCAGAGTAGCTTTAGCAGGCTGATGTCACTAGGTGTCCTCAGAATGAGAGGTAGAAGATTACAGTTTATAGATTTTATAGGTTATATGTTCCAGTCTTAAAAATTTGCAAAGGCACAATTAAAGGCAGATAGATGCATTTTAAGTCTATTTTCTTTTTGTAAAGCCCTTTTTTTTTTAAAGTAAACCATATTTTTCTTTCTAACTTAACATTTAGAGATACATTCAAAGAGATTTCTTTTTTTAAATTCTTAAGCCCAAAGAAAATTCCTTTTTTTTCTAATAGGACCCTGTCCCTAATGGCCAGTGCCCAACCTCCTGTTCTTTCTGTCGCTGGGAAATATGATAGGCAAGAGAATAGGGACTGGAGTGACCATTTCCCTGGTCACCCCCCTGAGGGTTAGTCTGTTTTAATAGAAGATTCTAATGTATGAATAAACCAGTGGTGGGATCACCACAGCATTTGGTAGCCCAGCTCTGAAGTTAGGATTGCAACATCAAAAACGTGGTCTGCGTTCTAGTGGTCTCATCTCATGGTGTTAGTGGGATTAGTTCCTCCAGTCTTGTGTGCCACTGTGCATGGGATAAGCCTGCCCTGTGCCTTGATAAGCAAGTGTTCTTTTCAGTAGAGCGCCCATGAATTCTTCATAATGGGATTTATCAGTACACTAAAATGATAATCTGTAGAATGATAATCTGCAAATTGTAATGTCTCTTTTCTTAATGCACTCAAAATAGCCTTTAAAAATAATTGCAAGAAAACTTGGCTGTCTGTTCATAAAACTATTTCAAAATTGAGAAGTAGCTGTGTATGATATATACAATAAACTATTATATTAACATTTGATCATATTTACTTTATCTGTCCATCTTTATGTGCATGTATACATGTGTATATGAAGTTATATATGTATGCACACACACTTTCTTACTGAACTGTCTGAAACTAAGTTGCAGACATGACACATCGTGGGCTTCTTTTTAAGTGCAGTTTATCTAAACAGCCCCTGTATTGCTTTGCTAGTACTTCCTTCCCCTCTAGTCCCCCTCTCCCCACATTAGCACCCCCATCTGGGTAACCCATGTTGACAACAGAGTATGTATCCTTCCATATTTATTCCATGCTCATATAATTACATGCACACATATATTCATGTATGCAGTTTTGTCACTTTTACAAAAATGAAATTATACGTACATTTTTCTGCATCTTGCTTTTGTTGCTCAAACCTACCTTGGGGAACTCCTTTAAAGTCAACTGATTTAACTATAATTGTTTTTAATATCAACTTTAAGATATATTTCACATACCCCAAATACACCTATTAAAGCTGTACAATTCACTGGTTTTTAGTATAGAGTTTTGCAACCTGATCACCCACAATCAATTTGAGAACTTTTTCATCACCCTAAAAAGAAACCTGGTAGTCATTAGTATTTACTTACAATATCCCTCTCACTCCTAGTCGTTAGCAGCTACGAATCTACGTTCTGTCTCTAAAGATTTGTCTATTTTACCCATTTCATATAAATGAAATGTGTGGTCCTTTATGACATGATTATTTCACTTAGGATAATGTTTTCAAGGTCCATCTGTGTTGTAGCTTTTGCTGTATCTTTTTTTGCTGAATATTTTACAATGATCTGGTATTAGAAAAAACCAAAATATTTAAAATTTACAGTATAACAATTCATTAACAATATTGATTATGTGGACATTATATGGGTGATCATTTTACTAGTCTATCAACTTTTATTATTGTTTGATAATAAAAAATTAGGAAAAAGGCTGCACCAGAATTTTTTCTATGATCGCATTATTGTAATATTTACATATTAAAATTTTTAAGTCACACATAAAGAGGAAAATGCCTTAAACATTTGAAAATTATGAAATTATTATTCTAGTCCTTTTGGGTTTTGTTTAAATTAAATTTCTAAGCTCTTTGGGATTTCGTGTTATGTTTATTCATTCAATTTTTGAAAAAAAAATTGATGAAAAACATACTTCCATCTTTTATCTCCAAGCAGCAGGATTTACCCAGTGAAACCAAAACAATTCTAAAAAGTAGAACAGAAATGATACATAAAAGGTAGAGAGAGGATAACAATCACCTGATGGGACTGCTGGGAGAAGTTCTCACATTCAGACAAAAAACCTGTTAGTCCTGTATATATCCCATATCAGTGTGTTAGAGTAAAACAAGAAAAACAGAGATGGGCTAGCCGAGTGGCGCGTTGGGTAAGAGTTGGCTTGGGATGCCAGCTGTGAGCAGTAGAGCCCCAGTTCGGATCCCACATTAGGGCCAGTGACACTGCGCCCTCTACAGCTAAGATGGCAAACAACAGCTTGACCTGGAGCTGGGCTGCTGTGAGTCGCCGGCAATGGCTGCAGTGAAGCTGCAGTGGGCTGCCATAAGCTACTGTGAGTGGCTGGCAGCCGGCGTGAGCGGCCAGCAGCCAGCGTGAGCTGCCAACAGCCGCCGTGAGCGGCCGTCCAGTGGCCAGCAACCGATCTGTCTCACCAGGGAAGAGCGCAATAATAATACCAACATGGGCCAGTGAAGCGACGTCCTCCACACCTAGACTGAAGAACAAAAGGACAGCGACTCATCTGTTCCCCTCCCCCAGTTCCCCAATAAAATCTTTTAAAAAAAGAAAAAAAAGAACAACAGAGATACTGCAAAGCCTGTGAGATCTGGGAATTACTGGACACCACTGGTGCATGCCCAAATGAGTTTCACTGGGTAAATTATGGGGCTTGTGTGCTTGAAGATAAAAGCTTTCCTAGAAGGAAGTATGCCAATTCACCAATAAAAACAAATCTGTTCTTCTTAGCACTGTTTTAAGGAATGTTCATTTTGTCAAAGGTTAAAATTATTGGGTGTGTTAGTTGCCTTGTGAATATACTCTGCTTGAATATATACAATTAATATGATTATATTTTGATGAATATATTCTTAATGAATCTATTGATATTCATTAAATTCTGAGTTGAGCTCAAAAATTTTCCACTATGATCAAGAGTACAGAGCATGAATATGAATATATGCTGTTGAAAATATGAATATAATCTTAATGAATATATTGGTATTCATTAAATTTTAAGCCAGATTCACAAATGCCCAATATGGTGAAGAACATAGCTCATGAATATGAATAAACTTATGAAAATGGTCATGAATATATTGATATTCATTAATTTAAAACTGCATTAAAATGTTTTCCCTGTAGGGCAGTGAAGACTATATTCATGAATATATTCATAAGGAGGATATATTCATGAATATAATCATTATAAAGAATATATTCACATTTATTGAATATATTCATGAAGAATATGTTTATAGGAAAACTAAACTACAGCTCTTTGCTTTTTACACATTCAATAGTTCTTAAAATGCTATGAAGCAGATACTAAAGTTCTATTGAAATCTTTAATAAATGAAAAAGTATAAATTTGATATATTCAGTGAATTGATCTATTTACGAATTGGCTCCTAGTGAATCATTTTTGGCAAATTAATTTAAAACCCTCTCTCTCAACATGAGATGAAGCATTATTTATTACAACATCTATTCTGGGAAACCAAGACAAGAAATAGGATATTGAAAACAGCTGGGATATCTGAGTACTCAGAGAAGATCAATTAATGACACTAAAGAAATAGTGGTACTTGTAAGACATGATGACACTGCATGGCATCCAAGGAGCAAAGTACTAACGCAAATGAGACGAGTATGTCAGGCAGTGAATGTAACCAGGCTTTGTTATTTCAAGTTCCTGTTCATTTCCCTTGGGTTTACCTTCATGAGACTGTATAGTTTAGTAATAGAGTGGTTTTTATGGTTGAACCACCTACATTTGAAAACCATACTCCAGTTATGGCCTCTGCATCTTGAGCCTTTTTTTTTTAACTGAGATATAATTTACAGACAGTAAAATGCACAAATCTTAAAAGTGTATCTAGATTGATAAATTTTTTAATATGGCTCTTTTCTGCATCTACTGCGAGAATGAAGACCATTCTCAGCAGTCAGACTATGGACGTCCAGAAGATATTAACATCACTCCGAAGGGACATACAGTTATTGTGTGGCACCCAGTGAAGGGACTTCAATCAGATCAATGTAGAACTCAGTCTCCTTGGAAAGAAAAAGAAAAAGCTCTGGGTTGACAAATGATGGGGAAATAGACAGAAACTGGCTATTGTTGGCACTATCTGTAGTCATGTACAGAGCATGATCAAGAGTATTACATTGGGCGTCCATTAACAAGATGAGGTCTGTGTATGCTCACTTCCCCATCAACATCGTTATTCAGGAAAATGGTTCTTTTGTTGAACTCTGAAATTTCTTAGGTGAAAAATACATTTGCAGGGTTTAGATGAAAGACACTGAACATGTATCAAATTCAACTGCTTTGATTCAACAAGTCACAGAAGTTAAAAACAAGGATATCAGAAAAATATTTGGATGGCATCTATGTTTCTGAAAAAAACAACATTTCAGGAGGCTGCTGAATAAGATCTAAGTTGTCCAGCTACAGAAACAGCAATATGTCGGATGATTCCTCAGACTTATTTGTGATATTTTAAAGATGCAATAAAAGCCTTGTATTGAAAAATAAATTCTTACATATGTATACACCATATGAACACCACCAAGTAAAATGTAAATCACTTTCTTTACCCTAGAAAGTTTCCATATGCCCCTTCCTAGTCAATACTTACCCTCTGGAGGTAACCAGTGTTCTGGCACCTATCACTGTAGGTTGTTTTGCCTGTTCTTGAAATTCATATACATGGAATATACAATAAGTATTCTGATGTGCCTGGCGTCTTTCACTGAGCATAATATTTCTGAAGTTTATTTATTATAGTTGTGTGTGTCAGTAGTATGTTCTTTTTTATTGCTGTCTATTGGATGAATATGCAACAATTTTTAGTCCAGTCTCCTGATTTTGAGTTGTTTCCAGTTTGGGGCTGGAATAAGACTACCATTTATAGGAGGTCTGACAATTAAGTCCATGAACTTGTTGCGACGATGTTGCTAACCTTTTTTGATATCAGAGGAATTATTCATTATGAATTTGTACCAACTGGACAAACAGTTAACCAAGTTTGCTATTTGGAAGTGCTGAAAAGGCTGCATGAAAAAGTTAAACAACCTGAACTTTTCACCAACAATTCATGGCTCTTGCATCATGACAATGCACCACCTCACATGGCACTGTCTGTGAGGGAGTTTTTAGCCAGTAAATAAATAACTGTATTGGAACACCCTCCCTATTCACCTGATCTGGCTCCCAGTGACTTCTTTGTTTACCCAAAGATAAAGGAAATATTGAAAGAAAGACGTTTTGATGACATTCAGGCCATCAAGGGTAATATAGTGACAGCTCTGATGGCCATTCCAGAAAAAGAGTTCCAAAATTGCTTTCAAGGGTGGACTAGACACTGGCATTGGTGCATAGCTTCCCAAGGGGAGTACTTCAAAGGTGACCATAGTGATATTCAGCAATGAGGTATGTAGCACTTTTTCTAGAATGAGTTCACAAACTTAATTGTCTGACCTCATATTGTGCTTTTTATGGGCACACATACTCATTTCTCAAAGTTTTATTTGATGAAAGGATTATCAGTTATAGTGTATTACATACCTAACAGGTATTAAGCACCACATCCTCTCTGCTTTGAGAGAAAATACTGATTAAAAAGGAAGTTTTAGCAACAAAACACAAAATAAATATGAATATAAAAGGGGGGTCATCTAATATTTATTAATGGATTTTAGTTTAGATATGGAATGGGGAAGTTCAGAATGGACTTTGCAGATCACTAAGAGATTTGGGTCTTTTCTTCTTAGAAGTGCTGGATGCTACATTAGGTGCTTACCATACCTTCTCATTAACATTAACAGCAACATTGACAAGTGGGCGCCACTTACATTAGATTGCACACACATCTAGGGTATACCTGGGAGGCACGTCTCCTTCTTTTGCTATAGGATAATTTAATATATTTTCAAACATGGAGCTGATGATAATCTGAAGTTTACTATTTTCTTTGGTTGCATCAGTATTGGCGGCTGAGGAGGTTAGCCCTGTTACCATCTGCAAAATGATAGCGCTTAACTCAAAATGAAGGGAAACTGGGAATCACAGGCTTGCTTTGTGAGTTTTTTACCTCATCTTTGTGTTATGGTAGTTCAGAAAGTAATGTTCAGGCTTCAGTCTGCTACTCTGAGATCTCATAAATTAAGCATTCTTCGTGATCTGTGTTCACCTTGAGTAGATTGATGCTCTGGACAGCTTAAACACTGCTCACCCAGAGGCGTCCTGCCGGCAACAAGCCAAATTTCTCAACCCATTTATAACACACACACACACACACACACACACACACACACACACACACACATTATAAGCACACCTTTTGGGGGAAAAAGTATTATTAAAATCTCTTAACAGTCTGTGGGTACTCAGAAATAACCATCTACTTCACATATAAATCTGAGTAAACAGCCATTAAATGTAAATAGGTACTGAGTGGGCCAGATCTTGTGAATACCTTGGTTATATGATGTGTTGCATATGATATTAATTTTCTGATGTTCGTACAAAGAATTCTGTAAAATGCTTTACTCCTTCATTAAGCTTACCACGAAACTCTGAGCCTCTTAAAGTCAGTACCCGTGTCTGATTTATAGTTGCTATGCTGTAGCATCTAGTACAGTTTTACAATTTATTGTACATAGAATATGATTACTCTTTTTTAATGAATAAGTATATGAAATATCTATTGTGGAAATATACCTTATTATGGATTATCATAATATTTGTAAGAGATTCAGGTGAAATACCAAGTCATTGGAACATAGATTTTCCTACAGTATTTTCATTTTTTTAATGATGTTTGTGTTGCTATTTTGCCCATCAACTAGTTAAAGGTGATAGATGTGAACCCTTGTCTGTGTCTCTATTGTCTTAATAAAGATGTCTTCTTTTCTTCTGTGTACCCAATTTTTGTATACTAAAATCCTTACAGTTCCACAGTATATTAGATTCATTTTTTAGCCTTTCTGTTATCTGTGGCCTTCTATAAAATGGAAGGAAATGTTTATCAATTTGGAAAGTTTTTCAATTTTTCTATACTATTAGACTTGAAGTAAATGTTAGGTCTGAGAAGCTCCTCAGAGACCACCATTCAACCCCTTTATTTTACTGATGAAGAACCTGAAGTTCTAGTGACTTCCTCACTGTAACTCATGCCACACTGTTTTATGATTACTTTTTTAATTGTACACATTTTTTGCTGGAGTTTAAACTCAGTGGGAATAGAGATCACATTTGCCTTATTTAATATGCATCTCTGGCACTGAGCACAGTGCTTGGAAGAGAATACAGCAGGTCATATTGAATGATGTTTCGTTATAACGAGATGCTGTAGCAACTTAACTTGTTTATATCAATTAGCCTATGGTAACATTGGTTTCATTATAAGTTGTTTTGCTGCAAGTCGCAGAAGCTGTTGACCTTAAGCGAGGACTTACTGTGATGTTCAGTTATTGGCGTTGTATAAATAAACAAATGAATGAAGATTGGTGAAGGGACTTGCAGCCCACAGCTGCTGAATCTCAGTTCAGCACACTAAAAGTTGGACATTTGTAATCTAATCAACACTCTAGAGTCAATGTTTGTGGGAGTGATTGATTTCCTTAAGTGCATGCCAGACTCTACAATTTACACATTTTCACACATTGGCTTTCAGCACACAGAGCTTGGCTGTACAGGATAGCAGTTGACCAAAGAAACAGCAGAGGTTGTGCTACCTCATTTTTGCCAGGGTAATATGTGAACTCATTCTTGATAATACATAAACTCATGAATTACGTATGTGGATGGGACTGTAACAAATGTCTGTTTCAGTCCCCTGATTTCTCCTTCCCAATAAAGTTCTGGCTCTTTAATTTGACCTTTGTAATTCTCTGTTACAGCCTATTTTTCTGAATTCATATCTTGCTACTTTCCTTAACTTACTCTATTTTTAAGCAAATGAAAGTATGTGCTGTTCTCTATACACCCCGAATTCCCCACCTTCTTGCCTTTACTCAGCATTGTTTTCTCTCTGTAATGCCCACATTACTCTGCATACTCTGATCCTATTCATTCAGTCGATCCACAAGTATTTATTGAAGCCTCATTATGTGCCAGGCACTTGGCTAGGAGCTGAGATTATAATAATTAATAACACCATAAGCCTTATGACCAAGCAGTTAACACTTTATAGTAGAGTATCATAGGGTCCCAAGGAGAGCAAATGGAGTGGCATCTAACCAAGTCTTGGTGGTGGTAGAATGGGGAAGGGAGGTTGAAGAAATTATTCTAAATCAGTGGTTCAAACCAAGGTGGGGTAGAAACACCTTGGGTTGTCACAACTTGAGCGGGGAGAGTGTGCTATTGACATTCAGTGGGTAGAGGCCAGGGAGGGAGATTGAAAAATACCCTATCTATGCACAGGACAATCCCCCACACACACCAACAAAGAATTATTCAGCCCAAAATCTCAATAGTGCCAAGGAGTGAGAAACCTTGCTCTAAATCAAGTTGGAAAGATTGCATAGGAAGGTGTTTAATCAGGAAAAAAAATAAATAAAAGGGCAGTATTTGTAAAGATCTGGAGTTGAGATACTTTGTTTTGGATAACTAGAATGAGTTTAATATAGTTAGAGCTCAGCTTTCGAATGGGAAGGAATTAGGCTTGAGAGGTTAGCCTCGCAGGCAGGATCCAGATCTATGTTGAGAAATTGGACATCTCTGGCTGTTTGGAGCCTTTGATGGAGAGTAATGTTACTTACTATAGGCAAAACCTTAAATCCGCAGTAATGTAAATCCACTGACAAGTAAACAGTTTATACACTTTGGTGCTTTGTAACTAGTTACAAATGGGAGTTTATCAGAAGTCACCCATGGTAGAGCACTGGGGCTGAGAACAACTATTCTCGTAAGTCTGAACTCTTCCTTATCCATCTACTAAGGATCATTGATGAAGCAGTATAAGGGAGGCCCTTGTTAGCTGAGGATAACTGGCAGTGAAAGGGTATTTAAAGTGAAGCACTTAAAGTAGGGACAAAAATTGTGTAGTTAGTGAGGGGACTTGATTGGGGCTTTGTGTTGGAGATCCCCAAGACCACATTCCCAGGCGAGAAGGACTCACAGAACTCAGAAAGCTGTTAGACTCATGGTTACAGTTAATTACAGTGAAAGAATATAGATTAAAACCAGCCAAGGGAAAAGACAGACGGATGAAGCCCAGGAGAAACCAGGCATAAGACTCCTGGTGTGCCCTCCCAGTGACTCACATGAGGACACAGTTAATGTTCCCAGCAACAGTATGTGACAAAACGTGAAATATTGCCAATCGGGAAAGCTCACCAGAGCCTTAGTGTCCAGGGTTTTTATTTTATTTTAGGCTCATGTGACTAACCTTAGCTACCGAGTCTCCAGTTCCATAGAGGGCAAAAACTGACACAACGTGGCCCAAAGCCTGAGGCATACAAAAATACAGGCAAGATACTGCATGAATTTAGAAGTCTTTCTTTGAATGGACAGGTTTTGAGCAACCCTACCTGCTGAATTAACCCTTCATTGCACAGGCCTTTTTTTTTCTTTTTAAGGTCAAGGAAATTACATTTTATTCTGCTTTACTATGGTTTTTTTAAAATTGTGATAAAATATACTAACAAAACTTACCATTTAATCATTTTTTTAAAAGATTTTATTGGGGGAGTTGGGGGAGGGGAACAGTGTTGGGGAATTGAGGAAGGGGAACAGCCAAGTTGTCCTTCTGTTCTTCAGTCTAGTTGTGGAGGATGCCACTTCACTGGCGCATGTTGGTATTATAATCATTGCGCTCTTCCCAGCTGAGACGGTTGCCGGCCATTGGATGGCCGCTCCCGGTGGCTCCCGGCAGCCCACTGCAGCCTAGGTCATCGCTAGCGACTCATGGCAGCTCAGCTCCAGGTTGAGCTGTTGTTCACCATCTTAGCTGAGGGCGCAGCTTACTGGCCCAGCTTATTGGTGCATGTGGGAATCGAACCGGCAGCCCTGTTTTTCAGAGCCCGCATTCCTACCAACTGAGCCACTTGGCCGGCCCCCCATTTAACCATTTTTAAGTGTACAGTTCAATGGCATTAAGTACATTTACATTGAACATTGTTGTGCCACCATCACCACTTATCCATCTCCAGAATTTTTTCATTATCCAAAATTGAAAATTTAATGTACCCATTAAGCAATAACTCCCTATTTCACTCTCCCCCAGACCCAGGTTACTACTATTAAACTTTCTGTGTCTTTGAATTTGACACTTCCGGGTAACTCAGTATATAAGTGGAATCATACAGTATTTGTTCCTTTGTGTCTGCCTTATTTCACTTAGCATAATGTCTTCAGAGTTCATCCTTGTTGTGGCATGAATTTCATTTTTTTAAAAAAGATTTTATTGGGGAATTGAGAGAGGGGAACAGCGTTGGGGAATCGGAGAAGGGGAGTAGACAAGTTGCTGTCCTTTTGTTCTTCAATCTAGTTGTGGAGGACATTGCTTCACTGGCCCATGTTGGTATTATCATTGCACTCTTCCCAGGTGAGGCAGTCGCTTGCAGCGGTTCACAGCAGCTCATGAAAGCTCATGCCCGCTGCCGGCCAGCCCCACTGCAGCCTACGCTGTTGCTGGCGACTCATGGCAGCCCAGCTCCAGGTCGAGTTGTTCACCATCTTAGCTGTAGAGGGCGCAGTGTCACTGGCCCATGTGGGATCCAAACTGGGGTCCCTGCTGCTCAGAGCTGGCGTCCCAAGCCAACTCCTAACCAAGGCGCCATGCAGCCGACCCATGAATTTCATTTTTATCTCTGATACTGTACAGGCTTCAAGTAAAAAAAAAAAAGCACGCCAAAAATTATTGATAGTTTTTTTTTAATCTTATGTTTTAAAAAGTTTATGTAATTGAAGGTCTGTGGTAATCCTTTGAAGGAACAAGAAATGTCTTGAGTGCTCGTTGGGAGGTATAGTTTTCCTGACAAAATTGTATAAAAGCAAAATGCAGTATCCTTCACCAGTTTCATTTCATTCAGCCAGGTCAGGAAGCGGGATGTTTTTGCAAAAATATTTCTTTGCTTCTTTAGTTTTCTCAAGGGCCTCTCTTGGAGATTTTATTTATTCTTTTTTTTAAGTGTCAACTGTATTATCTTTGAGAGTTCTTCACATTTGCTAGCTGCTTGTCTAAGTCTGCCAGACGTTAATTTGTTTAAATGGCTTTGAATTTGATTAAAGTAGTTACCTAGCATTTTTCAGCAAGTTCTTCAAATCCTGCATTTTTGGAAACGTTTTTAGTTTCAGTTTACATCCATCCTACTTTTATGTGGTCAGGTGTTTGCAGCACCCAAAAATCAGAGAAGGTGACATAAACAGGTTCTCAGAAGTAGACACTAGTATTTGGTGGGGGGTGGGGGGCGTTTGAGTGCATACTGATCATCTCATTGGTGAATATTTTTGTGTATGCCAGTTTTTGCCTCTCTCCACAATCATCATTATAGATAGGGTCATGGTTAACGAGCATCTGGATAACGAGGACTCCTGTGCTTTATTTGTGGGAGTAGTGCATGTTTGCTCAACTATCTGTTACAGAGTTTAGCTCACTTATTTAGGCACTCATTTAGGGCCTGCAGTGAGTGGATTTTCCTCACGAGCGTGCTTGTTTAAACTTTCAAAAAGTTTGGCAGACTTACAGAGGATTAAGGATCTTTGGTTTTAAGCTTTTATAGTTCCCTTGTTTCTAATGCCTCGTCTCCTTTTACCATGTTTAAAGTAATCCATCCTTAGTGTTTACAGGCCTACCATACATGCAAGTACATTATAAAAATAGATTGCCAGCCTAGGGAATCAGGCCTGTGTTGTTACAAGAGGCAACTGTCTTAGATGGAAAGGTTTAAAAATCAGAAATCAATGGATTCCCTCCCCCCTCCACCCCCATCCTCACAAAACAGTGGTGCTTAGTGTTCAAATGTGTCATACTACAGAGATGATTACCAAGAAATCAAGATGGACGGTCTGGCGATTACTAAGGTAAAAACAAGGAAAATTCTCTTCCTTCTCCAGCACCTTAGTTACGTAGGTACTCTGGGGGTTGTGGAGCAACGGCTGCAGCTCTGACAGCCAGAGGGAGGAGCTTGTGCACCATTTCTTTGGAGCAATGCAGCCCATCATCCCTTCTGATGGGGCACAGAATTCAGGAATATTACCCGGGAGGCGATATAACATAATGGTTAGTCGTAATGACTCAGGCTGACTACATGCGTTTGAATCCTGACTCTTATTTTACTAGTAAGTATGTGACACCGGACAGATTTCTTAAACTGACTTAGTTTTCTCACATGTGAAATGGAGATAATAGTAGTACCTCCTCATAAAGTCAACACATTAACATATCTGATGAGCTTAGAACTGAGCCTGGCATATAGTAAGTGCTATGTCTGTGTGAGTTATCATCATTATCTTTATTGTTAACTTCAGTTCTCAGAGGAGCTTTCTCTGACATTTCTAAATAGGTCAAGTCTCTTCTTTATAAGATCTAATAGCACCATTTATCACAGTGATGATAATGAGTACCATTTAGTAGGTTTACTTACTTGATTATTGAGTTAATGACACTTTCTATGGCAAGTGAGAGTAAGAATCATGTTTGTTTTTGCTCACATTGTTCACAGGCCCTGATAAGTGATCAAAAAATATTTATTGAATGAGTATTTTTACAATCATAAAATAACTCAGCAATAAGATGTTATTTCACCTCTAAAATTAGCACAGATTAAAAAATAGTACTATCATAGCTAGGCAGAGAGGTAAGGAAATAGACACTATCGTGTGCTGCCGTTGGGAGCTGTCTGTGGTAGACCCTACCTTGAAGGCAGTTTGACGAAAAGAATTAGAAGTCTCTGCTTTTGATTCTACATCTAGGCATTTATCAAAATGATATAGAGGTATATTGAAAGGTTAACATAAAAAGACGTTCATTGTAGCACTTAGGTTTGTGAATAATTGGAATCAAACTAAGCAAAATGCCTAAAAATAAAGGCTTAGTTAATTATAGTGTATCCATCATTAGAAATCATGGAGAACCATGGTTCTCAAATGATTCTTTTCTTGACTGCAAGACAGTCACCAAACATTAGATAAAAACACAAGATTCCCAAACTCACTCTCTTGGGAAAACTAATCAGAATATCTAGAGTTGAGCTAAGAAAAAGATTCTGTATCTTCTAATGAGAACCCTAGGTGGTTTCAGTGACAGCCTCATTTGGGAACCACTGCTGGCAGTGGCTCTCCAGTATGCGTTGACTCTCGGTCAACTGAGCCCAAGCTTCTGCTCATCTCTTAAAGCCACGTGAAATGCCAACTACATTAAAATCTATTGGAACCCTGGAAAACAAGGAAAGAGGACTTCAGAAGAACTCCCCGACACACACACACACACACACACACACACACACACACACACATCTGGAAGAAGGGAAGAACATGGGATCAGATTATCCAGAAAGCTAATTAGTGCTGAGCACCTAACACAAGCCAAGGAAAAGTCTGCTCCCAACCCCTGGAAAAATTAATGGATTAGTTTCCCCCCAAAAGAACAAAAAGATTTTCCTAAGCATTGGAGCAGTAAGGCTTGGTTCAGAGGTGATAGTTGTGGTTACTGGCAGCATCTCCTGAGCTTTAGAGCTCACCTTCAGGCATGATTTTGACGGAGTATCTCATTAAGACTGAGGAACTCATTGTAGTTTTAGTCACCATAGATGCTGCTGAGGTCCCGTGAGCAGAGGCCAGGCAAGCGAGAGGTTAAGGAACAAACGGGACTGGGGTGTTGACCACTCAGAGGGGTGATCGTGGTGTTCACCCTCTGACTTCACTAGGTGCCTTTTGGGAGCCAAGCGAAGTTCAGACACTGCATGGTGTCTCATAACTCCCTTGAGTAGACCCAAGCAGCGTATTAGTTTCTGCCCCTGACCTTCCATGGGAGGCCCAGCTGTTGGTCTCTCCCCATCACCCTCTGCACCCAGGGCAACACCTGCTACCTTCAAAGCCAAGTTGCTCTTGGCTGAGTTCCCTGGAGTGGAGCAGGGCACAGTTTTGAAAAGTTTACCAGCTAATACATCAAACATGCTCATATCCCCATATTCTTACGTAATTCACAGGCTTATAGCTTTACTCTCTGATTTTGTTGTTAAATGGCTGTTACACAGCCCTCTTCACTTAGACTTCTTTAGTGAGCTACACAAAAGATTATAGCAGTCTTTCTGGGTCAATTTTTAGCAATGTATAATTGCAATTAAAGATGATGCATACTTGTTGAAGGTTTTTTTAGCCAGTGAATATTTCACTTGGATTGTTAACCCCTGTCCCTTCTCTGAACTGCTGCTATGCTTCATGTAATCCTATATGTGAATGAGCAGGAGTGGCATCTGTTCTTGTCAGGTTGGGCAGGAGGTGGTGGGACAGAGGAGACACACGAGGTCAAGCTGACAGGTGGACAGAACAGGTGGGTAGCATATTTCAAATCAGAATTCATGAAAACTCCATTGAGTGTGTGCACTTGGTATGTAGTCATTCGATATTTGTGCAGTGTTTATTGAATTCTTTTTGTGTATCAGACTTTGCTAGAGGTGCTGGAGACACAGTACTGGGTAAGGTTTCTACCCTTCCATAGTCTGCAGTCAGTGCTTAGAGAAGGATTACAGAGCAAGAAGATGCCTTGCACACTGCTCCCTAGCCCCTGAGCAGTGTGTTTTTGTAAAGACCTCCAAATACTAAAAAACATTTGTAAATCTAATATTGGGATTTGGGCTTCAGTAGTCAGAAAATATAAATCAGGGGAAAACTAGAGAATATATATTTGCTAATAAGATTCACAGAGGTGGATGAAAGCATCATCTAGTAAGATGGTACCATGAGAAGACTGCCAGGACCACTGATGAACTTAGTTTTAAAGGTCAAAATGAGCCAGTGACAGAAACTGATAAATAGCAAGAGGAATGCAAAGTGGGTCAAAACTAAAAAATCTGTAAATGTAACGTATAGTGTGAAAAATAAAAAAGATCAAATTGATAGTTGATAAAATCCAACATCCTTTATAATTAAGAAACAGAAAACAATTTTAACATAGTTTAAAATTTTATGAGGAACAAATATCTAATATATTGAGTTGTTGGAAAAGTCATGACGTATTTTTTCTGTTTTTGGTTGCAAAAATGCGTAGTGACTTTTCCGACAACCCAACACTTAAACACTTGAAGCTTTGCCATACAAGCTAAGAATTAGAAAACAATTTTGGAAAATAGGAATAATGAGGAGGGATTTGCCTTCCTAATTATAAAACCATATTCAGCTATAGGAATTTTAAATGATGCAGTATTAATTGTAAAATAGATAAATAGACCAACGAATCAAAATATAAACTATAGAAATACATGGGAAAGCAAGGAAATTTTTGTGCTTTTGCAAAAAAGGGACGATAATACTCAGCCAAAACAATATCGATGTTTTAAATTCCTTTGCATTTTTCTAATAAATGGTCTCTTTTCCTTTGAATATTTTCTAAAATGAATGTTGTGGCCCCAGATTGGAGGGTTTAGTCCTATTACCACTTTTCAGAATTCTTTTCAGAATTCTTTTCAGAATTTCTAAAGTATTTCACTTTATGAGTAAAACTGGGTTACTCACGTTTCCAGCATCTGTCACAGACTCATCATCACATCTGGAACACTTACACCACTTTCATTACTCACCACCCTTATTCCTAAAAATGAGTCAGAATGGAGGGACTATTAATATGATATATACAGTAGCTTCAAAATCTCATTCCCTTGCACAAATATTTCACAATAAGAAAGTCCTGTCTTCCTTTCCTAAGAAGCAATAAAGATGTAAGATTTAATTTATGTAATATATAACTGTATCCATATATATTATATAATTGTATCCATACTTATTATCCCATTTAAAATGATAATTTGTTTATCCACTATGCATAAAGAAAATACATCTCTGTCTGAATGTTTCATCTTTTTCTACACACTTTAGAAGTGTAGAGGTAATATAAACCAGAAGCTTTGTAAAACCTAGTAATTTTTGGAGACAGTAATATGAGAAGAGTGTCAGGACCACTGATAAACTAGTTTTAAAGGTCAAAAAGAGGGTGATGAGAGTCCCCAGCAAGGGAAACTGAGAAATGGCAGAGTGGTGGAGGGCAGTATCGTGGAAGCCAAGGCAAGAGAGGGTTTTAGGTTAGGCAGACAGCGCTTTGTGCTGCTGAGAAGCCAAGTAAGGAGAACCAAGGAGTGTCGATTGAAGTCCTTGACATGGAGGTTATTGGTGACCTTGGCCAGAGCGGTTCCCGTGGAAAGTAGAGTGGCATGTGTATTTTCACATTATTCTCTAAAGTCTGGGATCAGCCTCCCTTTATTTTAGTTCACTTACTGAGGTGGGGCTGTATTTTCAACATCTAGGACAGATTTTTCATTATAAGACACTGCTACTCTCTTAAGTCTTGGAAAATTCCATTAGGAGAATGAAGCTATGTAAATTTAAAGGCAGCTAAAAATATTAACATAATTCATTTTGAGATAGGATTTTCAGTTTTTCTATTTTACTATACTTCTTTTAGTGGGCTGTAAAGCATGAATTATATCAATCCATGCTCATTGATGGGTAAGCCACTTTAAAGTGTGATTGAATAATATTGCTAGTAAACATAGGGAACAATTTGAATGAACGGAATGCCATCAAAATTTTAATTTTTTCTGAGAGGATATAGTAAAAACCTATGCTCAGTGTAAACTGTAGAGATTAAAAACATGAATAATTGGGAGTTAAGAATTTTGAGGTATTTATGGGTATTTTAGATGCATTAATATTTTTGAAAGTATTTTGAATATATCAGTATCAAAAAATCAATATCAAATTATTGACTAAGATTAAGGTGCTTGTTTTCCTTGATAGTAGAAATTTTATTTAAAATTATTTTTTAAATTAATTTGTTTTTTTGGCAAAGGCATAAATAGCTTGCATGACATAAATGTATATTTCAAGTTAGGACTTAAATTGGATCAATCTCTCGAAGAGATGGTGAGCAGAATTTGTTAGGACAGAGTAGGTGAACTATGTATGGTAGAATGGGTAGGGTAAAAAGCACTTCAGATTGTTGCATCTATTGACCCTCTGTGTGGGGTGCTAAAATGTTGCAGGGTAATTGCTAAGGGTAGGTATACAAAGGTCTGACAATTAAATTCGTGAACTCATCCTAGAAAAAGTGCTACACACCTCATTGCTGAATATCACTATGGTCACCTTCGAAGTACTCCCCTTGGGAAGCTAAGCACCGATGCCAGCGCCTAGTCCACCCTTCAAAGCAATTTTGGAACTCTTTCTGGAATGGCCATCAGAGCTGTCATCATATTACCCTTGATGTCCTCAAAATGTCTTTCTTTCAATATTTCCTTTATCTTCAGATAAAGAAAGAAGTCATAGGGGGCCAGATCAGGTGAGTAGGGAGGGTGTTCCAGTACAGCTATTTGTTTACTGGCTAAAAACTCCCTCACAGACAGTGGCGTGTGAGCTGGTGCATTGTTGTGATGCAAGAGCCATGAATAATTGGCAAAAAGTTCCGGTCATCTAACTTTTTCATGCAGACTTTTCAGCACTTTCAAATAGTAAACTTGGTTAACTGTCCATTTGGTACAAATTTATAATGAATAAGCCCTCTGATATCAAAAAAGTTTAGCAACATTGTTTTAACTCTTGATTTGGACTGACGGAACTTTTTTGGTCGTGGAGAATTGGCTGACTTCCATCGTGCACTTTGATGCTTTGTTTCAGGGTCATATTGGTGCACCCATGTTTCATCACCCAAAGGTCTTGGCAAACTTGGACCCTCCTTTGCTTTTGTTCATTGGTAAGCTCCTTTGGGACCATTTTTGCACACAGCCTTTCTCATGCCAAGATTTTCAGTGAGGATTTTCCTGTTTTTCTACCGACGTTTGCTTGGCCTGCTATGCTTCTCACAGTCAGCTGACTATTTTGATGCACAATTCAATGAATTTTTGCCATGTTTTTGTCAGTTCTCCTCGTTACTGGCCACCCTGACCTCTCTTCATCAGTGACACATTCTCTCCCCTCAGAAAAACGTTTAATCCATTTATGGTATTATCCCCATAAACTTGGACTAATATGTCCCTGATTTCACTTCCACTCTTGCCAAGTTTAACAAGAAATTTAATGTTTGTTCATTGCTCTAATTTAAGCTCAGACATTCTTGCAAAGGCATACAAAAACTCGCAACGACAATAATGAATGCCACTCAGCAAGATACCACCACACATCGACACAAACACAATTGTGAAACACTGATACACCAAGGCTATGAAACCTTACCGAGCTGTTTGTGCTGACAATGTAAGTGCACTGTGGCAAGTTTGTGAACTTAATTGTCAAGCCTTGTATAATGAGGGAATTCCAGAACCTTTCTTAGGCTCTTTGCTTGTGCTTATCCTTATACCTAGAAGTCTCATCTCTCCTTTTGTTTCCTCCCTTTTCTTTTCCATCTGTGACTTTCTACTAATCCTTCAGCTCTTAGTTTAAATATCACTTTGTCAGAGAAGTTTTCCCTGATCCATCAGAATAGAACAAGCCTCTCTGAATTTATGCTCTCTTAACATTCAGTACATTGCTTTTGCAAAATACTTATCAAAGTTGCAACAAAATTACTTCTTGTTTAAGTAGTCGTGTTTAAGTAGTCGTTTGTCCCCTCTCACCCTGCTATGGTGAATTCCATGTAGGCACAGATGATGGCCACCTTGTTCACGACAGTATTCCTAGTGCCTAGTGGCCCAGTGTCATTCAGTATTTGCCGAATGAAGGGATGCCCCTGAAAAGGCTGTATGATTTACTCTGGGACTGAAGTTTTAAGATGGCTGGAGAATTGATCCTGTCGCTTGCCCGAGGGCCTGTGTGCATGACTCCCAGGGATGTCTGGGCAACTGAGCCTTGTTCTGTAATGCTGCTTTGAATTTAGGGGTGTACTTTGATGAGCCTGTGTTTCTGAGGAGTCTGAGAAAGTTAAATGAGGAGCTAATTCTTGACTACTCAGAATACTACTGTATTGTATGCTCTCTGGACCTCATATTTCTTTTGAGTGTTGCATTGTATGTTCTCTGTAGTTATATTTTAGACCACCGAAATGGGGGGAAACCCTTATTTCAGGTGAACAATTATCAAGTGCTTGTTCTAAGCATTTCACAGTATGAATTAATTTAATCTCTGTAATAAGAGTAGGAGGTTGGTATTATTCTTACACATTAGGAAACTAAGGCACAGAGAGGTAACTTGCCCAAGGTCACACAGGTAGCAAATGGCAGAGCTAGAATTTAAACCCAGACTGTCTGACAGTAATGTCCATGCTTTTAATTTCTGCACTGTCCCAGCTCACACGAAGTGGGCCCTCACACACATCCAGAATAGTCTGAGTGAAGAACTTCCTTAGTTTTATGCATGTAAGATTGGGCTTGAAGGAGGCAGTTGAGCTGTGAGAAAGTTTTATCTGACCCTCACCTAATTAGACTTACGTACAACTTCCACCAGTGAGGCCCTTTGGGGAGACTCGGAGCTTTTATCTACATCAGTAAGTAGAAAATGTTGCTGATTCTCTGCTTTGTACCCGAGTGACCTGACTTCCTCCTGTATCCATCTTCCTCTAAACCTTGTTTTGATTTTACCAGATCTTATCTTTTAGATAATCTGAACATTGACACTTGTTAAAATGGTGTCTGTGCAGTCACAGTTTAAGCTCATACATTTAATTCCCTTTTATCTTAAATTCCTATATAAATGCTCAAAGAAATAGAAACATAGGGGAAAATCACCACTACTGAGAGAGAGGAAAGTTAGCCATCAGTTGTCAAGGTAGCATGCCCCCAGCAGCCCTCAACCAGCAACTCTAAATGAACTCAAACTCCTGAGCTCATTTCACAGGATATTGTCGCTGTCATTTTTGTATATCCAATTTTTATTCTCTGCATTTTGTCAGTGCAAAAAATGTTCATAGATGTTTTGTATTTATAGGGCATCATGCCTTTTATCAATCTCTTTATACTGATCTATATATTCATCTGTCTCTTTGGTACGTCTCCTTTTGGGTGTCTTAAAGGCACCTCAGAGTAACATGACATTAAGTCAAACCCTATTTCAGTGGCCACGTCAGAATCTATAAATTCGCCCTCCTACCTCCCATATTCAATCTTTCATGTTCTGCTTCTTAACTTGGTTTTCAGATTTATCCTCCTCTTTCCTCCTGCCACTATCCAAGGCAGGTTACTATTATATCTTACCTGAATTACTGCAAGCTCTCTCCTAGCTGGAGTCCTGCCTCTAGCCTTAATCTCTTCCAGTTATAATCAGAATGATGATTCTAAAAAGTCACTTTCTTGTTTACAACCATATAATACTTTATTATCTCTATAATAAAGTGCAAAGTTTGTTACATGATTTGTAAGACCTTCATAATCTGGCCCTTGCTTACTTTTTCAGACACATCTTGTATCATCTTCACTCCTTATGGGCCCCTCATGTTTTTCTGCTCAGCCACACTGAACAGCCTTTTGTTTCCTCAAACATGGCGTGTTCTCTGTATCCTCTGGATCTTCACACAGGACCACTTTTCTTGCCTCTTACCCACCTAACTTCTCTGCATCCTTTGGTTCTCATCGTGCTTGTGGTTAGGGCATTTAGGTAACTTTTCCTGACCCATCCTGGTCTGGGTTAGGTGTCTCTGCCTTATGCTCCTGTAACACCTTGTTCTATCTGTTGTAGCACTTACGTTCTTTATTGAAATTTTTTTATTATTATTTCTCTTTCCTCCAAGGGCGTAAACTCTGTGATGATACAGTCTACCTCTCTTTGTCACTGTTTATTTCTAGAGTGCAGCCCACTGCCTCACAATGCTTAAATACATATTTGTTGAAAGAATGGTGGGATGACATGACATTTTACATTTTATAAGTAAGTTAAGTGAACCAGTAAGTTTCCTCAAGACACATATTTCATACTCTCAGGAAATATCATGTATTTCATACTCAGGAAACCTGAATAGAATGATTTTGAAAGTCAACTGAAATGGTTTCCACTTTAAAAATTATCTTAAATGGTTCTCCAAAATCAGACAGGGCATACTCCTGATATTGTAGAAAGGTACACTTGTCTACAGGTTGGGAGGTTTTTATATGTAAGTTATATACACTACAGCAGTCCCCCCTTATCTACAGTTTCACTTTCCATGGTTTCCGTTACCCACAGTCAACCATGGTCCAAAAATATCAAATGGAAAATTCCAGAAACACACAATCATAAGTTTTAAATTGCATGTCGTTCTGAGGAACGTGATGAAACCTCCTGTCGTCCCTCCCGCTCCATGCCGCCTGGGCCCTGAGTCAGCCTCCTTCCAGCATATCCATTCTGTAGACACCACTCCCCTGTTAGTCACATGTAACCACCTCAGTGTTCAGGTCAACTGTCATGGCATCCCAATGCTTGTATTCAAGTATCCCTTATTTTACTTAATAATGGCCCCAAAGCGCAAGAGGAGTGACACCGGCAATTTGGAGATGCCAGAGAGCAGCTGTACAGTGCTTCCTTTAAGTGAAGAGATGAAAGTTCTTGATTTAATAAAACTACATTCATATAACTTTTATTACAGTATATTCCTATAATTACTTTATTTTATTACGTTATTGTTAATCTCTTACTGTCCTAATTTATGAATTAATATCACAGGTGTGTATGTATAGAGAAAACATGGAATATATAGGATTTAGTACTATCTGCAGTTTTAGGCATCCACTGGGGTCTTGGAGCATATCCCTGCAGATAAGGGGGGACCACTGTATTCACGTGATGCTGTCAAAATAAGTGATTCCTGAGTTCATTGCTTTTTAAACGAAACTGAACAAATCATCACTCCTGACCTGTACATTTGCTCTTCCTCTTATGGTATTTATCTTGATTGAGAACAAATCTATCATGGCTCCCAAGATAGAAACCTAGAAATTACCCTAGCCTCTCTTTTCACCCTCATTCCTCAAAAGCAATTCATCACCAATTGCTGCCTGTTGTCTTCTAACAGATCTGCCTTTCTTCCTCTCTTTTTCATCCCCTTGGCCTCTGGTCTAGACTCCTGGAATAGCCTCCTTTGCCCCTTGCTACCTTCTACTCCATCTCAAAAATAACCTTTCTAAAACACGAGTTCGGTCCATGTCTTTTTTCTGATGAAGGCCCTTCACAAAGCAAATTCCAAGCTCTTTGTGGGACACACAGACCATCATGCTTTTGCCCTTGCATTCTTCTTCAGTTTAATCTTTCTAGTCATTCCCATCGTAAACAGCAATCCAGTAATAACTGATGTCCTCCTTGCAGCTGGCTAAAATCATCACACTGTTTCAAGTCACTGTGCATTTGTCTAGAATGCCTTCCCATCTTTTTGGAAGCAGACCCTGACTTTCTTTGCATTCCCTACCCCAAAAGTAGAATCACTAATCATTATCCCCATATCTGAAACATACACTTATATTGTACCATAGTCATTAATGAATTGACTTACATACCATTAAATTCTAAGCTTAAGTCAAGAATTCTAGTCTTCTCTTTATTTTTAGAATTCCTCACACAGTGTGTATTCGTTTTGTAGGGCTGCTTAACAAAGTGCCACAAACTGTGTGGCTTAAAACATCAGAAATTTATTGTCCCTCAGTTCTGGAAGCTAGAAGGCCTACATCAAGGTGTTGGCCAGGACCATGTTCCCTTTGAAACTTGTAGGGGAATCCTTTCTTTCTCTTCTGAGCTTCTAGTGGTTTGCTGGCAATCTTTGGGGGGTTGCTTAGCTTACAGCTGCGTAACTCTAACCTCTGACTTCATTGTCACAGGGCTTTCTCTGTGTGTGTCTGTCTTCACATGGCTGTCTTCTTGTAAGGACACCAATCATATTGTATTAGAGGCCTGCCCTACCTACTTCTACAGTGACCCTGTTTCCAAATAAGTAATATTTTGAAGTACTGGGAGTTAGGACTAAACATATCTTTTGGGGGGTATATAATTCAATCCATATTACAGTGGTTAGCATATAACAGGTACTCAGGTGTTTACTGAATTGAAATGTAGGTGAAATACATGTTATATATTTGTGGTATAGAATTAAATGATTTTTAGGTGTGATTTTTAAACAAAAATTACTAGATACATAGTATCTTTTAGATTCATTTCCAAAAATTATATGATGGATTTGATTACATGGTACTTATGACACTTGAAAATTAATAAATATGCTGTCTTAAAGTGAAAGCAAATATTATGTTCTCTAAATTCTTTATTTGTAAACCCACTTTTAGTGCCTGTACTAATATTTTATGTAATTTACATGTAATTTTTTTTAAACAATGAGTTTAAATTTTAGCACATTTTAGGCCTCAATATTAATAAATACTTTTTCCCTATACTTTAACTGCGTTTTTAGGTAGTATCTTCTTTCTGCACATTATTGTACATTAATTTTGGAACTTTTTTCTTCAAAATTTTTTGGAGCAAAATCCTAGCTGTTTCCATATTTTTCCATATTTAGGCTATACAATAAATTGCATCCTTTAATGGGAATATGAAGAAATTAGGTTTATATGATTTTCTTCTTATATTCTAAGAGTTGTAATTAGTGGGAAAATAAAACAGGAAGTGTATATCATTCTCAATAAATAAGAATAACATACTAACCTTATTTCTAGTTTTTGTTTTTTTTGAGGTGAGCACATCATCCTTTATTTTTTCAATTATTTTTTTTCAGTTACAGTTGACATTCAGTATTATTTTATGTTAGTTTCAGGTGTACAGCACAGTGATTAGACATTTATATAATTTATGCAGTGATCCCTCCAATTAGTACCCACCTGGCACGATATGTAGTTGTTGCAACATTATTGACTATATTCTATATGCTGCACTCTAGTTTTTTGAAGGAGCTATTGCTTCTCATGTTTTGTTGGATTTCCTTTTGTTTCTAACTTAGTTAATCACTGGCCTACTAGTGGAGATATTTTAGACCATACCCAAGTTTCCTTAGGTAGCATTGAAATTTACTTAGGGGAACCTCTGAAAGAAGGTAGCAATGTTGAGTGTGTTTAAGTTTAATGGATACCTTCTCGGTCCCTGCTAAAGCCCTATATTTATATTCCATTAACAATTGATGTAGTCCAATTTATGAAATTTTTTTATGGCTCATGCATTTTGCATCCTAAGAAACTTGTACCACTCCAAGATCACTAAGATATTCTCTCCTCTGATTTCTTCTAGAAGTTTTCTAGTTTTAGATATTAGATTTAGATCTATAATCTATTTTGAGTTTATTTTTATGTGTGGTGTACCTAAAGATTGATTTTTTTTAAAGGGTATCCAGTTGACCCACCCAGCACCATTTGTTGAAAAGATTTTCCTTTCCTGTTGAATTGCCTTAGCACGTTTGTCAAAAATCAATTAATCAAATATGTGTGGATCTGTTTCCAGACACTGACTCAGTTTCATTGATGTCTGCATCTCTTCTTTTGTCAATGCCCCATGATCTTGATTACAGTAGCTTGAAATTATTGTAAGTCTAGAAATCAGGAAGAGTGAGCCCTCTACCTTTATTCTTATTTTTTTAATTTGCCTTAGTTATTTTAGGTCATTTGCATTTCCATACAAATTTTAGAATCAATTGCTTGTCTATTGCTACTAAAATGCCCTGCTGGAATTTGTTTTGAATTGCATTGAATATGTAGATCAACTGAGGAATAATACCACCCTACCAATACTGAATCTGCAGTCCACAAATATGATATATCTCTGTTTATTTAGATCACGTTTAATTGCAGCAGTGTTACGTAGTTTTTAGTATAGAAGTCTTGGACATCTTTTGTTAGACTTATTCCTAGGTGTTTAATATACTTGGCACAATCATAAATAGAATTTTTTAAACTTAATTTTATAATATTTTGTTTCTAGTATAGAAAATAATCGATGTTTAGAATATTGATCTTGTATTCTGTTACTTTGCTAAATTCATTTATGAGTTGTAGCAGTTGTTTTTTTTTTTAATTCTCTGGAATTTTCTACATAAACAGCCATATCATCTATACCAGTTTTACTTCTTATGTTCTAAGTTTTTTACCTTTTATTTATTTCTGTTGCATTATTTCAGTGGCTATGACCTCTGGTACAATGTTGTATAAAAGTGATGCAAGTGGACATTATTCCTGATCTTAGGTGGAAACAGTTCAGTTTTTTGCATTAAGTGTGATATTAGCTGTAGATTTTTCATAGATTCTTTTTATCAGTTTGAGGAAGTTCCTACTATTACTAGTTTGCTAAGAGTTTTTTTATTATCATAAATTGATATTGGATTTTTTCAAATAGTTTGTCTGCATCTATTGAAATGATTGTGTGGTTTTTCTTCTGTGGACTGTTATATTGAATTATATTGATTGATTTTTGCATGTTGCTTGCATTCCTCGGATAAGCCTTATTTGGTGATATTTCATATATTTTTGGATTCAGTTTGCTGATGTTTTGTAAATGATTTTTGCATCAAATGAGGAATATTGAGCTGTAGTTTTCTTTATTGTAGTATTTTGGTCAGGTTTTGGTATTAAGGTTATGCTGGCCTCTTCAAACAGCTAGGTAGTGCTCCCTCCTCCTATTTTTGGAAAATATTTGCATAATATTGGTATTGAATGTGTGCTAAAATTTGCCAGGAAACTCTTTCTTTTGGAAATATTTTTTTAATTAAAAAAATTTTTTTAGAGGGGCGGCCTGGTGGCTCAGTTGTTTAGAGCACGTGCTCTTAACAACAACATTGCCAGTTCAATTCCCGCATGGGATAGTGGGCTGCGGGCCCCCTCTCCCCCCCACACACACACTAGATTGAAATGGGGACTGGACTTGCAGCTGAGCTGCGAGCCCCACAACTAGATTGAAGGACAGTGACTTGACTTGGAGCTGATGGGTCCTGGAAAAAACACAGCTACCCAATTAAAAAAAAAATGTTATAGATATATGGCTACTCAGATTTTCTGTTTCTTTGTATGTATGTCAATTTTGTCATCCATCAGCAATTGAAATTTAGTGTATTAAAACAACAGTAACAACAAAGATTCAGAACCTTTTAAAGTGAGAGACTACAAGGATTGTGGGGCAGATTGTTGTAACTGAAGTCGGGGGAAAGCCAACATAGACTGCTGGTATTTGGCTGGTAACTCGCTTTGTCAGGTTTTGGAAAAATAAGTCTTTTTTATAACTTTTTTGTGTGTCCAGAAGTGTTTCTCATACTTTTGAAAGAAAAGTATTTTCATGAACCTTCTTCATGCCCAGTGCTGGCTTAAGTCATTTTTATCATAATGTTATTTAAATATGTATTAACAGAACTTATGCTTCTAGTTCTGATATAGCTGTAAGCCAAAACAGACATACAAATGCAACTTAAGTAAAACTATCAAATCGACATAATTCACAGGGAGCCAGACTTGAGACAGCATCTTTTAACTGTTATGGAGGCAGTATAGTGTGGTGATTAAGAGCATGGCTTCTGGAGTACAATTGAAGTTCATATTTTTGCTCCACCATTTACTCCATCCACGTGACTTAGTTTACTTATTTATAATATGAGGATAACAGTTTTCCTAACTTACTAGAATTATGATATAATTAGGATTATTGGTTTGTCACATCCTATAACAGTGCTTGACAAACAGTAATTGTTTAATAAATATTAGCTGTAATAATAATTAGTTTTATATTGTTGTTTTACTGAAATCTAATGATCAATGTTGGGTTTAATGGAAGAATGTCTGATTCTATATTTAATGTTTACAATTTTGACTTTAATAATACAAATACTAATCCAGAAAATGTCTCCTTGCCTAAGTTAACATGCAGCGTGGTGATAATAATTTTATAGCTTTGTTTGCTAAATTAGGACAATCAGCTCTCATACTTAATAAACTGTAATAGGTACGACTCCTGATGAAGTGTCACTTGATAACTCTGTAAAACTGAGTATCTAAATCTAGTCATTGTCCATACAGATATGTGAAAATACTATTTGAAGTTACTTTTCAGTTCTTGAAATATAGAAAAAACTTTCTTTTTCAGCATAGAGCTTATCATCCGACTGCCAATGGAAATGAGTAGCTCCTAGAAACTACTTATTCTCAGCATTTTGAAAATACCTTGTCTTGTCATTGATTCTATTATGTATTAAACTTAGAATATACTGTAGTACATTGATAGCTATTCTTTGTCAGTTTGGACTCAGTCCATTTAATTACCCTAAATATCAGCTAATTCTGCTCTCATAACTACCAGTTAACATCAGTTACCTAGTTGAACTATATTAATAGTAATACTGGAAAAATATTTTCATTTTATGGTGCTCGAGAAAACTTTAAGAACCTCTTCATGACATTGCCAGTCAATTTCAGAATGTAATGAAAGCGACTTACAATTATACCTGTTGATTCTTAAAGGTTGGTGGTTATTATTGAAGTGGATAAGCCTGTAACAAAATTTTAAATTTTATCTACTTTGTCTCATTTATTTTAATTATAATTTTTTTCTGACTGTGGGACCTTCAGCAATGGTACTATTTTACTAACTGTGTAGTAGCTTTTACTGGGACACTTACGTTCTTTTGGGTTCCACATGCTCATACAATTTTGTGTTTTGATTCTGCCACAGTTTTACATGTTTGAACAGTTACAACATCTTCATTAAAATAGTGTGCCTTAATGTATATGGATTTCTTTCTATAAACATATTCATTTCAACTCCTTTGTACTTTCTCATTAGCCTGTGACACTTAAAGTGTTATGTTGCTTCACCATTACATATGCCATTTTCATGATGTCAAATGCCTTTCATTTGAAAATTATTAATGCAAAAGAGGTGTTGATATCTGCTAAAAAAAACACAACACGAACAGTTTTCCCAACAAATTGGAAGCTGAGTGATATCACTTTGGGTGATTATGGGCACCAACGTGAGTAGAGATACAGAGGCAAAAGGGGGCTGAAATCACACAGCAATACTTGGATGGAAGGTGATTGTTTAGCCGATTCGTAATATGCTTATATTAATTGTATTTTTTATTATGATCAAAATAAAGACAGTTCTAAACATTTTGACATAGAATTACAGACCTCCCAAGAGTTAATTGGTGGCATCCAATCTGAGAAACAGTTGTGCTGGGATATGGTACAGAGAAAAATGGAGGAATCTGCTCTAAGGTTTCAGAAACCAGAAATGTCTGTATTATTTTTTTGTGTATCAATTAGTAATTGAATTCAGCTGTATGTAATAAAATACTCCAACAACAGTGCTTTAAGCAAGATCGGGGTTCACCTTTCCCTATGTGACAGGGAATCCTAGGCAGTTCAGAGCTGATGCAGTGGCTCCAGGATGTGTCCAGGGACCCAGGCTCCTTTGGGCTAGTCTCTCTCATCCTCAGGCTCTTACTCCATGCTCCCAGGTGGGCCTCTGCTCCAGCCACCATGTTCTTGTCCCAGGCAGGAAGAAAGGGAAGGACAGGGGGCCAAAAGGCAAAAACCAGACAAGCCAGTGTTACAAACCACTGGTCAGAACTGTGTTGCCTGGCCACCCCTATTTCAAGGGAAGCTGGGAAATATCAAAAAACATACAAAACCAGGCCTTCTCTTTTCTCTGCATTTTGTTGTATGAAAGGAATATAAATGAAGTCCATAAATTGTTAGAGTATAAGGACCATACAGTCCTGTCATTTTAGGCTTAGAAATAATTAGTGACTTGTCTAAGGCCACAGACATCAGTTTCAGGACTGGAATTTGAAGCTCCTGGATTTCATACCCTCACTGTTCTTTCCATTTACTGTGCTGCTTCATAAAATCTGGTTGCTCGTGTGTTCCTCTCCTACACAGACAAGACAGCTGTGTTTTGGTTACACCGTTAAGGAGAAAATCCTCTAATCCCTGGAATGATGACAATGAAAAGGATTAGAGGAAATTTCATGTTTCTTATTTGAGGGTCTTATATGTTTAACTTGTGTTGATGGTGCCGCCAGTATTTATATGTTCATTCATTCCTTCTTCATTCATTTATTCAGCAGCAACAATAGATTATAAGATCTGAAGAGCAGTACCACGTCTTACTAATTTCTGTGTCCACAAGTAGGTCCTCATTGATGAATAAATAATTATATCATAGTTTTTGTCCTGAGGGAATCCTCAGTCAAGTCTGGGAGATAGACAAGAATGTTAAGGATAACAGTATAGCCAAAGCAAAGTTTCTTGAGACCATGGAGGTGCAGGTGAAGAGAGTCTAAATAAATCTCTGAGGCTGAAAGAGGGTCTGGAAAGATTTCAATAAGAGATGGTCCCAAGTTCGGTCTTGAAGGGGTTTTTCAGATGAAGAAAGAGCAGTGCTGCATATCAAGCCAAAGAACGTGTTTTCAGAGGCCCAGTGGGGGTGAGAAACTGTATTTAAAGAAGATCATGAGAAATGTGGGAAAAGTCCGTGATAGTAGGAAATGAGGCTTGACAGGTTGACCCTGGCCGTGACCCCATCACAGAGGCCTCAACAACATGTTAAAGGACTTGAATTTTTTACCTAACTGCTGATGGGATGCCGTGGAAGCGGTATGCAGGTGGGCAATGGAGGCTCAGATCACCTGGTGTTGCAGTTAGATCTTGGCACCTTAGCACAGAGCCCATGTCCTTCCAGGTGAAAGGCACCTCTAGTCACCCAAGCTGCAGATTACCAGGACAAGCTAAACCATCAAGGTCCCTTGTTCCTCCTGCCCAGTTCTCCCCAGGATCTCCCCTGTGGCAGAGCCATACTTGGCCTTTGTACTCACGTGCAGACTACACATGCCCCATTTCACTTTGCCTGCCCATCGTGTTGTCTTCGCTCTTATCCTGTCAAAGACCCATAACAAGTGCTGCTTTTTGACCTCTGCCCAATAAACAAGGATTTACTCCTATTTGGTAGTTGGTTATCGTTGGGTGTATAGGAACTGCAGATGGTGAAATACACCAGACACACCTTTTACCTCTAATAGTGACATGAGAGGCAGTTTTGTAGGCATTTCAGACAGCAGGGAGTTGGGCAGCCTGCCCTTAAGATTTGGTTAGAGTGCTGGCACCCGGCCTACCTATCCTCCCTTCAGTCTGCTGCCTGCCTGTGCCCACAACCCCGGCAGGAACCCTCGGGTGGCTCTCCTCCCAATCTGTTCTCCCTTCTCTGCTAAAGACTTTTCTTTCCCACTTCCCAGATGTAGCCCCTCATTGTCTCCTTGGACTCTCAGTTGCATCATCTGTTGTCTGGTAGCCACCTAAGGATTGTCTTCCCCTCCCTGACATCTGTCCTAAAACAGATGTAAGCCTTTTTGGCTCTCCTCTAGTCACGAAGTTTCTGATGGTGGAGGATGAAGTTGTAAGTGCATCCTGTTTGTTAATACACACATTTTATTATTCAGGGGCTGACCTGAACTTCTTTCTTTGTGACTTTGGATGTAAAATGTACCATGAAAAATGCTCACCTCTTTTTTATTGGTTGTTGTTTTTTTCTTTCTTTCCTCTTTTTTCTTACGCAGGCATTATTATAACAATAAAGGAAACTAATAAAAAATTTCTCAAATCTCACAACCATAAAGCATCAGCTATTTTTGCTGTACAAGTACATGTATTTTCTTCCAGTACCTGCCCATATGCAGTGATATTAACTAGATACAGTTTTGAAGTGCATTTATTTTTTTTATGCTACATGATGATCATAGCAAGGAAATTGAATTGAGATATAGGAATATCTTGGGTAATAATGGCTTCTTATTTTGATTATTTCCCTTTAGGAAAGACACTGCTGATCCTGTAACATGGAGGATTGCCTTCATACCTCATCTGAGAATCTGTCCAAATTGGTCAGCTGGGCCCACAGCCATGGGACTATTTGCAGCCTTATTCCTAACCTGAAACACTTGCTTTCGGAAGGTTCCCATGGGAACCTGACAGCAATGTGGGGCTGTAGTGCTGGCCATGCTTATCACTGGCCACTGACAGCTACTTGCAGAGCTGGGTCTCAAGAAAGGGTCTGTTTCCAGGATAACAGAAGTTTTAACTCTGATAGTCCCAGTATAATCGGAGTGCCCTCTGAGACACAAACTAGCCCAGTTGAAAGGTACCCTGGGAGACCAGTGAAAGCGAAGCTAGACTGTAATCGGACCAGAGACTCTTGTGACTTCTCTTATTGCAGTGAGCCCTCTGAACTGGATGAAGCTGTTGAAGAATATGAAGATGAAAACACCCTGTTTGACATGGTTTGTGAGTCCTCTGTTACAGATGAGGATAGTGACTTTGAACCTCAAACCCAAAGGCCTCAAAGCATTGCTCGAAAAAGGCCTGGAATAGTTCCATCTTCTCTTCATTCAAGCTCCCAGGCTCAGATGGTTGATGAATGCAGCAATGATGTCATCATCAAGAAGATCAAACAAGAGATTCCTGAAGATTATTACATTGTGGCAAATGCAGAGCTGACTGGAGGAGTAGATGGACCAGCCCTATCCTTGACTCAGATGGCAAAACCCAAGCCTCAGACTCATGCTGGTCCCTCCTGTGTAGGGTCTGCTAAGCTGATTCCCCATGTATCATCTGCCATCAGCACAGAGCTAGACCCACATGGTATGTCTGCATCCCCCTCTGTGATGTCCAGACCAGTTGTCCAGAAGACTGCTAGGGCATCTCTGGCTTCACCAAACAGAGGGCCCCCTGGTGCCCATGGCCCCAACCAGCAGGTGGCCATACAGATGCCTGTCAGCACATCCCATCCTAACAAACAGATCAGCATCCCTTTGTCTGCCCTGCAGCTGCCTGGACAGGATGAGCAAGTTGCTTCTGAAGAGTTCCTGCCCCATCTGCCCAGCCAGGTCTCCTCCTGTGAGGTAGCCCTTTCTCCCTCAGTTAACACAGAGCCAGAAGTGAGCTCCAGTCAGCAGCAGCCCCCACTTGCTTCAACCATAACCACTGAGGCCATGGCACAGTGCATACCAGGTATGGCATGTGAGGCGACAGTGAGTCCCTCATCCACGTACATCAGAGAATTCCGCGCCGTCAACACTTCTAAAACCATTGGCTCAGTTTGCTATAATTCAGGCCTTTATTATTTTAAGAAAGATAGAAATAGTGAAATGTATTACATCCAGGTGCTACTATAAAGGAAATTCTGAATTGAGGCCATCCATCCAGTTGATGTATCTCAAGGCTGAGGGGACAGCTGTAGGATTGTGCTGTTGATAGTGCGTGGCTAGATTTAACGTTTGTATCTGATCTTAAGCTGAATTTTTATATAGTTATTTTTGAAAACATTTTCATGCTGCCCTATTAGTTTCAAGGTATTTGGTTGCTGTTTGAAACCAAAATGATGTTGGGTTAGGCATATCAGTAGACCTAATGTTTTTCCATTATTTATTTGTCTGAATCAGCTTGGCATTTGTGTTGTTTTATTTGGTGCGGCAGTTAAAACAAGTTTTAAGAAAAGCAACAAATCTTTCTAAAAGAAGCATTTGATCTCTCAAAATTTAAAAGAATCAGAGAGCTTGGATTTCTGGACTACATGAGTCTAACTGGAATGGATCGAGAGGAGGAGAGGAAAATAATTATATGAGGCCCCTATCTGTAATTCTAACATTCTAATGTTCTGTAATTTTAACATTCAGTACTTCTTTAACCTGGGCTATTATTATATGAAGGAGGTTTGGATGTCATGCTCTTAGGTTTATGATTCAAGTCTAATAGGTCAGAAGTTGGAAACATAGACAAGTATGAAGAGACATGCAGAGGACATAGAAAGAAGAAATTTGTGGCACATTTTGGTTTCATTTTAGTCCCTCTCAAGAAAGTCATGTATTTTAGGAAAAGCTTCCTAGAAGAAGCCTGAGGTACCTATGCCTTTACTCCATAACTTCCTAGAATTAAGTGGCTTTACAAAATGCTTTTCCAATGTTAGTGTCGACCTTAAGATCCCCAAAGGAAACCTTTGGATTATGATTTTTCTAACACAGTCATGGTATTATAATAAAATATACAATTGAAAATAGTCACATCTTGATTCAAAATTATGCTTTTCAGTTTATTTTCATTTCATTTTCAAATAATAGCTTTCTTGAGATATAATTCACATACGATGAAAGTCACTCTTTTAAAATGTACAAATTCCATGGTTTTTAGTATATTCACAGACTTGTGCAACAATCACCACTGTCTAACTTCAAAACATTTTCATCACCCCAGAAAGAAACCCCACGCCCATTAACAGTCACTCTTCCCCTCCTTCCAGCCCCTGTCAACCAAATAATCTACTTTCTGTCTCTATGGATTTGCCTATTTCTGTACATTTCATGTAAATGGAGTCATGCAGCCTTTTGTGACGGCCTTCTTGCAATTACCATACTTTTTTTAAGGTTAAGCTATGTTGTAGTGTATACCAGCAGTTCTTGCCTTTTTATTGCCGAGTAATATTTCATTATATGGGTAATGCCATATTCTGTTTTTTTCTTTCATCAGTTGATGGCATTTAGGTTGTTTTTATTTGGGGGCTATTATGAATAATGCTGTTAATAATGTTTGAGTACAGCTGTTTATGTGGATATGTATTTTTGTTTCACTTGGGCAATAACCTAGAAGTGGAATTGCTGGATCATATGGTAACTCTATGTTCAACTTTTTGAGGAGCTTCCAAACTGTTTTCCAAAGCAGCTCCACCATTTTCCAGTCTTACCAGCATTGTAAATGTTCCTTTCTTCACATGCTCAACAATACTTGTTATTTTCTATTTTTTTTTAAAAATCATAGCTATCCTTTTGGGGGTGTGAAGTAATATCCCATTATGGTTTTGATTTATATTACCCCAATAACTAATGTTGTTGATTTTTTTTTCATGTGCTTGCTGGCCATTTGTATATCTTCTTTTGAGAAATTCAAAATCCTTTGCCCATTTTCTAATTAGGTTGTCTTTTTATTAGTAAGTTGTATGAGCTCTTTATACATCCTCATTATAAGTCCCTTATTAGATATATGATTGATAAATATTTTCTCCCATTCCATGGGTTGTTCCTCCTTCCCTCCCTTTCTTTCTTTCTTTGCTAAACTAAATATGAGTATCTTACTATATAACTATTTTGGAGAAGAAATTCAGCATATTGGAAAAAATATTTTAATCTTTTTTGTTGTTGTATAGATTACATTTTCTTAGGTTTTTTTCCTTCTCTCAATGAAATTGCACTTTTTATGACAGCTGTAAAAAGCAAGCATGGCCAAGGATGGCACATAACATATACAGTCATAAACTATGATTTGGCTTTATTCTCACAGGAAAGGTAGGTTTAGCTTGGAGATGACCTTCAAGAAAAACAGTATTGAAGAACTGGTCATGGGAGTTTCCTAAGAATGATCCTGCTATTTTGTTCCATTGCTCTGTGGAAGGATATTATATTGCTAAGATATTATTAGCTTTAGAGAATCACTATTTGGATTGGAAACATCAATGTGACAATTAAAAATCTGATTGATATTTTTCTATTGGGAAATATATATAAAGATAACTTACAATTTACCTTTGTTGCACAGAACCCAAACTATGCTTTGTGCTATAAAAATTTTATTTATTTGTTTTTATATATTTACTTACAGGAAATAGCTGTACCCTTAAAAGTTTTACTTATTTGTTTTGTATATTTGTTTACAGTAAATAGTCTTTATTGTAAACATACATAGATTTTTTTTTTGGTTTTTAATTTATAATCCAGCACATCCAAATGTATGTGAGTGAATATGTACAGATGGACTTTACATAGTTAATATGTAAAGCATACTTGGGACTAAGCAAAGAGGAGAGGTTCTGAAAGAAATAGCTGAAAGCAGAATCAGGTACATTTAAAAATGGATGCTGTATAAGTCTTTATCAAATGGAATCTTTATCAAATCATTGTAGAAATACTACATATCTTTGAATAATTTTTTTTTAAGATTTGTTTTAAAATTGGGGAATTGGGGGAGGGGAACAGACAAGTTGCTGTCCTCTCACTCCTCAGTCCAGCTGCGGAGGACGTCGCCTCACTGGCCCATGTTGGCATCATCATTGTACTCTTCCCAGGTGAGGCAGATCGGTTGCCGGCCATTGGACAACCGCTCACGGCAGCTCTTGGCGGCTCACGGTAGCTTATTGCAGCCCACTGCAGTTTCACTGCAGCCTACGCCGTCACCGGCGACCCATAGCAGCCCAGCTCCAGGTCAAGCTGTTGTTCACCATCTTAGCTGTAGAGGGTGCAGCATCACTGGACCTCATGTGGGATCTGAACCGGGGCCCTGCTGCTCAGAGCTGGCGTCCCAAGCCAACTCTTAACCAACGCACCACTCAGCCGGCCCTGAATAATATTTTTGAAATAAATAATTTGACAAGTGACTGTTGAGTCAGCCAGAAACAAAGAGAAATTGTTCCATTTTGTTTGTTTTGATGCCATTTAAATTCTATTCCCCCAGTGGAAAATCATCCTTATTTCTGTTCAGAACTAGACTCACAAAGTTATAAAATGTTAATCAAGGTGTGGATAAAATTATTATTTTCATGTCAGTTCTGTCATACTGCTCAACCCAAATCTTAGCAAATAGTAACAAGTAAAGAGGACATACATTATTAGAAGAATTGACGATCTCCCAGCAGCTTAGATTCTGTTAGTTTTTAAGGTTTTTAATTTGGACATTTGACATAATTTTAAATCTCTATTACACCGTGAGTCGGGTTTTTATGTGTATATTTCTTAAATATGCATATATAAACACCAGTTCCTATGATTTTGTGCAGAGACCACTCTTATTAATCAGCTCCTATATCAAGTTTTATGGTAGCAAGCAAACAACTTTTGCTCATCAGATTTGTAATATATATGTGTTTTCTTTTGAAAATATGCATTTTTATCTTTCTCTAATAGATTCATATATATCTTTATATATTAGAAATATTAACTCATAGTTGATCAGGTATATTGGAAATACATATCATTAATAAATATATTGCCCACTTTACCATTAACCTTTAATTTTGTTGATGGCATTTTTTTTCTTTAGAATGTTTCAATATCCAAACGTTTTTTTTTTTTTAAAGATTGTTATTGGGGAATTGGGGGATGGGAACAGCGCTGGGGAATGGGGGGAAGGGGAACAGACAAGTTGCTGTTGTTTTGTTCTTCAGTCTAGTTGTGGAAGACATTGCTTCACTGGCCCAAGTTGGCACCATCATTGCACTCTTCCCGGGCGAGGCACATCAGTCGCCAGCTTCTGGACAGCCGCTCACTGCAGCTGCTGGCCACTCACACTGGCTGCTGGCTACTACACACGGTAACCCATGGCAACCCACTGCCACAGGGGCTGCAGCCTACGCTGTCGCCAGCGACTCACAGCAGCCCAGCTCCAGGTTGAGCTATTGTTCAGCATCTTAGCTGTGGAGGGTAGTGTCACTGGCCCTCATATGTGGGATCCGAACCGAGGCCCTCTGGCATCCCAAGCCAGTTCTTAACCATCGCACCACTCGGCCGGCCCCAAACTTTTTTTTTTTTTTCAATTCAATTTAACAAGTTAAACAAAAATAAAAATAATTCACTCATTTGTTCCAACCTCTGCCCCCTACCTCTGGCAGCCACCATTCTGTTCTCTGCATCTATGAGCTCGTTTTATTTTTTCTTGGTATAGATTCCACATGTAAGAGAGATCATATGGTATTTGTCTTTCTCTGACTTACTTCGTTTAGCTTAATGCCCTTGAGGTCTATCCATGTTCTCAAAAATAGCAAGATTTCATTTCTTTTTTATGTCTGAATAATATTTCATTGTGTATATATATTATATACACATATATATCTTATATAATATATATATGTATATTACGAAATATACATATATATATATCATATGTCTATTGATGGATGAATGGACCAAGAAGATGTGAGATAGATAGATGGATAGATATCTATATATATCGATATATATAGATATAGATAGATATAGATATCACCCAACAATAGACATTGTTTTCATATGTTGGCTATTGTAAATAATGCTGTAATGAACATGGGGGTACATCTATCTTTTTGAATTAGCATTTTCATTTTCTTTGGATAAATACCCAGAAGTGGAATTGCTGAATCAGATGGTAGTTCTATTTTTAAGTTTTTAAGAAACCTCCCTACTGTTTTCCATAGTGGCTGTACCAGTTTACATTGCACAAGGTTTCCCTTTGCGCTACATCCTCACCAACGCTTGTTATTTCTCATCTTTTTTACAATAGCCATTCTGATAGGTGTGAGGTGATACCTCACTGTGGCTTTGATTTACATTTCCCTGATAATTAATGATATCAAGCATCTTTTCATGTACCTGTTAGCTATCTGTATGTCTTCTTTCGGAAAATGTCTGTTCAGATTTTTTATCCATTTTTTTAACTCAGATTTTTTGTTTCTTTGTTATCGAATTGTGGTATTTTTTGAAGTGTGGATTTTCTTAAGGCTATTCTTTCTACCTCTGTCTTTCTAGCTAGTTAGCTATCATCTTTTCTGCCTTGGGTATTTTGCTTAAAAAGTTCTTTCCCTACCTTGAAGGAGAGAAATATTTACCTATATTTTCCTCTGGTTCTTTTATGGTTTTCTTTTCCTCTCCTCCCATTCTGTCTTCTTTTTTTTTTTTTCCACATTTAACTCTACAATTAAAATATATTTGGGAGTGGAACCTCACTTCATTGTTTTTGCAGATAGTCAAATGTTCCAGCATCATTTATTGAATAATTCTTAATTTCCACTAACTTGATTTATGTACATTTTGTTTATAATTGGGTCTATTTTTAGATTTTGAACTCTCTTTTTATTGATTTCTTATTTTTTTCTTCTAAGTTTTACTATTTGATTATATTTTATATAAAACAAAATACATTCAGAGAAAAAGAGGGGTTAGTCTAAAGCATTTAATAGAATACTTTTTGAAAAACTACTCATGTAAAATTGAGCTCAGTGACCTTTTAAAAATTGAGTCATTCATTAGAGCAGCGGTTCTCAACCTTTCACAGGGGTTGCCTAAGACCATCGGAAAACACATATTTTCGATGGTCTTAGGAACCGAGACACCGCTCCTCTATCCGTCTCCAGGCCCACATGCAGATACGCCCACATACGAGTACCTGGCGACCCCTGTAAAAGGGTCGTTCCACCCCCAAAGGGGTCGCGACCCACAGGTTGAGAACCGCTGCATTAGAGCATCAAGCCCTCACCCTGGAAATAGTATTGAAATCAGTCCTACATAGACCACACAGCTGAGTGTGAGTAGGGTGGGAGTGTTCTTCCCAGGACATACTGGATTCTATTCTTGAAAAGGGCAGCAAACCAGAGATACCTATTACTATTTCTGTGGGTATTTTTTTTTGGTAACATTTAGTTATTTTACGTGGGCAGATAGGAGTTGTTTATATGTCATTCAAAGATATAATATACTAGAACAGTTTTCAAATATAAGGGATACAGATAGTTATAAATGTGTATGCTTGTGTGTGTGTGTGTGTCTCTGTGTGTATGTGTGTGTATACATGCATACACACATGTTATTTGCTATATTTCCTTATTCCATAAGAAATATATGCCTCTTCTTGCAAGATGGAACAAGACTAAATTTGTTTTCTTAGGCATGCCCTTTCCTGTACCTTCCTGCAGGAAGACCTGAGACATAAATTCTGAAGGGTAAGAGAGGCAAAGTAAAAGCTCAGTCTCAGTTTATGCCATCATTCCCTTCCTTATCATAACGGGGTCCTCATCTGAGGATTGATATGGTCGTAGGCAGTGCTGGGCATTGAGATAGTAGAGTCCGGCCATGCACAGTGTGGAATCAGACATGCCTCGGTTGATTCCCAGCCCTCCCTCCTGTTGGCCTTGTGACTTTAGTTAAGTCATTTCTTTTCTGAGACTCAGTTTCCTCATTTGCAAAGTAATGATAATAATGCCTGGTTTATATAACACATTTTGTTTATAACTGGGTTTATGTCTAGATTTTCAGTTCTGTTTTTATTATTTCTTTACCTTTTTTCTTCTAATTTTTACTATTTGATTATATTTTATACAAAACAAAATGCATTCAGAGGAAAACGAGGGATGTAGTTTAAAACCAAATGTAAAAATATAGGTAAAGCACGAAAGACTGTACCTGACGTATGATAAACATGTAATGAATAGTAGTTTCTACCATTATTATTTTTACTTTCATTATCATCATCATTGTTGACATTATTAGATTGTGCTCAATACTCTTAAATAGTGAAGTAGATTTCAATTTAATGCAGTTACACCCATTCATCCACTAAAATAGGGTCCGTGGACTGGTATCATGTGGGAGCTTATTAGAAGTGCAGAATTTGGGCGGCTGGTTAGCTCATTTGGTTAGAGAGCAGTGCTCATAACACCAAGGTTGCCGGCTCGATCCCCACATGGGCCACTGAGCTGCACCCTATACAACTAGATTGAAACAATTACTCAACTTGGAGCTGATGGGTCCTGGAAAAACACACTAAAAAAAAAAAGTGCTGAATTTCAGGCTGTTCCCCAGATCCCCAGAATCAGAATCTGCATTTTAACAAGCTCTCCAGGTAACTTGTATGCACATGGAAGCTTGAGAAGCAGCGCTCTGAGGAATGCAGGATCCACGTTCTAGGGCACATTGTTCTTTCATCTGGCCACCCAGCAACTCTGAACACTTCCTGTGTGAGAGAATTCCCTCCTTTATACATCTGCACGTCCCCACTAGGTTCAGAGGTTTTATTCCCCCAGATTCTTTGTTTAAAACAGTGAAAGCCCAGTCGAGCTAGTTTAGGCAGAAAAAGAATTTAATAAAGGCCACAGAATTTCCTGGAACACCAGGAAACTTGCTTTCCAAGCTTATCTTTCAGGGAGGGCACAGTCTTGTGACCTTAGGCTTTGCCAGCCTGCCAGTCAAACGCACGCACACCAGATTCTAATCAGAAGTACCTGGAAGAATCTGTTTTGGTAAATGACAGCTTCTAGAGGCTGCAGGCGCAGCCCTCCAATGGTAAGTATTATAGTTCCAGTGTTAGAGGTCCAAGCTGGAGTTTTGGTAGCTAGGTTGTCTACCAGAACAAATCTGTGATATGGTCAGAGCATTATTTGTAGACACCTCCAAGTCTGAGTTACACTAGTAAATTCTGTGGCCCTTATTAAATTGTTTTTCTGCCTGAACTAGCTAGACTGGACTTTCATTGTTTTAAACAAAGAATCTGGAGGACTATAACCTCTGAACCTAGGAAACCTCTCCTAGGTGTTGCATGAAAAATAACATAGTTTCCTTTTTGCCACTAGGTTTGTATTTTCAGCTAAATAACATTCCCTTGGTGAGTAACCACTGATGCCCCATATTGTGTGCTATCTTGGTGTACAAGCTACACAAGCAACCCATAGGATGGTGAGGGGTAGAGATAGCTTCTACTCACACTAAACCTCCCTTCCCTTCTCAGTGGGATTTTTTGCTGAAATATGTCCATTGAGGAGAGTGGTTGGCCCTATAGGTTACACATTCCCTGAACCTAGAATGGGAGAAGGAGGTATGTAGTGCCTTTGCTTTAAAGCCCAGGGCTTTAAGGGCAGTTCTACAAAGTAAGAGAAGTCCCAGTTGGAACTCCTTATCACCATGTTGAATGTTTATTAAAAAGTTAATTTTAAATTATTAGTTTTCCCTTAGGTGTATTTTTTTTCCATGTCAGCTCACATGATACCATTTCCTGAAATGATCTATTTTATTTCTTTACCATTTCTCAATTTGAACTCTTGTGACAAGGGATTGAAGAGCAAAATCACCAGGAGGTAGCCCAAATGAGGAGAATATTCGGCATTTGGACACTGGCATTTGGTGTTGCCCCCTATGCTTCTTTTCTTCCTTTTTACCTTCCATTTCTTTTTCTCCTTGCATAATGTCACCCTTGAATTGCAATTGGTAATGGTGGTAATATGGAAAGTTTGCTAAGATCTGGTGACTGTTAGGCCGATTTCTTAGAAGAAAGTTAATGGACTAGATGCTTACCTAGTTCACTTATGTTCCCCTTCTCTAGTAATACTGAGGGAGACTTTGCTGGAGCTGGAGGCTTTAATGGAACTACACAGCACCCTCCTCTTCAACCCCAGTGCCTTGCACATAGTACGCATATGGCCATCATGTTGATAAATAATCAATAACAAGAACATATCCTAGGGAAAAATTATGTACCTGGGCCCGGGAGTTCCCAGGACTCACTGCTTGATGTTAGCAACGCCATCTAAAAGCAGTAACCTTGTTTCATTCCTCCACTCACCTGATGGGGCAGTGAAGAAATCAGTCCTTCCTGCCCTCCCCCCGCCCACTGTGCTATGGGACATGCATGTCCATAGAAGAGAGAGCAAGTCAAAACCTTGATGAAATTACAGATCCCTAATGTGTTACCGAACACTGTGAACTCTTCCATATCTGTACTGTCAGCACCCCTTCCCATAGCCCTTTTGAAGGCTGCCTTCCATCCCTCTGCTGAGTATCGCAAGGTCTCATTTTTTCTCTACTTGAAGATCAGCAGCTGTTGACTCTCCTACTTGGGTGTCAGGATCTTTTCTCCCCAAAATGTCAGTGTCGTAAAGCCCTTCCTCCCCCCATCAATCACAGGGCAATTCTGAGTGATGGTGGGGGTTATCTTAGGTATAGTAGAAAGCCTGTAATCATGATGCATTTAAGGATCTGGGGTGGTGGTCCCCAGACCCTGGCTGGTCAGCACCCTCCATCTTCCTTCCTGCGGTGCATTTCTTAGAAAAGAGAAAGCCTTGGGTTTTTTTGGGGGTTTTTTTTTTTAATTGGGGAATTCGGGGTATGGGAACAGTGCTGGGGAATTGGGGGAAGGGAACAGACAAGTTGCTGTTGTTTTTGTTCTTCAGTCTAGTTGTGGAGGACGTTGCTTCACTGGCCCAAGTTGGCACCATCATTGCGCTCTTCCTGGGCGAGGCAAATCAGTCGCCAGCCTCTGGACGGCCGCTCACTGCGGCTGCTGGCCGCTCATGCTGGCTGCTGGCTACATGCGGTAGCCCATGGCAAGCCACTGCCACAGGGGCTGCAGCCTACGCCGTCGCCGGCGACTCACGGCAGCCCAGCTCCAGGTTGAGCTGTTGTTCAGCATCTTAACTGTAGAGGGCAGTGTCACTGGCCCTCATATGTGGGATCCGAACCGGGGTCCTCTGGCGTCCCAAGCCAGTTCTTAACCATCGCGCCACTCGGCCGGCCCAGAAAGCCTTGGTTTTAAATTAGCAGTTTTTAGCCTTGTTTTCTACACTGGCAGAGAGGTATGGGGAGGGGATATGTGATTAAGTACAGTCATTCTGTTAAAAAAGGAAAAAGAATTGAGTGCGTGTCTTTTCGAAGTATTTAGGTTTTTACAAAGACATTTTTACCAAGGTGATAATGAAAACCCATTATAACTTATGTGACATATAATATATAACTTACACCTCTTATTATAAAGCTGTAGTAATTAAAATGGAATGGTCTGACAGAAAGATAGACAAATAGAGAGCCCAGAAACATACATACACATACGCGGGAGCTATATGTGAAAGAGATGTCATCACAAATCCATGGGAGGAAGACGAACCAGTCAGTGAAAGGTATTGGACAGCTGGTCACCCATGTGGAACAAAATAAAATTAGATTCTTACCTCACATCAGACATGAAAGCAGATCTCATTGGAAGAGCTAAACATAGAGATATAAAACTTAAAACTGTTTGACAGAAATATTGCAAAATGGCTGTAGTATCGGGATGAGTTTTTTAAACATGACACAAAAAAGCACAAACCATAAAGGAAAAAATGAAAATACTGACAGCCTTAAAATAAAAATCTTAGTTGGGACAGGGGATGTCATAAACAAAGTTAAAAGATAAGCAACAGTCTGTGAAATTATTTTAATGTGCATAACCAGAAATAGTCATATCCAGAATATGTAAAGAGTTGCCACAAATCATCAGGGGAAAGGTCAAATAATCCAGTAGGGAAATGAGCAAAGGAAATGAAGAAGCACTTCTAATAAGAGGAAACCCATATAGTTAGTAAACACATGAAAAATGCTCAACCTCACTGGTTATCAGGGGAATGCAAATTCAAACAATAAGGAACCATCAGAAAGGCAAAAGTTGTTAATTTTAACTATTCTAAGTGTTATTGAAAGTATGGGAAAATAGGAACATGTTGGAGGTAATATAAATTGGTACAACCACTTTGGAGGGCCATTTACAGTATCTAATCAAGTTAAAGATGTGCGTATTATACAACCTAGGGTTTCTGTTTCTAGGCTTCTGCCCTAGAGAAACTTCCATATATATATGTGTGTGTGTGTGTGTGTGTGTGTGTGTGTGTGTATATGTATATGTATATATATATATGTATGGTTTTTTTTCCCTCAAAAATAAAAATGTACACAGGTGTACCTTGTAACTTTGTAGTAAACAAGGGAAAAAAAATCCGTTAACCTCAATGTCTGTCAATAGAGAAATAGATAAATTGTGATATATTTTTCAGTGGAATATATGCATCAGCCAGAACTGCATTTATTAATATACATAAATCTTAAAAATCATAGTTGCAGATTAATAGAGTACCATACCTTAGAAAAAAACAAAAAAAAACATTACTATGTACTGTTTTATGTTACACATACACACACACAACACACATAAACATGGACTGAAAGGAGACACCAGATACATAATAGTGATTACTTTGGGGGAGGAGGAGGAATTGGAACAGGTGCACAGGAAACTTGAACTGTACCTGTAACATTTTCTTTTTAAAACATGTAAAAAAATATGACAAAGTATTAACATGTGTTCAGTTGGAATTACAGGAACATGAGTTTGTGTTATATAAGAGGCAGTATAAGCTCAATCCTTAATTATGGAAACCTGGACACAGAATTGCCTGGATTCAAACCCCAGCTCTGCCCCTTGTTTTCTGGGTGGCTTTGGCAAATTACTAAACCTCTCTGTGGCTTAGCTTTCTCATCTGTAAAATGAAGAAAATAATGTATCTATATCATAGGGTTGATATTAGGATTAAATTAATTTACACACAGGGCCGGCCGAGTGGCTCAGTTGGTTAAGAGCTCGCTCAAGAGTTTGAGCTCTGAGCAACAGCGGTTCGAGTCCAGCCCGAGCTGAGCAG
>NW_017731374.1:5463614-5474005 GCF_001890085.2 Hipposideros armiger
CAACAGCAGTTCGATTCCTGGCCTGAGCTGAGCTGCCACTGAATTGTCAACAGGTGGCAGGATGGCTCAGCTAAAAAAAAAAAAAAAAGTAATTTACACAAAGCCCTCTGGTTCATGGTAAGCACACTTTAATATTATTCTGTATATTTTTAAATGTGATTACTTTTAATCTATAGATTGTGAAGCATAAATAAAATTGTGGAATATTTATGAGATGAGGGCCTTATGACATTGTTAATAATACTGAATATAGAGGGTTTTTTTGTAAGAAAACAAAAGTTGACAAACATTGTCGTCCAGTGTACTTGTTTATGGACCAAGAGTTCTTACAAATTTCAGTACTGTGGCTTTCCTCCTTATGATTATGATGGGATGCTGTCATGGGGAATTTTTTTTAAGTTCTTCTGTTAGAATAAATTAAAAACACAGAAACAAAATGTTCTCTATTATCTATATAGCACTTTTATTTCTAGGATCAACACTGCCTGAATTCCATGAAGAAAGACGTTGTTACCTTTATTTACTGATGGGAAATGAAGCACAAAAACTACTAGATGATTTGCTTGTAGTTACAATGGGAAGAAACTTGATCTCATACGTATTAACCAAGAGGGATGGGGTCCCTCTTCGCACCATGGCCCCTCACTCTGCTTGTCTTGGTATAGAAATAGCCAGCATCACTGATTGCTTCCCCTTCTTTCATTTTCAGGTCATGCCTATCACTTACCCAAAGTTGAGGCTGCTAGAGTATATCCTAAAGAAATCATGATTTTTTTCTGAGAATCATTTTTAAAAGGACCCACAGTTTAACAGAAGGATTCCTTGTACCAGGAGCAAAGAGACATGTGTCTTAGTTTCTTTTTCTACTGAGCGTCTGGACACATCACTTGCACTTCAGATTATCAATTTTTTTTTTTCAGGATCAACTGTAATGGCAGGGCTGGTTTAAAATACAGAGATGAATGTCAAATTCCCTGCCCCTGGAATCTCATTGTTTAGAGAAGGAGGCAGGCAAAACAACAGCTCCAACTCCAAGTGGATACAAAGGGGTATATAAAATGCAGTGGAACATAAGTGAGGAGCAGCCTGACTCAGTCTTATGGAGCACAGGGATGGGTATTTCCAGTTGACGCAACAATGTGAGCAAAGACGTTAGGTCACGAACATATGCAAACTACTTAGGGAAGCAAGGATTTCAGTGTAGCCTGAGAGGAGATTTCAAAGGGGTCAGAGTTGCTGCTGGAAAGTCAGGCTGGAGCCACATGTGCATGTGATGTTACAAATGTCCTACGTGAGGAGCAGAGGGACACAGCTCATAATCTTAGAACAACAGTTCTCAACCTGTGGGTTGCGACCCCTTTGGGGGTCGAACGACCCTTTCAGAGGGGTCGCCTAAGACCATCGGAAAACATATTTTCCGATGGTCTTAGGAACCAAGACACCACTCCTCTATCCGTCTCCAGGCGGGTCCGCCCACATGCAGATACGCCCACATACGAGTACCCGGCGTGATGACATCATCGCACCAACCCCATCACATATACCCCGTACAAATACAGGTGTATGTGACAGGGTTGGTGCCATAATGTATTTATGTGGACCAGTCACACATGTGTAGAGAGCAGCTACTGTGTAGAAAGCAGCTGCTATGTTGAAAGCAGCAGTATTGGAGGTAAAACGACACTTCATGAATTATAACTATTTCACAATATATAATTACATAATGTTTTTGTGAATAATCACTATGCTTTAATTATGTTCAATTTGTAACAATGAAAATACATCCTGCATATCAGATATTTACATTACGATTCATAACAGTAGCAAAATTACAGTTATAAGTAGCAACGAAATAATTTTATGGTTGGGGTCACCACAACATGAGGAACTGTATTAAGGGGCCACGGCATTAGGAAGATTGAGACCCACTGTCTTAGAAGATCACACTGGGATAACAGTGGGAATGTAGAGACCGGGGCACAAGAGCCTTTGATATATAGGGTATTACAGTGATCCAGATGGAAGATGGCAGTACGTGCTCAAATGAGGCAACAATAAAGGCGCTGGACAGGAGGGGACAGAGGTTAATGCTTCAGGAGTTAGGAAGTACAGACCTTGATGACCTCTGAGTGTTTGGCCTCTTGGGATCTCTGTTGACACCCTCATATTCTCTGTCCAAAGGCACAGCACTGTTTTAGGTAACACCAACAGGTCTTCAGGACACAGATATCTACAGTGAGGCCAATTCTCTGTGTATAAGATAAAACAGTGTTAATAATTCTGAAGCATGCTATGACCATTCATTCATTCATTCATTCACTCAACAAGTATCCATTGGAAGACTACAATTGCAAGACTTCAAGTTGGCTACTGGGAATACAACAACGTACAGGGCAAAACCATGGTTCCTGTTCCCATACTGCCTGCACTGATGGGAGAAAGACATCCTAACACTTGCCCTCTCAAAACATCCCCAATTATAAAAAGAAAAACTGAACCAAGATGCTGTTCAACTGTGAATGACTTTGTAAGACTAAATTGATTGCCTTTAGATAATACATTTATTAAGGCCGTTTCTAGGATGATATATGGTAAAAATGGTTAAATGAATAATTAAGCCACAATGATAAATGAAAGGTGAATCTTTGCTGGAAATTAAATATGCAGAGGCTATAGGCAACCCATTCCACATCATAATTTATTTGAAACACTTTCTCTCTGCTAAAAATAACATGAGCCTAGTTCTATTAAAATTGTAATATTGCATATTTTTTCAGACAACTAGTGACCTATCTTTAAGAATTAAAAATATAATTGTTTACTAGTTTTCTGAAAGGCAAAAATAGAAAATTAAGCTAGTTTCTTTCTTGTACAAATGTATAATTTTCTGAGAAATTACCAGTTTTATCACTTTTTCTCCAGTGCTTGCACATCCTTTCTTATATCATTTGTATTAATATTTCACAAGAAAATCCTCCCAGTTCACTTTATTTCTTTAAAATACATTTTTATATTATTATTTTTATATATTTAGTTCACCTACACATAATTGAGACTTCCAAATATGCAAAATGTACCCAAATACGCAGACTAACAAATAGGTGTAAACCTCAGAATGTTATTTTCCTTCAATGAATTTGGATTTGATTAAGACTGTTAGAAGGCCAGGAAGCAGTTCAGAATTGAAGAGGCATTGACCTTGATTTTCTAGCCTTGGTATCCGTTCCTTGTGGTCTGAAAAGACGAAATAATATACAACCCAGAGCAAAGCTGGTGTCAGAGCACCAAAGTCTTAGCTTCAGTGTCCCGTCATCCCTGTTCCTCTCTTCCTCAGAGAAGCAGCAGTCTCCCCCTGTCCTCACTTACTGAGCTGAGGGACCATCTTGAGTCTCAGCAGGGAAGGGCATAGTGCAGGTGATCCACTGTATTTTAGGCCCAGCAATAATTTTCAATCTAGATCTCATTTATGTAACTAATGGTTGTGTTCCCAAGAGTGTATTAGACCCACAATAAGTATTTATATGACATGGCAAAAATGATAAATTATGCTTCTATGGCTATAAGATGACTTTAAGCTTTATTTTAGGTGAAAACAGTGATCAGGTTTACAATCAAGTAAATCTGATTTAGTGATTGATGCACCTTAGTTGGTTTATTGACTTCAGTTATGATACATGTATCAGGTTGATTCTTATACTGCCTTAAAACTACAGGATTGCTTTCTTAGACAAAACAATAATATTTATTGCCTTTTCAATTTTCTTTGTTTTCATCAAGGTATAATACATGTATGTGGCAATCAATAAAATAATATTGCTGAACAGTATTATAAACTTCTGTTTCTTGATTTTTTTTCTTGATATATCAATTTCAGAAATATACAGGCTTCTTATGATGAAGATTTAACTCATTTTCATTACCCTTCTGATAGCTGGTTGCTATGCTATTAAAATACACAGATAACCAGTAGAAAAATTAACAATAATGAAAAAGAGGAAATAATATGCTTTCTCAACCCCAAAGTGAAGATATTAGTGTCTCTATCCTTCCTTTCTCTTATCTCCCCTCCCTTCTTTACCATACTCTTAACTTCACAAGGCTGTCAATATTTTCATTCTCTTTTGTGGCCATAACTCAGTCTTTTCTGCTTTCTCCTTAAAGTGACTCTCAACATTCAAAACCAATAACACCATATATATTATTTTGGCAGTGTAAATATTATTCTTAGTTATTAGTGTTCTAAGATTGAATTTCTTTCCATCCTGATGGCTCTGGGACAGTGAAAAGAAACTATTCCTCACAATTGTTGTGTGAATAAATGACAATCCGTGTAAAGGGCTTAGAGCAGTTTCTGGTACAGAGAGTAAGTCCTCAGTAAGTATAGCCCAACATTATTATTACAGTATTTCATTGCATCTGAAATGTCTTTGATTGTAAGACGTACCATTATTGTATGTTCCACAAAGAAAGAAAAAGCAAGCAACCAATTAAACTATAATCCCCAGGAATGGTGAGACAAATTTCAGGGATGTTAAAATGTGAAAACCTGCACCTTAACAATCAGTGAAACATGGTACTAGTTTAGCTTTGGGGGAGAGTGTGTGTGTGTGTGGTGTGTGTGTGTGTGTGTGTGTGTGTGTGTGTGTGTGTGTGTGTGTGTGTGTGTGTGTGTGTGTGTGTGTGTGTGTGTTTCCCTAAATTTTTTAGTAGCATTTCTTGACAAAATAGCAGCGTGCCCTTATCTCTGTGTGGTCCCCCCAAGATTCCCATTTTGGGTCTTTAGTCTTCCTGCTGCAGTTTGGACTAATTGATTTAATGTCAACCTGAGGTAACCCTCCCACCCTGAGGTGTCCTGCGGGTTATAGCCACTGTTTCCTACATTTTGTTTCCCTATTTTTTTTTCCTTATTTTGCTGGAGTCCATCAAATAACTTCCCCAAAATGGTTAAGTGGAAAGTGAACTTTGAGCCTTTAAATGGCTAAAAATTCCTTTCCTCTAATATTTCTTTAAAGTTTTCTTTTAATACTTGTTCCTTTTATAAGGATTATACCTATAATAATTTCTCAAATCTCTTTGAGAATTTTAATTAGGTTTTTTAAAATTATCTTCTGTCCTTGAATTACCTTTTCCTTCAGTTTTCCTGTCCCTTTTCCTTTACCTGTCTCTTAATGCAGCCAGTTTTCTCCTGATGCCTAGTCTAATTGTTCCCATTTAAGAACACAGGACAGGTATCTGGTGTTGGTTTCTTCTGCACCTTTATACATTATAATTACTGTGCTTAATTATTCTATGTATGATAATTTAGCAGCCACCTATCTCATTGTTTAAAAAAAAGTGTTATTTTCCTGTTTTGCCTATACTTATAAATGGGTAATAGAAAGCTAATCCATATAGAAAAATATTTTAGTTTTTATTTTATAATGAAATTTTCAAAAATATGGTTTGTTATTATCCACTGAAATTAGCATCCTCCTCCCCATTAGGTTACCACGTCTTGGATAGAATTTAATGAATACTAATAGCCTAAATCAGAAAAGAAGGAGGTAATTTATTAGAGTTTTGTGCATTTCCATTTTTATGTTATGTTTTCCTTTGCTTTATGGCCATATATCTTTTATTTCAAGTTGATTAATAATTCCTTTGTGTTTTTGACAGTATTATGCATTTTCAGTAAATGATGCCTTCACAGTTTGATCTTCATTAATTAAGATACACAGTCCTGTAAATCGAATATAAATTTAAAGGAAGAAATGGTTTGTAATCAAAAGTTTGTTATAACTATTTCTGTTGTGGTATAGCATTTCATCCCTTAAATCCATCAGGTGCTACCTCATATACTGCACTTGAGTTTATTCTCAGTCATTGAAGCCATAGAATTTTGGCAAACTCATGAAAAGTGCTTCTCAAATACTCAGTTCTGACTGACATACTGATGAACTATTAATGAATGGTGATGATTGTTTTACTTCCAAACTTCTCTTCAGTAGGCAGGGTCATATACTGTCAGCTATCCTTGATTACTGCATGCCAACTAGCAATAAAAATAGTCAGTACTTACAGAGTGCTTATTATTTCACTAATTACTTACAGAACTCAGTTCTCACCACCCTATGAAGTTAGGACTATAATTAACTCCATTCTACAGATGAAGAAACTAAGACTAAAATGGTTGAGCTTGCCAGAGGTCACACAGTAAGGAGGTGAGAGCTGGGATTCTGACCTAGGCAGCCTGGTTGCCAAGTTCATGCTCTTAACTGTTAGGCTCACTGGCCATGGGGATGCTTCTCTTACACAGTTCAGCATCCTCCCTCTTAGCACTTAAAAGTCTTTTAGGACCTGGGCCAATTCTCCCCCAGTCTTCTTTATTTCTTCAAAAACTTCATTGCCAAAACTAGTTTTTACGCTTCCTTTTCTAGTCCCAATCTCCATCTGCTTTTATTGTCTGATTGCCCCATAAGGTGGGGATGGAAGTGTTTAACGGTTGAGGAGACATACACAGACGGAGCTAAATGCCCTACCATGTTGAAGTGCTGAATATGTTTTTGTTGAATGTTGACACAACTATGCAAATAAAATTTGTAGAAAGAAAAAGAGATAACTTTAATTTCCTCTGCTTTCTTTTGAGACAACTCAGGCTGCTGTGTGGAGAACAGTCTGAATGGAGGCAAGAGTGGACATAGGGAATTCTCAGCTAAGAAAAGAATTTCTGTGTCACTAATAGATAATAAATCCAGTGCCAAATTCATATTCAAGTCTTAAAATCTGTCATTTCAGATGATCAAAAGGAATATGTTAAATATCAAAATTTTCAGGCATTGCTGTGTTAACAGTTATTTTCCTCTTGAACATAAGACATAGCAGATTTCCAGAGGAAAAGAAAATAAATCACAAGGGAAAACTGAAGTGTATAGTTAAGGTGGAATGGACTAGACTCTTGGTGATTAAAGAGTAATATTTTAGTTAAAATTTTAAATCAGAAAGATATATACCAAAATGTATCCAGTGGCTATTTTTGGATGATGGATTTATAGGCAGTTTTGCTTTCTTTTTTATACCTTTATAATCTGGGGAAAATTTTTTATATTAAACGTGTATTGCTTTTATGATAAAATGAATAAAATTATTTTTATTAGGGGAAATATACATGAAATAATCTTCTTGTGAGTAGTTACCCTTTAACCTTCTGGGTTTTTTTAACTTCAGACATTTCTAAATTAGAATACTTATTTATGCAAAGCGTATTTAAGGGTATGTAAACTCACCGATGTGAAATGCAGCCATGGCTGATTCCTGAACTGCAAGGACGAATTTTTACTTTTGAAAATGACTTATTAATATCAGTAAAATTTTACTTCAGAGTCAGATGTTAAAAACAATGAAAGAACACATACAGGTTGATGAAATAATGCCTGTTTAACAGTGTTCTGTACCAAATAGTAATGGAATCATCATAGAATAAACTAAAAAGGAGAGCCATGTGTGAAAAACGGTGGCTTCATGACTGAAACTAGAAAATGTAAATGTCACATCTGTAATGAATCCATGTATCCTAAACTACTGCCCTAAGGAAAATGAGGATTACAAAACAAGGTTCTTTTTGGAAATTGTACATGATGTTTTGTATATCAAAGTCTGATGGTAGCAGCTCACTATATATTTTATGTATTACACCAGCCGCAGATATTTCAGATGTATCAGAAGGTACTCTCGATTCAGTGTCTCTGGCAGTATAATAAAGTGGGGGAGAAATCTCTGCAGTCTCTAATAAGCAGTATATCAATGAGTACTGTCAGATTCTGTAGAAAATTCCACAGCATGATTTATTACATTAATTACAGCCATGTGGGTTTCATGCTGCTAAGCCTGAAAATGCAGCCACATTCTAAAGTTGATTTAAAATATATTTTGGCCAAGATGAAAGTGCTTCTTATTGTGATTAATGTAGTACAATATTTACTCTCTTGTTCTATTCTTTCGCTTGTGGAATGCTTAATTTCTGTGACTTGAAATTAAGTTTGAGATTTGAGAAGCTTCATCTAGTTTTTATTCACTCCTGTCATCTGGTTTTACTTTTGCCTTTTTGTGTCTTAGTTGTCACTGAATGTTGCATCTGCTTTATATGTGAAGCCTGATTGAATTCTTGCCCTTCTAAGCAAATGTGGCTACCTAGAGTTGTCTGTCCCTAGCTGAGAGGACTGACCACAGGGCTTGTTAAGTCACAACTGGGATGCTACAGCTCTTTTTTTTTTTTTTTTAGTTTCAGGTGTACAAAACAATGTAAGAGGAATAAGCAATTGAGGAGAAACTCTCATTTTCTTAATTCAGAAAAGCAGCATCCTTAGAAGAGAAAATTCCATGATCTGAACCTTGTTTAGAAGAGAAAATTCCATGATCTAACTCTTGTTTAGTACTGTACTGAATTCATACAGTCACGTAATGTCTTTTCTTATAGTGACACGATAAGCTTGTCAAACCACAGGATTCTAGGTTATGTGCAATGGAAGGTGTCCTAAGAGAAGTTTTAGATGTAAATATTAACTCCAGTTGTTTACATGTGTGTGTGACAGGATGTGTCCAGCTATGCACAGATACCTAACATTGGTGACCTTTATAGATCTAGCCTGGAAGAATTAGCAAGTATTTGCTACAAATTAAAGCATCAATAAGAGGAGGAACTCAGGTGAAGTAGAAAGACTTCGATTTGGTGGGTTGGAATACATTTGTAAGCATAATGTTAATGTTTTGATATGTAATGTAATGTAATGATAATGTTTTTAAAGAGTTGAACTACTAGACGATTTATTTGCTCAACACCGAACTAAGTGGTTTGCTTTCCTATCTTATTCAATCCTCATACAACCCTTAAAAGATAGGTACAATGATTATTTTGTTTACCCACTTTACAGTTGAAGAAGCTGAGCTTAAGTTAAAAGAGCTTACACGGATGCACACAGCTGATTAAGTGGCAGGGCTGGGATTTGAACTGCGTTCTTACTGGCAAAACTGGAGCCATTCACCTTTGCTGCGATACCTATGTCAAGTGCCCTGAGAGGTTCCAAGTTAAGAGTAGATTTGAAAAATTATTTTTGGCAGTTAGGAGGGAAACAGTGTTGAACTTAATTTCAGAAAAGCTGCGAAAGAAAAAGTCTGAATACAGTGGGTTTTAGAGGGAAAATAATTCCTTAGCTCATTCATTCATTTATTATTTTGTTGAATAATAATACCAGTTAGACCAGTGTGATTTCTGATAATATTTTTCACTAAAGTAGAAATCATTTAAACACGTATTTATTTATTTATTTATTTATTTATGAAGCAGCTGTCCTGGGAAATAAGAATTTTTTAGATAAGAAAATCTGCTATTCCAGCAGGGCGGCAAGTGCTGTAACTGAGGCTGGACTTGGGTTGAGGCTGATTTGAAGGAGTCATTTTCTAGGAGTTCTAGGGGTAGGGAAAGAGGTAAGGCACTGTTTCTCAAAGCATGACCTAGTGGACCATACCCGTATTGGAATCTGAGAGCTTGTTAAAAATGCAGATTCCTACCTGCCATAAACTAATTCCTGTTGTGAGGATCTGCAAGGTCAGTGCCGGCCTCCTTTCCACAGGCAGTATCTTACTCCACTTTCCAACACCCATGGCTCCTTGGCCTGATTTACTTCATATATATAGATAACAGTAAATATGTATGAGGAAGAGAAGGGGTTTTGCCTGTACTTTGTTTAATAATACTGGTATTTTTTGTGCTCTATTTTATTTCTAAATTTGTATCAAGGAGAAAATTGTCCAGATGCCCCAGAGTCACATAACATCCAACCAGGAGAAAGGAGCGGATGACTAATGTTTATTTAAGTGATTCCTGCTTCAGTGAAAAGGCTATCAAAAATCATACTGGACTAACGGGTACTGTTGTTCTAAAATTTCACGCCCCTGAATGTGTATGTAAGAAGTGTGTTTTACTCCCACTGTTGGAAAAGCTTAACTGAGCATAAAAATCGTTTGCTGGTCAGATAGCTATAATGGCATACAAGTCTGGCTTCAATTAGTGATGGTAACAATCCTAGAAAATAGCCTGCGTTTTAAAGTTCTCGGAGAAAGCATCAAAATGTGCAAGGAGTTGGGTGTTTAAGGGAGAAAAAAGACATTGACTTTTTAATAAATTTTATGGTAGTTATAAAGTTATCTTAGTTTGTTTTCCACTTCTAAAGTAAATTTTTTTTCTTCAGTAAATTGCAGGGGTTAGGAACTAGTGCTGTTTTCAAAGAAATGAAACATGAATGTTGGCAAATATGATTTTTGTAATCCCTGACAAAATTGAAGTTGGCCTGGGTCCCAAGATGACCATCCATGGCATATATATATATATATATATATATATATATATATATATATAT
>NW_017731374.1:5474234-5559580 GCF_001890085.2 Hipposideros armiger
CAATCCACTGCCACAGGGACTGCAGCCCACGCCGTCGCCGGCGACTCATGGCAGCCCAGCTCCAGGTTGAGCTGTTGTTCAGCATCTTAGCTGTGGAGGCCAGTGTCACTGGCCCTCATATGTGGGATCTGAACCGGGCCCTCTGGCATCCCAAGCGAGTTCTTAACCATCGCGCCACTCGGCCGGCCCGCATATATATTTTTTAATACCAAGATTATTTTTCTTGAACATAGAAAAAGTCATAAGAAAAGTTTTTTCAAGTGAATACATGTATGAAAGAAGTACCCAATGGGCAACACCATAATGTTAGCATAGTCTCTTTTAAAGTGGAGGTTGGGATTGGGGGGTGGGAGCTATTCCTTGATTTTATCAATATATTAATTCTAGTATGGACTTTCGTTAGAGTATTATCTTTTTTCCTTATCCTAAGAGTAAGATAAAGATGTTGTCTTGTAGCAATTTGTGTGACAGCTGATAGGTCCTTATTTCCTAAGGAATTAGCTCTGGGAAAAGCTTCCAGTGGCCTCATAAGCCATTTCATACCATTGTTGCAGGTGTCCACATCATCTACACTGTCCACAGCTGACCCTCTGAAGGGCCCTAACACAGGAGAAGGTGTCTGTACGATTCTGATTGGAGTCCCAAAATTTAATTTTATGCCACTGACTTTTGTTTTAGCCCTTTCTAAATGCAGTCAGTATTGTTGGTCTAAAGTGGATTGTGTGATTACACACACAGAGTTATCTCAGTAACTTTCCTTTCAGCTTTTGTGTTAATTCAGTCAACAGTGTTTAACGAATGCTACATTCTCAAGTGCTTCTCCAGACCCTGGGACTAAAGCAGTGAAATCCTGGCTCTTACTGTGGAGAGACAGATGCTAATAAGCAAGTTCTCCAGTAAATACATAACACGTTGTCAGAGGATGATAGGTGCATGAAGGAAATAACAGCATAAGGGGAATAAAAAGTGTCAGAGGTGGAGAATTGGGGTGTTGAATTTTTTTTTTCAAAAGCAGCTTCTTGAAATGTTTGGTATTTAGAGGTTCTTTGCACTTAGAATATTCAGTCTCCTCTCTTTTTTTGTATATATTTATAATTATGTAAGACCCTCCAGGTGGTCATCCAACTGTTCTAGCTTTATTCCCTACTTCCACCCCCAAACCAGGATCAGTGCTTGACAGTCCTCATGAGCACAAGCCCCAGTCCTTCCCATCTCTTGCCCTTTGCTCATGCAGTTATTTCCCTGGAATGCCCTACCCTCCTATTCTGATTAACCACACGGTACCCATCCTTTAATACCTAACCCAAGTCCCTAGTCCCCCAAGGAATAAAGCTCCAACGCAGCACAAGCTCTATTTGACATCTCTCTCTCTTCTTTCTGAATTCCTATCGGACCTTGAGCCACAAACGCAATTCCTAATTACACAGCTGTGTATGGTCTCTTTAATTAGTTTTCTGTGTAATAGTCATCTTTTCCAGCTATGATGGAATCTACATAACCATCAGGGACTTGCCTTTGACTACACCCCACAGGCCTGCTTGAAATGCTAGAGGGCATAGTGGGTACTCACAAATGTGGATTAAATATTAATTCCAACTGCAGCCTCATAAATATAAATCTACTCACCAGATTTCTTTTTATTTCTTTTTTTTACTTTTCAAATTTAAAATACATTTTTATTTAATAAGCTCATGGATTTATCATTTACTGATTTATAAAGAGAATTTGAACATCATTTCTCTATCAAGTGAAAAAGACAAAATACCCTTCTTAAATGAAAATAATAAGTTAAACGTCAAGAAATGTTTCTTATTGCTTCAGATGTATTGCTTTAATAAAATCATAAAAGAATGTGATAGCTAAGTATATTTTTTGTTAAATTGAGTGCTAGCGCGATAGAAGTAAATGGATCTGAATTTAAATCTAACATAAATCTCAAATTAAGTGAGAACACAAGATACTGCACTAATTATGTGTTTTTCCATGCCATCTCCTAACAGTGGAGGAAATAATTGGATTAATGGGCCATGAAGACTATGTAAATAAGTACAGAAAAGCTGTCTGTGTAAAAACTTGACTCAGGGTCTTGGGAAGAGTACCTGAGCCAGTGCTGAGGCGCTTCCCTCTTCAGGTGGCAGATCTCCGGAAATTAGTAACCTAAAACCTTTCTGTTTTTTGGCTATATTTGTTGAAGGCTCATTTCATTATACATGTTTCCCCTGCTGTCAGAAAGTAGAGTGTTCCTATGAAACCTTTCGTAAGCCGAAATGGCGTACAGAACAATTACCATTTACTTAATATGTCTTTATTTTGTTCACCACAATTGAAATGCTTAATTATGTCCAGTTTTACGCTGAATCATAATGCCCTTACAAGCTCTCTTAGGCTTTTCTGTAACCTTCGGTTACATTTTGCTAATGGGTGCACAAAATAAATGGAGATAAAGCACAGATGCTCAGACACAGTTCAAAGCTATGGATGGCAGCTTGATGCTGAGATGCTGAGAGTAGTTCCCGGGGAAGGAGCTAGGCGGGGCAGCACCACTCGCTGCTGGGCGTTCAGGCTGCTTCTGTTACGGCTTGCTACACAACAAACACGGAATGCTATTTTTACTTTTTGCCTTTTTTTTGTAAACGTGAAAATCCTCTTTGAATGTCTTTCGGTTGGTGAAAACAGGTAGTACTAACGTAGGTCTTTCTTAAGAGTAAAGTGGCATAATGCAAACTTTGGAAGAGGGAGAAGACCTGTATTAGGTTTTATGGGATGGCTTCTCCTTTTGAGAAGCTTAGTGTAAATTGAAGTAATAAATATTATGGCTCTTGTGGATGATACAAGAAATAAGTGACCATTCATTCAAAGAACTGTGTCACTCATACTTTCTACTTTATAGTATACTTACTAATGCAGCTTAATTAATTCCAACACTTACCCCTTAAAAGAACTTTGAAAAGTTGTATACTATGCACTCATTTTTAAATTGATACCCAAAGGTTTTCAACGTTTCAATTCATTTATTTTTGTAAAAAGGAGGTAGAAAATATTGAATTATATAAAATGAAGATGAGGATTCACGGTAACTAGAATCAGTATTTCATATGATTTGATAATAGTTGTTAAGTATCTTGTAAATACAAGCACACTGAATCTGAAAGAGTTGAATAACATTTTAACATTTGGGTAGTCCTGCAGAATATTCTAATTGCAGTTAAAAGAATCGACCTTGCGAACCCTTTCAGAAGTCCTGAACTCAAGACACCCCAGTTCAGGCACAGTTACCCTATTTCTCATGGCAGATGTCACCTATATTAGAATATGTATAAGGCAGAGATGGACAAGAAACATGGACTTCATCAATTTGTAAGTTTTGCTTGGCTCCTTAGTGTTTTCCACCCCAGAGAATGTACCGTGGTAGATTTGGGATGGCAACATGTGCACACTCAGTCTTCATTTGCTTCAGACAAATAAGTTTTAGAAAAGATTCCATGTGAAAGTTGAGGAACTGGACTTTTTTTTCCCTGAAGTTGTCTATGAATGTTTGTTTCTTAGAAAGTCTTTGAAGTTTGAAGACCGCTGTGATAGATATTTGAACAAGTAGCCAAAGTAAACGGATGTGCTGGCCCCTTTGGCTTTACATATAAACATTCAACGAAGCCAGCATGATAAAGGTTACGTGTAACCTGTGGCTTCCATCTTTTTGATGGTAAGATACACATCTTTATACACATCTTTATTGTTGATATATAAACAGTTTGAACTGGGAGAAAATAGCATAACTAAAAGTTAAGTCTAATGAAGCATAAAGTATACTTTAGTATATTTGAATTTTAGAAATATGATCTCAAAAATGAACCTATAACATACCTAATTTGCTAGTGAATTTTAGTTGTTTTCATTTTATAAAATTATGAGGATTTTGGCAGTTACACCTTAGAATTTTCATTTTAAAATAACATGGTCATTCATAAGTGTGTACAGTAATACAAAAAGTAGTGTGTTTTGTGAATAAAATTGAGTTTATTAGAAATTTTATTTTTGTTGTTGTATGTGGTTATTACAAATACTTCCACTGAGCAACCTTGCAAATTAAAGTTTTCCTAAATAAGATAATCAGGATAAACAAAATATTTTACCTTATACCTTAGAATCAGAAATTACATTTTTATATTGTTTTAAATTAACCTCAATGTTTGCCTCTCAACAATCAATAGGATAGCCTGGTTTTCTATTGTGTAATTTTATTTTTAGGATTTCTCTTTTGAGTTTCATCCAGACCTTGTCTGACATAATAGTGATGATTTTGACAAAATGTTAATGTTAAAATTCCAAATATAAATTACATATTATGGAAAGGAAACCATTTAAATGATTTAAATGATCATTGAATTTAATCATTGTAAAAATAATTGAGTAAAATAGAGTAGGGTTTCTTCATAACACATAAGCACTATGTTTCTCAAAGCGTGTTCTTTCAAACCTCATCGTGACCATGGAGGTGCTAGTAAAAATGCAGATTCCTAGGCCTGCCACCAAGGAATTCGTTTTCAGTCATTCATCCTGAGTGACTCTGAATCACACTCAAGTGTGAGAACCCCTACTCCAGAGCAACGTTACTTAATCATGGATGGTCCATAATGGAAAGCGCTACCTTCAGTCCTTGGTGGCAGAGTATAAATAATACATTAATAAAATCAAATGATCTTTCCAGGAGACACACTCCCTTCCTTACATCTTAATTATAATAGCCTAATTCAAATTCCATTATCTTGTCTTTATAGCTGTGAAGTTTTATCCTCATTACTTTCCAAAATGCCAAATATTTTTATCACTTATTACAAATTGCCCTGCAGTTGCATACAGAATATTTATAAACTGTGCTTACCTGAATTGTTGCAGAATAAGTGTTGAATTAACTACTGTAAATGATATGTTTTAGTAATTTTTAATATATAGATCTCTAGTGATGTGCTAAATAACAAGTTCGAATATTTTACTTTAATTCAATAAAATGGAACCAGTACAGCCTCTGGTTTCACAAATGAAGTGATTCAAAGTGAATGTATCAGCTCTAATGGGCCCTTGCACACTGCAGTAGGATAAATAGCATGTTTCTGTCTCACATTTTTCCTAAAACGAAGGCTGCTTCTAATCTCTCTTTCCACAAACCTCATGCACTAAACTATGTGCCAATGACTCGAGAAGCTCATTTTGATTGCAATGGGCCATACTCTTGTCTAGTACATCATTTGTGAAACTGAAGTTTGCTATTATAATGCAACAGGTATGTAAATAACATTTATTAGTGCTCTCTATAAAATTGATTTCTTCTTTCCCTTTTCATTATGAAAGGAAACTTTATTTCAGAGTAGAAAGTGCATTGTCTGAACTCATCAACACCCTCTCTATCCCTCCCCTCCCCAATTTGTTGCAGACCAGGATGAAAGAGCAGCTGAGCTCAGCAGGGAGCAGAATGAGAAAACCATCCGGAGCACGCAGACCGCGCTCCGCAATTTCCGTGAGTTCCTCATCTCCAAGTATCCTTCTGAAACAAGAGAGATTTATGTCATCCCTTGTAAGGAGTTGGATGCCTACCTTGCCTCTTTCTTTGTGGATGCCAGGCAGAAGGATGGGTCCGAATATGAACCCAACAGCTTGGCCAATTACCAGTGTGGACTAGAACGGTACTTAAAAGAACACAGGTATGGCTACAGCATCACCAGGGATAAGGAATTCAAGCGTTCCCAAGAGGCCCTGAAACAAAAGCAAATTGAACTCCGCTGCAAAGGAAAAGGAAATAAGCCACACAAGTCCATGAAGCTCACCTTTGCTGATGAGCTCATTCTGCGGAAAAGGGGACTGCTAAGCCGGTACAACCCTGAGGGTCTGCTCAACCTTGTCTGGCTTAACAACACAAAAGCTTTTGGGCACTGCACAGGCTTCCACGGATCTACCTTGAAGTGGGGTGATATCCGGCTCCGGGTAACAGAAACAGGGCTGGAGTACTTAGAGTGGATGGGTCAAGACACCGGTGACCTGAATGCTAAAACCAAGAGAGGGGGGACAGACTCCCGTGTGTATGCCACCCAGCATGCCCCACAGACGTGCCCTGTCCAGGACTATAAGGAGTATGCCCAGCGGAGGCCTCCTGCCATGCGCTACGAGGATGCCCCTTTCTACTTGTCCATCAAGCCAGTTGTGAACTTGGCAGCTCTGCATTGGTACAACTGCCAGGCCCTCGGCAAGAACAAGCTGGCCAAGATGGTGAAGACCATGTGTGAGAAGGGCAACATCCCTGGCAGGAAAACCAACTTCAGTGTTTATCAGAGCTGTAGCACCTTGTCCGAGGCCCAGAGCAATCAGCTGGTGCTGATCTGTAATAATCTGAGCCAGCAGGCCGCCCAGTCAGTGGCTGGGCACTCCAACAGTGGCAATTTCATTGTCTCCGCTTCCTACGACTCTTCCTCAGACACTGCTTGATGAGGTGGCTTGAGCAAGACCCTGGTGTGGTTACTGTGTCCAGAGAAACTGTGTTTATTCACTGCTTCTCGTTCCCTTTCCTCTGCCCTCAGTGTTAACTTTATAAAAATATAAATATATAATATATTTTTCTTTTTACAAATAAGCCAATGGAGATAGTTTAGTATTACTAACATAGTATTTATAGGCTTAAAACAAATGTACTTGTGGGTGATTAAATGTAATTACTGTTACAGATTTTACAAAACCATAGTGGTTCTCAGGCAACACAAAGTAGAGAAGGAATTCCATTTTTTAAAAAACTCAAAAGGGAGACTGAGAGTCATCCTAGACGCTTGTGTCCTCAACCCCGGCTGTTCCTTCGCACCCCACCTCTCATTTTGAGTCTACTTAATAAATAGCTTTATTTTTTTAATTTTTAAAATTCTCTGTGAACCAGGAGAAGATAACACTAATTTTACTGCTTATACAAAATTGTATTCATTCAGACCCAGAATATGAAAGTGTTGATATAAGCTCAATATCAAATTATTTATATACTTTCTCTTTTATCCTTCTTAATTGGGACTTTAGCCCCTGTGCCTCATTTTTTGCAATGCGTGAAAATCTGGATGTTTATCTAACATTTTTTCTTTTTGGAGGAAAGGGAGTGGAAGGAGGGAATAAAGCTGCCATTCTTTTTGGAACATACATAGTTTTTAGATAATATGCAAAGTCCATTATTGTGGCAAAAAAAAAAATAAGACCATGATATAGCTCGATTTTATTTTTATGCTTGAACCTGGGTAGAATTTTTTTGTTCCCTAAGAAATCAGTGTAAATGAAATTTGGTTATCAGATTTACAAGAAATTTAAAACTACCGAAGCTTTGAAAATGTTCCCAAGCATTAGATTGTATATCAAGCATAAAGAGGAAGTAGAGAATGGAAAAGTCTGACTAAAGATCTAGAAGCACTAGTTAAGATAACAAAAAAACTCATCCTCTTCAAAGCTCAGATCCCCCTTGAATTATTTATTTATAAGGATTAAACATCAGTATCTTTTCCCTAGGGGATTACTTGACTGTAGTTGAGATCAAAGGAATATTGACACTCATTTTAGGTAACAACATTTTGTTACCAGATTTAGCTGAATTCAAAGCATTCTTGAAAATGTGCAAAGTTTCTTTTAAAGTAAATATAAATGCATTTATCTGCAATATCCTGCAATTATAATAATAATAATTTTGGTTTAAAAACTCTTTGTGGTGGTTTTTCCAAGGTGTTTATTTTCAAGTCTTAAAGCCTATGGTGAATTATTAGTTAAGATACTTCAAAAATAAAATAAACGTAGACATCAGGACCACAGTGAATTTGAACTAGGTTCATATCCTGTATAATCGTTAACATGAAAAAATCCAAATCTTAATTGCTTTGTTGGATCTGGGCATTCTGTTGGGAGTATTTGTTCTTCAAGGCAACCTCATAATTCACATTAGCTAGGATGGTAGGTGGCGTTTTATGTATTAATTTATTGTACGACCAGAAGAGATTTCATTTTGATTTGCTAAGTCATCACATTCGCTGAGCTTTCCCATGGGTGCGCAGCTCTTGCCAACACTAAGTCACAGCACATAGAGACCCATTCCTCTAAGCCAGGGTTGGCAAACTGCGGCTCGCAAGCCACATGCGGCTCTTTGGGTACATACGTGTGGCTCTGAAGTAAAATTAAAAAAATAAAACTATCATAGTTTCATTTATAATATTACTTTAAATTTTCCTTATTTGTAAAAGTATATTTATGGCTCTCGAATAATTTTTAAATTGTTGTGAGGGACAGGATTGGCTCTTCCGACTCAAAAGTTTGCTGACCCCTGCTCTAAGCTGTGACCTTTCCTTTGGCTCAGGAGTGGGAAGTTCCTTTGTGGACTTTGTGTGGTGGAGTCAACTTCATTGCATGACTTTTCCCCCATGGAGAGGCATCCAGAAATAAGAAGAAAGGTTGGAAGATACCTCGCTTTATTTTTTGTATTAATGATGACCATTTTTGAGCCAGTATGTATACTAGCACTGTACTAAATGACTTACATGCATCACTTATATAAGAAAGTTACTACTTGTAGGGAAATTAGAAAATACAAGTAAGCATAAAGAAAGCAAAATATATACTCGTAAGTAAATCTGCTAGCCAGAAATAACCACTGTTAACATTCTGGTAAATATTTCTTAAGATATTTCAGTTACATACATATTTATTTCTAAATACATTATCTTTAATCCTTTCAACAACTTTGAATGGAAGGTTAGCTATCTCCATTTTATGTTGAAATCAAGACAAATCATTGAGAATATAGCTGAGGAAATGGTACTGTCATCTGATTCAGAGTTTCTTCTATTTACCTTTCTTAGCTCGAACTCGTGATCAGTTTCTAGCAATTTGAGCCAGATATGGGGACACAGTGTCTTCCCACCTTTCTAGGCTGCCTGATTAAAAGGAATTCTGAATTACCTTTCACGGTGGCACACTGTCCCCAAGTCCCTCCCTCTTCCTTTCATTTTGAACCACGGGGTCTCCTTCTCTAGGTTCTCTTTACAAAACTTTTCTGTTGTCCTTATTCTAAAACTGGTCTGTAAGTGCACAGGACATCCTACTGTCAAAAACTTGTTAAAAGTAAGGATATTTTTACATAGGTTACCTCTGATGGTTAAAAAAAAAGGTTTCGGTACAACACTTAAAATATGGTTGTGCATTTTATTTTTGCATCGATATTTTTTTTAATTCTTGGTATGCTTTTGACAGCATAGTAAGTTTGTCATGAGGAAAAACGGCAGTCACTTTGCACTGAGAAAACAGTATTAGGAAATTTCTATTTGTGTTTATTGAGGTACTAATATGAAAATCACTCTCCTGTTTTATCCTATTGCATTTTCATTTAGAGGAACACACTTAAAATTGAGAATGTGAATTATTTTTTATTTATTTTTATTCTGCTTTGATGACTCAAACCAAATAGGGACATTGTTTCCTAAAGAACAGCTTGGTAGAAGTATAGCCAATTATAGTCTCTTTGAGTTAATTAAATTGTGAAAAATTACCTGCAACTACCTCTAAATTTTGTGTTTTTTGTATGAACAATACTGAGAATGTACCACTGCCAGATGCCATTTTTATTGTTTGTTATCATAACTTTGAAAAACATTATGTCCATGCTGTGGCAGTGGTAGATGCCAAACTTCTATGTGTGCTTTCGTAGAAATCCAACAGTCCCCCAGGTCTTCAATTCAACAGAATGTGCCGCCTTTCCAAGCAATCACATGGCTCATACAAAACCCATAAAACTTTATTGGCAGTGTTTACACTTCAAAGTCCGTGTCATGTCATGTAAAAAATTCTCCAATGCCCCTCACATGACTGGAAGAGTTGCACGGCCTATAAGGAAAATGCCAAACCCATCTGTCAGTTTGGATGACATACTTGCATAATTCAACCTTCTATATTCATGTGAGTGACTGGCTATCGAAAACCATAGGTGGCAGCAATTTTTTTTTTAAACCATAATGTTGGAAAAGGTTAGCAATATTCAAGATGTTTATTCAGCAGAGCTTATTCTTAAGATTCCATTTGTTACCGTGGTTAGGAGGGACGGTCTGAATATGATCCATAAATACACACCAGCTATTTAAAATATTTGTTATTTTACAATTGGTTTTTCCTGAGGTTAAGTTTTCCCGATGGTAATTGACTTTTCCCTATGTTAAGTCACTTTCTGATCTATAAAAGAATAATCTGAAAGGTTTCTACCATAGATTAGGTCTCTTTGGTTTTTCAGTTAGATCATTGTTAGCTGAAACCGTCATTGTATTAACTTATCTATGTGCTATGACTTAGCTTCCAGATACCAGTAAATCAAGTGACTTCACTGAGATGAAAATTTACAGTCATGTCAACAAATATTTGAACACCTAGTGTCTAGACAGGGGGCGGGTACAAAGATATATAAATAGTCCCTGCTCTGAACAAACTTATAAAAGATACTGTAATAAAAGTTTCGTTTCATTTTTGAGAGCCCATCAAAAACCTTGTGCCAGTACTGTTTTTCATAGTTTCCCAACATTTGTACTCATGTTATTTAGCCTTTGAATATGTTGATTTGCTATAGAATATGTAATGTTGCTTTGAGTATTTTGTGGGGAGAATCTTCCTTAGAGCCTGTTTTAAAACCAATAATAAGGCCAAGCCATTTCTGCACCATCCATTGTGTTCACATAGGTATGCATGCGTGAGCATGCGCAGATCGTCACACTGACTCATTGCATTATTACGGTGTACCTTAGTACTAAGTGCTTCTGTACGTTGTTTCACTTGATTCTCACCATAGTCCTGTGAGGGTGGGTATCATTGCTTCTCTTTTCTGAGTGAGGAAACCCAGAGAAGTCAGATGGGTTGCCCCGGTCACAGTTAATACTTAGGAGCATCAGGATCTGAAACTAGACCCAGATACCGTTAAGCACTGTCGTTTTCTGCTGTAGCTGCGTGTTCACAAAGTGACTTGCTGTGCTTCTGTAAACCCTCTGAAGTGATAAATTATAAATGAAATCCCTGTGTGATAAAATCATCAGTATTCATTCAACTTTGAATTGATTGAGAGCAGTGCCATCACCTGACATGTTGATTGGCACATTGTTAGGCCCCATCACTGTGCTTATTTTGAGATAGGACAGTCAGCAGAGTTTTCGTTCCCCTCGGCCATGAGTCGAGAACAAAAATTTGTGTCCCTCTTTAAAGGACATTTTGTTGTGGAGATGAGTGTGTATGTGCACACGCAATTATTTAAAAGTGATTGTCATTTGATTTTATCCCAGACAGACCCATTTCAAGACAGTTCCTTTTCGTTCAGACAGGGAAGGGGGAGGTTCTAGGCAGAGAGGACCCCTCCCTTAAGCCCGGAAATGATACTGCAACCCACCAGATCTGAATACTGGTTGCCAGTCTGTCAGGGAGTTTGGTCTTGCCTGTAAATTTGGTGCCAGCAAATTAACAATATTTAATAAAACATTTTATTCTTAATTTATTTTTTAATCAATCATGATTATTTACAACAAAGCTTTTTGGGAAAACACTGTCCTTATGATTCTCAGAATCAGAGATTGACTGTGAAACCATTCAGATTTTTTTCTAGTTTGACTATCTCCGCAGTTTGACATATTAGAGACAAACACTTCTGATTTTACCCAGCCTTTTGCTGACTGGTCTTTGTTATAGGAAAGAAGTATTTTTGATCTTTATTTCTGTAGCCGAAATAAAGCTGTAATACCTAGCATCTATAAATAAAAACTCCCTCCCATGTAGTAAAGGAAATAAACGTCTAAGCCTAGAGGAAAAAAATCAAGGAGAGTATATGATAATTTATTGCAGTAAGATAATTTTTTAATGTTCATTCATGAAAACAATAGTTATAAATACTAAAGAATTAAGTTCTTGATCACTTTTAATGTATTTTTCTTATATATGCAAGATCTCTGCACATCAACCATACGGTGTGGTGCAGATAGTTACTTATAAAGAAGGGCACCCTTGATTGTTTTTGTTTATGTTTTTTTCTTAATGCATGGTATTCAGGCATTGCTTTTCCTCCCCTCTTGGAGATAGCTGAGATGATATGAATGCATAGCCTTTTATAAGGCAGAGTGAAGAAGCTGGGATGATTTTAAGAGGTCCTTGCCATAGAATATAACTGGGATAAAGAAATACACTGCATCTGTCATCTTGGTGGTAGTTGTGTATTTCTAATGATACAAAAACAGAAAAGAGGGGATGATATTGGTAAACTGCCAATAATACTGATTTCACTTCTAAACAGAGAAAAAAATTTTCTTATGGTCCATCCTCTTTGAAAATTGACCAATTTGGCCTACCAAAACTGAGGGAAAGACCTGATATGATATTGAAGATTGCATTATTTTTAAAATAGCATTTTAATACATTTAAATTGAATTTTTATGTAAACCATGACCTAGTTGAATTAGACTGTGAGTATTGATAAGGTTAGAGTACTAATTTGATCAGAATATTAATTAGGCCAGAGTATTAATATAAACCATTATCTTTGTTAAATTATAATCCTAGAGGCTGGGCCTGGAAAGGACCCAAGAAATCATCTAGCCCAGTGATTTTCAGTGCTGTGAAGAGTAGGAGTCACCGTGTCCCCTTGAGGGGAGAGGGTATGGAGGTCAAGGAGATAGATTGCGAAGGGAACGTATCATGAAACAGTTTTCCCAGGGACTCTCAGGTTCCCTATGCTCCTTACCTTCCTACTTTGAGACTCACTAGACTGAAAGAGCTCTTACCTCTATTACACACCTTCAGGTGTACTGGGCTGAAAAATAGGATTGGAAGCATCTAATCTAATCCACCCCTCTTCTGTTACAGGAGAGGGGAACAGCCCCAAAGAGATTAGATGAATGCCCAGGTGCGTACACCTTTTCAGAGTCAGAGCCAAGACTAGAACCCAGGCATCTTGACTTCCAGTCCATAAATAGAGCTTAGGGAGGAAAAACAACCCTACATTTCTCCTGCGTTAGAAAGGATATCCTTGTTTTAAAATTTTTTTTAAGTGTTAAGTCCTCAGTCAAGTTTCTATTAGGAGTAGATTCAAGTTGCCAATATTCAAATAGGTTGTTTTTGTTTTTGTTTTTTTGCATGTGAATTTTCACTTTTTGTTGTGTAGTGTTATATCTTGATTTTAGCAACTTCTTTTGAAATTTGATGGGATAATCTTTAAATGTAATCGTTCACCTTTTTATTTTAACAAACATCTTTTAGCTTAACCCATCTATATTTAGTTTTCATTTATGGAGGGGAAACAAACTATAGTTTTCAAGTATAGAAATTGCAGTTGTAGATTATAAGCTAAAATGTAACTTAAAAAATTTGGTATTTTTAATATCCAGCCACATAGCACCTATATTATTGGTTTTGAATGCAGTCTATGATATCCTCTTTTATAGTCTATGTTAAGTTTAAAAAGTCATCTAGAAGATTTGGGACATATCTTCACTCCAAATGATCAACTTTCTGTCAACATAAGTAGAATTCTTCTGAAGTGAATTTATTTAGCGATAGGAAGGGGAAACAAAATGGGAACGGTGACAGAGACAGCAGGAAGATGCAGAAATACAAAGTATTTGTAAATTCTCATATCCTGCTTGCTCTTCTTAAAAGGAATTCAAGCATACATATAAAAAGCGTTTTACAAATTTTTGTTTTATAAATTATACTTACTAAATTATAGTTGAGGAAAAAAGATGAAATTTTCTTATGTTAAAAAAGGTACAATGAAATTTTGTATTGAATACAATGTTGAATTTTGCTAGACTTCTGATGTGCTTTGGAATAAGAATTGCACTGGAATTGGAGAGCATTTTTACCATTATACATTCGTTTCAAAGAGCTTTGAAAATATATGGCATTTATTTGTGGTAGGTAGAATTAGGAAGACATCAGCAATATAGAATCCACACAGTAATTGTGCATACGGTAATGAAGTGATTTTTATGCCTGTTTACTTTGTGTAATTCTTACATTTTATAAGTCAAATACCTTAGTACACTTCCACTAGAAATTAACTTATTTATACTGGATAAAGTAGCAGGTCCATTTTAGTACTATTAATCCACTCAGATTAACTTTATCTAACTGAACTTTTATATCTACAGTCCATTATATTACAACTTTTTAAATAGCATTTATAACAAAAGAACTTTTGTTTTATAAAAGTATTTGTTACAAAAACAATCTTGCCAAAAACCATTACAATTTCTATGCATTGTGTAATAGTGATGTCATTGTTAAGATTTTGCATGTTGTTGTGGGGTGCTCTTTCATATGTGTGTTTGTGGCGTTTATGTGGAATTGTTAACCATTGCTGCTATCACTTACCGTAGTTAAACTGAAAAACTGTGCTCAGAGGCTGTGCCAGTCAACATTTTGTGTGACTTGTGGAAGTGTGTACTTAGTTGTTTAATATTTTGAGCCAGCACTTAGTGGCCTCTACAGAAGGAAATAATTGTAGTTGTCAAGTGGTGCCAACTTCCAAATCTTGTTTCATATAGATAACTCTAGGTAACTTTTCTTCTACACTATCCCCAACTCTTTGAAAGGGAAACATTTGCAAAAAGAGAAAGCAAGATTTCTGAACTTTTCTAGTACTCCCCCTCTACACCTTAAATCTTTTTCTTCCTGATACTTGAACGCCTTACAGAGAAATCCAATAGAATGACAATGTAGCAGCATCATTTCCCATAATCTGGATATTTTTAGGTTGAATAATGAAATAACAGAGGACTATGAGGTGTGTACATTATTTCTGTTCGTTATCATGGCTTATTGTTCGAATTACATTTAATAAGAATATTTAGTTTTTAAATTATGTATATAAGGGACCATGGAAACCTCAGTTCCCAAAAATTAACTTTCAGATTCAGCATTTGCATGGACTTACTTAACATATTTGGTTGCTTCGTGACCATCAGAATTTTTTCATACCAACCTGCCTTTAGTTTGGTTCCTAGTATTTCCATTTTGCCTCAGCAATTCCAAACAAACTCTGAAAGTAAATAGAAACTTATTTCAGTGGATGAATTCTACTAAACTACTTGTTAAAATTCAACATGCAGGAAATGTCAATATCCATTTATACTCTTAAAATGGAAAGGAAACTGTCAAATGTTAAGAAAAGAAGGCTACTTCCCTAAGGGTCTGTTTGCACCAACATGCCAAAATTCCTCACTCAGTGCAGGGTTTCATTCTGTCTGTTCAATGGGTTTATAATTATAAGATTCCTTTAATAAAGAGATAATCTGAATTATATAGAGGCTTTTGGTGTGACTGTCAGATACATGGCAACAGCCAGTGCTGAATTTGGAAGCATTGCTGCTGAAAATGCTGGTTTAATTCTAAGACTATTAAAACCAATTCATCAAGTCCTGCTACTTCTTTGCTTAAAGGAAAAGAAAGGCAGATTTTAACTGTGAGCCTTTTCTCCAGCATATGCTTTAAACATTCGCCCTTCAAGGCAGGTAATAAAGCAATAAAAGGAAATTCAATTATGCATATTCTAAAGAGGTTCTGCCTTTGTCCACTGGCCTCCAGAGTAACATAAGTATCTCTTGATTCCTGCATTGGGAGCTTTCAGGCAAGGCCTTTGTACTTAGAATTCCTTTTATATTTTGAACACCAAAGATGATGGCATGATATATCCTGATGATTAACATGAACAGTTTCTATTAGATAGCAGTGGGCACATTTATTATATTTGAATCTTGCTCTTGGGTTTGTTTACTCTTTGAGTCTTCTGTACATTTTGTATGTCCTGAGGCCCTTCGCCTAGGGCGACTTTTTAATCGAATAATACATATATACTTATTAGGTTTCTAATTTATAGAGTCTGTTTCCACCTTGACTTGAAACTTTTTTTCACTGCTAACGTTAGATGTAGATTTGCCAAATGAGCCCCTTGGTGAGCAACAGTTTGTACTTTTTTCGTTGTAATCTGAAGATGTAACTGTAACCCTATAGGCTGAAACCTGGTGAGAGAATGACTGGAAGCATTTGGATTCAACAGAATCACTGTGTATGACTTATCTGTTGAAAAGAAGAACTTTGGTGGTTTAGTAGAATAAAGGCTGTATTCAACTTAAATAAGGTCTTCCATCTTTCTTACAAATTATAAGAATGACTTTTTAAGATTCCTTTTGCTCTACCACTTAGAAGTTAATTGGAAATAAAAAGGTAAATTTATCAATTTAGTCTGTATAATTTAATACCAGGCATCGTTTTAGAAATATAACCACCACAATGAATACTTAGAAAAAAATTTATGAAAAAAAAATAGAACTGTTCTTTGAAGATGCATTTACTTTCTCCCTATTTGATAAATTGTCATTTTTGATACATTTTTTGGCCACTTGGCTTTTAACTGATGTAAAAAGCATATGTGTGCCTATTCACTCTAATATTAAAAATTCTCTTAAGCTGCTGCAGTTATAATTTGTGAAAGAAAGAGGAGAAAGGTGAATTTAAATGGAAGGAGTTTTTTGTTAATATGTTAAAATGTATGACTTTGATACTCTTGGTTAATTAATATTCTGCCAATTGATATTTGTAATACGATAGAACTTTTTGTTAATGAGAGTGTTCTCTTGGCTTCATTTTTAGTTTGCTGCTCACTGATCTTTTACACTAAGATGTTTTCGTCTTTATCAGCTCACTGTTTTTGCTTCATATTTGTCTGTGTACTTGTGCTCTAAATAAAATTCTAGCTTTATGTCCCAGTGGCTTATTCCATTGTGTGTATAATGTTTGCCTCTAATGTAAGTGTAATTTTCTATTGTTTTCAGTATTTGTTGGTACAGCCTAAACCTTATGGAAATAAGAAAAACAGTCCAATAAAATCAGCTAATGAGTGTCCGTGATGTTTCTATGAGAGCATGTTTTAATCACAATATTTTGTCTGTATTTGGGTATATGCAGTCTTCATTCATTTAATAAATGGTTTTCTGCAAAGCTGGCTGATGTTTGTAGCTACAACAAACCATTTAAAAACAAGTTAAACCATATAAAAACCAAAATTGTTGTGGTCACTCTGCATTAGCCTCATATACTTAGTGCATGCTGGAGAAAGCATTCCACGCCAGGGGCTTCTAACCACTGAGGACGGGGTGGGGAGTTGTGAAAGGAGAAGCCTATCTACGTGTGAGTGCTCAGAAACAACTGAATTAATCATATGCTTCCTGGGGCCCCAGCCCCCCAAATCCTGTAAATGAAGCAGAATGCTCCACTGCAAATGCACTCTCTCTCTACCTGGAGCTCTTTCGGCCAACTGTGTGGTTACACCATGCTAAGGAGGCGTCAGGTTCCCGACCTTATTTTTAGGAAAACCTTTTCTGTCAGATATAATTCTCCGTGTGCCATTCGTTGCATTTAGCACATTTGACAATGTTCTTTGAGCAGAATAGGAATGGTTGTTCAAAATGATTATAATTGTTAACTTCAGACATCTTTGTTGTCACTAAAATTATTTAATGAAGAAAAGCATATTAAAACACCAGAAAATATGTTCTCTCTCACAGTCAATTCTTATGCAGAGATGCAAATGTAATCCTTTCATATATATGAATAATCCACCAAAGTCTTTACTTAACAGAAAGTTGAATATTGCATATAGAAATAATGACTATTTTTGTATGATAATATTTTTAGCGGTATAATTATAAATAGCTGTAACTTAGTTTATGTTTTCCTGGTACTTTAAGAAACAAGTTATACACTCAAAATGTGACAAATTTTACTTCCCTGATAGGAGAAGACTATTAGAATTCAAGTCAAGTAATATTTTGCCTACAAGTCAGAAAATGTTTTCTTTTTTTAAAGTTTTATTATTTATTTATTTATTCATAATCTTTTCCAAGAAGATTTCAAGTGACTAAAATGGCTTATATGTATAACATACTTAATGATCATGATATGTCATCTGAAGAGGTAATGTTAAAAGCAAACATTGAATTTGGTGGCAAACATTTTCAGACTGATCAGATATTTTTTAAAACATTTTCTTTATTAAAATTTATAATCCTTTTTAAGTGTTAAGGCAGTAAATATTCATTGTGAATAATTTGGCAAAAACAATAAATGCAATAATATAGGAAATAAAAATCACAGGAATCTTATTCCCATCATTAACTTTTAACATTTTGGTGTTTTATTTCGAAATTTTTAAGCATAAATGTACAGGTGACCCTGTGAACAAGGTGGTGGGTAGGTGTGCCAATCCTGCCCAGTCAAAAATCAGCATATAACTTTCAACTCCCGAAAAATTTACTAATAGCCTGCTGTTGACTGGAAGCCTTACTGATAACATAGTCGATTAACACAAATTTTGTATGTTATATATATTATATAATGTATTTTTACCATAAAATAAGCTGGAGAAGAGAAACTGTTACTTTAAAAATCTAGAGAAAATACATTTACAGTACTATACATATTTATTGAAAAACATCCGTGTATGAGTAGACCCATGCAGTTCAAGCCTGTGTTGTTCAAGGGTCAACTGTACTTTCAAAAATTGTAGTCAAACTGTATTGACTGTTTTGTACATTTGTAAAAGTACTTCAGCCTTTGAAAGTGTGATTATTATATAGCTACATAATTTTCCATTGCATAGTAGTACCAAAATCTATTTTATAATGCTTTTGCTGCATTGGATTTGTTTCCAGTTTTTCACTTGTATAAATATGCCTTAAGCGTATCTTTTTATACATATCTCTGATGACGCCCTTAGGATGAAGTTCTAAAAGAGGAATTCCTGGGTCAAATAAAAAGAATATTTTATTTATTTTTTCCTGCATATGCATTTCCAAAGTCTTAGTGATTTTTATAACTTGCAAAAATAACATATTCATACTGTAAAACTTAGAAGTCCCACAGAGGTAATACTAACCAATGAGATTAGTTAGTATTAACTAACTATATCCTAGCCAACATTTAGAAATGGACCTTTTTATATTTTTGCCTGTCTGATAAATGAAATACATCTTATTTTGATTGTAATATCTGATTATTGATAATGCTTCTTGTTATTTGTATTTCTTCTATGAATAATTGCTTGTCACATCCTGGGCCCATTTTCTTGAGTTATCTTTTCCCAGTTGATTTGTAGGAGCTTTTCATATGTATTTTCCCACCTTATGTGTTACAAGTATTTTCTCTTATAGTAGGTCTGTTTATTGTCTTTTAAGATTTGGTCAATGCAGAACTTTTGAATTTTTATGTCATCTGATGTTTTAATACTTTTTTTTATACCACTGTGTTGTGTCATACTGAGAAAGGCTTTCCTTACTCTTCAAATCATGAAAATTGTCTTCTCTATGGAAACAGCTCTTTGAAAAATGATCCATTTGGAAATCTATTATTTGTGTGAGATATAAAATAGGAATCTAACTTTGCTTTTTGTTTTTCCAATTCAATAGCTTATTACTCAAAGTATCTGTTAAAGAGTCCATCCTTTCTCCAGCAATTTGATTTGGAGCCTTTATTATATACTCAATTTGCATATTTACACAGATCTTTTCTGGATTCTTTTCTGTAGCATTGATCTATTTGTCTATTTCTTTACCAGAACTTAAACTTTAAATTTTGCAGAGTTATGATACATGTTTATATCTTTCAGGGCAAGGCTTCCCAATTATTATGTTCAAAATTGCCTTCCTTTTCTTATTCATTTTCCTAGATAAACTTTAGAATCAACCTGACAAGTAATAACAAAAAGGGGGGTTTTAATTAGAATTACATTGCATTAAAAATTACTTAAAGAAATTAAACATCTTTATAATATTGAGCCTTCCCATCCAGGTACATGGTATAACTTTTTTTTTTTTTGGTATAACTCTTCATTTGTTAGGTTTGTATATACATTTTTAATTTTAAAAAGTTTTGGGACAGTCTCTTATTGAATTACACAGTCAGAAAAATGCACAAATCAGCTCGATTAATTTTTGTGAAGCAAACATTGCTGTAACCACCACTCAGAGGCAGACATAGAGCATTACCTGAAGCCCAGAAGCTTCCCTCGTGTCCGCTCTCTTTGTTACCTTCCTAAGGTGACAGTTATATTACTTTACCATAGAGTCATTTTATCTGCTTTGGAGTTACATAAATGGACCATTTCAAAATACTCTATCGTGTCTGGCTTCTTTCACTTAACATTGTGTTTTTGCAATTCATCTATGTTTTTTGCAAATAGTTCATTCCAGTAATCCATTCCTTGTTGTTATTATAAAATAATTTATTGAATAAATGTTTTACAATGTCATAGGCATTGTGTTGTTTAGGGACATGGAGTTTCCAGTTTGGGGCAGTTTATTATTAATTATGCTTTTATGAACACTCATACATACCTACCTTTTAATACACGTGTACATATTTCTGTTGGGGATATATATATATATATATATATATATATATATATATATATATATATATATATTTATATCCAGGTGTAGGATTGCGGGATCATAGAATGTGTTGTGCGTATATTCAACCTGAGCAGATATTGCCAATTAGTCTCCAAAGTGGTTGTACAAACTGATACCCCTACCAGCCGAGTACGAGTGTTCCTGTTCCACATCCTCATTAACACTTGATGTTTATAGGTTTCGTTTTTCATTTTAGACATTTTGGTGAGTGTGTTTTAACTTATGTTTCCTGAAATGTTAATGATATTTTTTATTTTATGCAGTGCTCATTCAAGTTTGTCCGTTTTTAATTGGACTATCTCCTAATTGATTTGTGAGATATACGCACTTTAATATCCCACTGTCACTTGCCTTTTCACTCTCTTAATGGCGCATTTTGATTAATGTCTTTTTTTTTTAAAGATTTTATTGGGGAATTGGGGGAGGGGAACAGTGTTGGGGAATTGGGGAAGGGAAACAGCCAAGTTGTTGTTCTTCAGTATGTTGTGGAGGGCCCCAGTTGCCATCTGGCTTCCCGTCGGCAGCTCGTGGCCTCTAAGCTCAAGGTGCTGTGTTCAATCTTAGTTGCAGGTGGACGTAGACACTATCCCATGCAGGAGTCGAACCAGCAGCCTTGTTAAGAGCGCACGCTCTATCCACTGAGCCATCCGGGCAGCAACTCAGCTCAAGGTGCTGAGTTCAGTCTTAGTTGCGGGTGGGCATAGCCCACATCAAACAGACAGTCTTGTTGTTACACCAGCTGAGCCATCCTGCCACCTGTTGGCAGCTCAGCGGCAGCTCAGCTCGGGCGCAGCATCACTGGCCCATGTGGGAATCGAATCGGCTGCCATGATGCTCAGAGCTCGTGCTCTCAAAACAACTCTTAACCAACTGAGCCACTCGGCCGGCCTGATAAATGTCTTTAATTTTAATGAAACCCAATTTATAAATCTTTTACTTTTGGGGTAGTAATGTTGATCGCCTGTTGAAAAATATGTAGCTACCCCAAGGTCACAAAAATGGTCTCCTATGTTTTCTTCTAGCAACTTTGTTTTGCCATTCATATTTAGGCTGTGATGCATTTAGAATTGTTTTTGTTTGTTTGTTTATGGTGCGAGGTAGGCATTCAATTTGCATATATCATGCTAAGGATTTTTGTGTCTGTGTTTATGATTTGTGTTGGCTTACAATTTTCTTTTATTCTTGTTGCATTTTTATAGAAAAGTTATGCTGCTCTATAGGAGACACTGGGTGCTATTCCCTCTTTTTCTGTTTACTAGCAGAGTCTTTAGATTTGGCATTATTAATTCCTTAAATGTTAAAAGAATTTACCGGTAAAATCCACCTGAACCTGAAGGGTTTTTGTGATATATTAAATTATAGATTCAATTCTTTAATGAATATAGGACTATTTAAATTTTATATTTCTTGTTCAGTTTTGATAAGTTGTGACTTTTCTAGATATTTGTCCATTTTATCTAAAATTTCAAATTTATTGGCATCAAGTTTTTCATATCTTTTTACTATCTTTTAAATATCTGCAGGATCTGTAGTGGCAACCCCTTTTCATTCCTGGTGTAGTAATTTGTGCCTTCTCTCTTTTATTCTTACAAGTTTATTAATTTTATTAGTCTTTTCAAATGCATATCTTAGCATTGTATTGTTTGGGGGTTTTATTTGTAAATTTCTTTTTATTTCACTGATTTCTGTTTTTGTATGTATTGTTTCCTTTTTACTTTTTGGCTACATTTGTTGTTATCTTTATAATTTCCTGGTACAGTTGGTATTCAACTGTTCTTCTTTTCTAATATATGAATTTAATGCTCTCACTTGCTCTATAGACACTGCAGTAACTTCATCCCACAACTTTGACACGTTGTATTGTCAATTATCATTCGGTTTGAAATATTGACCACTGATTTTTTTCAAAAATAATTCCCATTATTTTCCTTTCACCAAGGGTTTATTTAGAAGTATATAATTGCTTCATTGTCAACAAAATTTTCTAGAATTTTGTCCCTTCTTTTTCTTCTTCCCCTTTCCTTCCTCGTCTTCCCTTTCTGAGCTATTCAGTTTCAAAGCTGTTGGTGGGTGAGAGCAAAGTGTGTGTGTTGAAGGAGCTGTGATGGCTTAGAGTGAGGCTTGAAGCCCGAAAAGGGTAAAGCGGGCATCTGCATAGGAGAACTGCCCAGTGAGGAGGGTAGGAAACTGACTGGGGCAAGAGATATGTTTTAGTAGGGGCAATCTGGCAAGTGGTAGCAGAGCTTGAGCTGGGCGAGAAAGCATCCTTTCGGGGTGGTAGCCAGGTATGTGGCGGGGTGGCCTGAGCAGAGTAAGGAGGGCATCCGTAGAACAGTGGGAGATACGGGAAGAAGCACTGTGTGAACAGTCTGAGCTTTCCGGGCGTGAGTAGGGCTTCCGTGCATGGGGGTGGCCTGGTGTGAGGTGTCAGAGCCCAAGTGTGATGAGGGCTTCCATGTAGAAGGGCTTCCCAGCGTGGGATGTCAGAATTTGGATGGAGTGAGAACGGTGTCCGTGGTTGAGAAGATGGCCCAGCACAGGGTGTCCTATGTTGAGTGAATCAGGACAGCTGTGTGGGAGGCAGGTCACAGCGAGGTGTCCAAGTCCAAGCAGGTGAGGAAAATCAAAGCCCGAGGAACAGGACATAGCTAAATACAACACACGACGCTGAGCGGGATCCCTTCCCACGTAGAGGATATTGTTGGGGCAATTGACAAAACTTCAGTGGAGACAGAGGTTTCCATTTGCAGTGTATAGTCTCTGTTCTGTGATAAAAATGAAATTATTTAAGGTTATATTGTTTAACATAATAGTCAGTCATCCTATCTTGCATTGTGACTTCTATGCTCATGCTGTATTGAAGTGATGGGGACTGGGCTGTGTTGCAAATAAATTTTGTTGTTGTTTAAAAAAAACAACCCATAATGAAACTATAGTGTTGGTCTAAAGAAATCAGACTTAGTTCTGCTCACTGGAGGTTAATCAAGTAAATTTAGGGGGCCAGGATATACTTTTCATAAGGGGCTAATATTTAAATTGCATTTTTTTTTTGAAATTGAGTTTTTCATTATTTTGAATCTTGCTATTTTTATTTTTTTTAAGATTTTTTTTAATTGGGGAATTGGGGGGATGGGAACAGTGCTGGGGAATTGGGGGAAGGGGAACAGACAAGTTGCTGTCGGTTTTTGTTCTTCAGTCTAGTTATGGAGGACGTTGCTTCACTGGCCCAAGTTGGCACCATCATTGCACTCTTCCCGGGTGAGGCAGATCAGTCGCCGGCTTCTGGATGGCCGCTCACTGCGGCTGCTAGCCGCTCAGGCTGGCTGCTGGCCATACACGGTAGCCCATGGCAACCCACTGCCACAGGGACTGCAGCCTACGCCGTCGCCGGCGACTCACGGCAGCCCAGCTCCAGGTTGAGCTGTTGTTCAGCATCTTAGCTGTAGAGGGCAGTGTCACTGGCCCTCATATGTGGGATCCGAACCGGGGCCCTCTGGCGTCCCAAGCCAGTTCTTAACCATCGCGCCACTCGGGCGGCCCTAAATTGCATTCTTTATTGAGAATGCTGTCCCTGTGGCACCTGATTTCCTTTGACCCAGGTTCAAACCCTGGCTTGAGCACTTGCTAACTCCATCACTTGGGACAGCACAGGACCTGGCACAGAGAGGGTACCTCAGGAAATACTGGATGAGTGATGAATGGAGTTACTAAATATATGAGGTCCTGTTTCCTTATTTGTAAAATAGGTACAACAATAGGGTTTCTTAGAGTTTACAGATAATTTATATAACCCTTGACATACAGTAAGCATTTAGTTAGTGCTAGATGTAATAATAATAAATTTTATACTAGCATCCTTAATATCAAGCGAGTCCAAGAAATAATGTTATCTCGGTTTATGAGGGTGGTGAGAGGAATATACCCACATGAATCAGTTGCTTTAGATAGCATTTCTAGCATTGTTTATTCCTCTCTTGCTATGAGCATTTATAAAGCAGATGGTATGTGTTCAGCAGTTCAACAGCTGACTTAAAGGGTGAAGACACAGTCCTGAGCATACAAACCCATTGAAGAGAGATTCTGGACACAATTAGATCACAGTTCCATGGAATAATAAAGCAAATGTGAGACCACAGTGAAGGAGAGAATAATGGAGTTGGGTAGTGTGGGGAAGGATTATGTAGAAGTGAGCTTGGAATTGGAATTGGAAAAAAAAAAGCCACTTTGGATGGGCACAAAGGCCATGGGAGATTTCTCAGGGAGTATGGGTGCCCTGGGTGCGGGCGGGTGCTGAGGACGGCAGGAGGCTGGTGGTGAATCACTCACCAGGAACTGTGAAAGGTGAGGTGAGTGAGGTAAAGTGAAGCCAATTTGTAGATCACCTTGGTAATTGTATTAACTTTATTTTGCTATTTCTCGGCCTTGTGGTTTGTTTGAATACAGAAACATTCCAGGGAGAGTCAGAACCATTAAAGTACATGTTGGCATTGTTTTCATTTTGAGGTAATCTACCTTAATTCCTCTCTCCCCCCTCCCCCAATACCACAGTATGAACATCTTAAGCCTGGTTTTAGTAAATCCCAGTGTATGAAGAAGGCCAGCTAACAGTTATGGACCTGATTATCTCTTTGGAAACTAACGTTTAAAGTGAATACATTGAGGAAAAGCAGTTTTCATCTGAAGTAATTGGGCAATTGCAACTTAAAATCTGTTCTCTGACATTTGGCTAGCTGATGGGTTTTGGAATCAGGGTTTAAATATCTTTCTCTTCATTAATTTATGAAGAAAATTAAAGAAATATGCTAACACCATTTAATTAAAGGCTGCCCAGGTGGCACAATAGATGACTGAGGCTATATATTACTAAGAAATAACAGCTGTTCATGTGCTAAGGGTTAAGAGAAAGGATGTGTTACCTTGTCTTCCCTTCTTTCCATCTTTTTGTTATTGTTAATAGAAATGCTACTTTTTTCCAGTGAAAACTTCAGATAGAACATTCCTTGTTTTTTTCATTCATTTTCCCCCTTTGTTAACAGAATACTTGTATTCGTACATCAGTTAGTTTATGTGGCAGAATTGTTGGGATTAAATGCAAGTTTACTGCATTGATTTCACGCTAAAAATATCGTTCCCTACTTTATTTATCCTATTATATGTATACTTGATAGAAACTTCATTTTTCCAAAGTGTTACCTCTTAGTTTTCTGTTATTTAACATGATCCCAAGATGTAATTCTCTAAAAAAGGGAATGGCAAATTATTTTAATGCCTTTTATTTTTTCTGTTTCTAGCCTATTCTACTAAGCTCAACAAATTTCCTGTATTTAATATTAATGATGACTTGAATGATCTGTGTACCAGTGCAGTAAGCCCAAATACCACCAAAGCCACGCGGTATGCCCTGAATGTGTGGCGATATTGGTGCATGACCAACGGGCTCAAAGATCACACAGACATCACCAAGGTAAGCAGCTCTTGAGTTTACTTCTCCTTTCAGCCAACTTCACTGAGCTTCCAAGTGCCAGGCACTGTGGGGAACACAGAACAGTTGCTTTCTGCCTGGAGCAACTTGAAAGAACATAAAATAGAAATACATCCATAGCACAAAGCAGAATTCAGTAAGTGTTCTATGAATTTACAGATCAGAAATGCCAAAAAAAATTCAGTTGGATAAATAAATTTCAGTTTGGTGACACTAACAAAGGCATTGATATTTCAGCTGTATTTTGAGAGATAGATAGAATTTCAACAGAATTGGATGAAGACTCAGCATCTTCTATAGGCTGAGTGATGTGAAGACGAGTAAGATTTGGAGGGATAGACTCACTTGCCTGTAGCAGAGGCTTCATATATGAGATTAATGGACATAAAACTAGATTTTGATACCCCTTAAATGCTAAGCTAAAATCTTGTGGATATTGGAAAACCAATGAAATTTTGTTTTCGTTTTTGTTTGTAAGGAGAGATTTTATTTGAAGGATTATTCCAGGGGCAGTGGGGAAGGGGCTATTACAATAAGGAAAATGCTCCAACCATAAGATCTGCAAGTGTCTTAAGGTTTTAGGCACGAGGGAAACCACTGAAGTTCTTTGAATGGGAAGAAACATAATAAAAGTGACATTTTGGGGAAATTAATTGGAAGTGATAAGCAAAATTTATTTAATATCCTTGGTTGTCATTGTACCCAGTTATAAAATCAGTTCTGAAAATCTCTCCCAACTTGAAATGTTTGAGGTTTGTGAAGGGAAGAAAAAAATTCTTGGACATGTGGAGACAGAAGAAAAAGGTGTTGTATTTGGATTTGAATATATTGAGTCTAAATCAGATGGATATCCAGGTAAATATGTCCAATGAGCAATTGGGAATGTGGGATTTTAAACATGGGGCATATGTTAAAGCGGGAAATTAGATTTAAAGGTCTTGCAAATAGAGGTCACAATTGAAGCCCAAGGTGACATCTCCAAGTGTGGGTGATGTGTTGAGGGCACCAATAAGAGATAAAACAGGAAATCCAGGTTTCTACATCTGGCAGCATGGTGCACTAGATACTGCGAGGGGCCTTTCTGATGTACTTGGGGAAAGAAATGGAACCATGCACAGGGCCAAAAAAAAAAGACGGCTGACACTGGAGCAGGAAGCAGTAAGCACACATGAAAGGCAGGGCTCTCTGAGGGCAGATTTTGACAACATCGCTAAGGAAGAGACGAGACAGGTGTATGAACTGAAGCATCCTTGATGGAGGAGAGAACCCTGAAAGGGGCCGGAAGGAATTCTATTGTAGGTCAGTAGCATACCCTGGCTCTGCAGAGTCACATGCTAATAATCTTTGAAGGAAACCATCCAAAATGTAGGTGCTCAGGTTTTTAGCAGATTAAGATCAACTAAATATGTGCTTATTTAAAAAAATAACAAAACAGGCCACTCTAGGGAATAAATCACCATGAGTGAGGATGAATAGAAACAACAAACAATAGGTTTAAACACTCGGGACTTTAGATAGTATTATAGACTAAGTATGTATGAAATGTTTATAGAAATGAAAAGAATTACAGTTGACCTTTGAATGAACAACGTGAGGGTTAGGGGCGCGACCCCTGTGCAGTTGAAAATCAGCCTATAACTCTAGTCAGCCCTCCCCATACGTGGATTCCCAACCACGGATCGAAAACACTGTAAGAAAATGTACAAGTAATAACATACTAATCAAAATGATCCCGCAGATTTGAAAATAAATTGAAATTTCCACTTGTGGCCATAAGGGAATTAAAAGATCCAGAATTACTCTCTTTCTCTAATGACTAGAAAACTGAGCACAATATATGAAAAACTCTTTTTGGACAGGGCAGGCAGCACAGGACTTGATCCCTAAGAGAAAGGTAACAAATGAGATGGGTGCCACCATCTCTCAGGCCTTCTGCCTGGAGGCAATTTCTGAACTACAGTGAAGGGAGGGAAACCCAAACAGAGCCTGGCAATCTTGCTGAGTTGAGGCGAGACAGAGATCAGAGTTTAGGGAGGCTGAGGACATGAGGACACTAGAAAGCAGTTTCAACATTTGTTGGAAAAGCACGACAAATCCAGAATTCAACAATGTAAAATCCACAATTTGTAGCATCCAATCAAATATTATTCCTTGTAGGGAGAAGTGGGAACATGTAACCTATACCTAGGAGAAAAATCAGTCAAGTCTTTCACTTCTAGCTAATTTGAAGGGCAGATTTACCTTCCTGCCTGAAACAACCAAAATACAGACAAATGATAAAAACAGCGTTTTGCAAAATATTCTGTGATGCACAAGGAAGAACATCGATCTCTGAGATAGGAAACAATGTGAGCCTTCCGAGCGCCCAGCTTGCTGCCTTGAGAGAGCTCCCAGGGCTCTGGTGCAAAAAGGGAGAATGAAGGCAGAGCCCAGCAGACTGGCTGAGTTGAGGAAATGGAACTGAGAGTCCAAGAGACCAAAGTGGTTAGAATTGTCACGACAGCATATTCGAAAGTAGAGAGCTACACCTGAGAGAAATGAAGCCAGTTCCCCTGAGATATTTAGCTGCGTACTGACCAACATATGCATGTGAGGAAATTGCCTAAGACTTGCAAAGAACCACCTGAAAGGATTAGAGGTAACAGTACCTAGAAGTGTAGTACCTGTTCCCACCAGCCAGACTGGAAAAACCTCAGGATCCAAGGGGTAGAGTACTCAGAAAGGTCTTGCATCAGATGTGGAGAATAACCCTAGAGTGAGCTCTGCCCTAATCCCACACAACAAATCTTAAAAGCCAGACTCAGGTACATGAAAAGATGGTAAATATCACTAATCACTAGGGAAATGCAATTTAAAACTGCAGTGAGATATCACCTCATGCCTGTTAGAATGGCTATTATCAAAGAGACCAGAAATAATGTGTTGGTGAGGATGTGGAAAAAAGGGAACCCTTGTGCAATGTAAATTGGTACAGCCACTATGGGAAACAGTTTGGAGGTGGCTCAAAAAATTAAACATAAAACTACCATACAACCCAGCAATTCCACTTCTGGGCATTTATCTGAAGGATACGAAATCGAAAAGATATGTGCACCCCCATGTTCATGTCAGCATTACTTACAATAGCCAAGACATGGATGCAATCTAAGTGTCCATCGATCAATGAATGGATTGTGGTGCATATATACAATGGAATATTATTCAGCCATAAAAAAGAATGCAGTCTTGCTATTTGCAACAACATGGATGGAGCTTGAAGGCATTATGCTAAGTGAAATAAGTCAGACAGAGAAAGAAATACTGTATGATCTCACTTATATGTGGAATCTTTTTTTTTTTAATGAATTTATAGATACAGAGAACAAGTTGGTCACTGTTAGAGGTAGGAGGATGAGCAAACTGCGTGAAGATGGTCAAAAGGCCTGAGGATGTAATATACATTTCGGTGACCATAGTTAATGATACTGTATTGTATATTTGAAAGTTGCTAAGAGAGTAAATCTTAAAAGCTCTCATCACAAGAAAAAAAATTTTAACTATATGTGGTGATGGATGTTAACTAGGCTTATTGTGGTGATCATTTGTATAATATATACAAATAGCAAATCATTATCTTGTACACCTGAAACTAATACAATACATATGTAAATTATATCTCATTTTTTAAAGTAAATTTAAAAAGCAAGACCCAAAAGGATCAAATGGTTTTCAAGTAACTTAACTGTGTCCCAGAACAAAGCTTAAGAATATTTATTTATATGAATATAAGATTATCCAGAACCCAAGAAATAAAATTTACAATGTCTGGCAACTAAACAAAAATTATCAGGCATGCAAAGAAGAAAACATATCCCTGATCTTGCTCCCAGCATATGTCATCAGTTTGACTCAAATAAACTCTTATAAAAATTTAACTCCCTCACCCCCCAAAAAAAGAAAGAAAACACACCTCTTAATGAATGAATCAATTAAAACCAACCCAGACCTGAGATGAGTTTTAAAATTAGCAGACAAGGGCATCGAACAGTTACCATTAAGATAAACAAATAGCCAATAAGCACATCAAAAGATGCTCAACTTCATTACACATCAGGGAAATGCAAATCTCAACCACAGGAGATTCCACTTCATATCCAGTAGGAAGGGAAGACGAGAATAAAAAAGACACAGCAGACAGTAACAAGTGATAATGAGGATGTAGAGAAACTGGAACCCTCATAGCTTCTGATGGGAATGTCAAATGATGCAGCCGCTTCGGTAACAGTCTGGCAGGTCCCCAAAAGTTATATATAGAGTTACCTACCAGTTTCGTTTCTATATACCCAAGAAAGTTAAAAACATATATTTATACAAAAACTTACACATGAATACTCACTGTAGCATTATTCACAATAGCCAAAATGTAGAAACCACCCAAAGGCCCATCAACAGACTAATTAATAATGAAAATGTGTCATATCCATACAATAGAATATTATTTGGCAATAAAAAGAAGTGAAGTACTGATACACGCTTACAGCATGGATGAACCTCAAAAATGTTATGCTGAGTAAAATGTCAGGCACAAAAGGACAAATGCATATGATTCCATTTATATCAAGTGCCTAGAATAGGCAAGTTCATAGAGACAAAAAGTAGAATAGAGGCTACCAGGGGCCGTGGGTGGAAGAAACGTAGACTTATTGTTTAATGAGTACAGTTTCTGTTTGGAATAATAAAAAAGTTCTGGAAATGAATACTAATGATGGATATACAACAATGTGAATGTACTTAATACCACCGAATTGTACACTTATAAGTAGTTAAGATGGTAAATTTTATGATATACATACAATAAAAAAAATCAATAGAATAACTATTTCACCTTCATCAATACTGATTTTTAAATTCACCTATTCTCACAGAGCCCCATCACCGTGTCTTCATTCTCACTTAACCTTAACCTTTTCTAGGCCAGAGGGTCTTATCTTCCAGACTTACGAAGACAGTTGTCTGTTACTGGAAACCTTTACATTTCCTTGTAGCAATCCATAAAGAAGCATCATTTCTCCACTCCTTCCATGGCTTAGATAGCATATACATCCCAGGTGATGACGTCTCAACTGTCCAGTAGAGCGTGCCTTCTCACGACTTCTAGATACTAGTATTTCTCAGTTCCCCCTGTCTAGAGGAATGACGGGTGAGGAAAAAGGCATAGTTCAGTCCTCTGTAATCTACTCACATGGGCCACTCATATTTTCAATAATAAATTCTTAAGAAAGATGTCAGCATCTTAGAGAACTAGCCAATATTTAGTTAAAAGGAGTTGTGCCATCCTCTTTAACCTCAGTTTCTTAGTCTCAATGCAAGATATTTTTAGTCTAGGTGTGTCTTTAAAGATAGATACAGCTGGCAGCACATAAGGTAGGTAACAGCTCTTGAGCATGGTCTGGCAGCTGGTGAGCCTCAAATCTAGTTGTTTAAGGAAGAAAGCAAGGAGTCACTTCAGACTTTCATCTAAATAAGCAGAGTATACGTTGCCAGTCTCACTCTATACTCTGTAGTCTACTGTGTGAACTCAACTCAGTGTTTTTTCTTCTCGAGCATGACCTAATTCTCCCTGGTCCGTCTCCCTCAAGTTGCTATCTCATCAACTTCTATGTTCCTTAGACTCACTCAGAAAATAGAGCATCTTGAAATTCAATACCTATCTTTCTGAATAAAGTAAAATTGGGTAACCGCCAAAATGCGGTCATTTTTGTTGTCAGCAATGGCTACAAAAAGTTTCTTTTTGTTTTCCTTAGTAATAGAGTACTTGTAGTTCATAAGCATTTTCTCTACTTTCTTCATCCCCCTAGACAAGAGTATTCCAAGGGGAGTTGGAGGCATTTTCTAAAAGCTCTTGGTTTTACTTGTCTTAAAATTTGATCAAGCTTCAGTGATTACTGCGTAGTTCTAGAATTTTGGAATTTGCCTAACAAGTCAGTTTTTTTTCTCATTTTGTTCTTTCCAACCTGGACTCACCTGCCCCAAGGCAAAGCTCTTCTCTGGTTATTTTTACATCAGAGAAGCCAAGTTATAATTTACGGTGAATTTTGAGATGGTAAGTCTATTCAGGGTAGCTAATGAAGGAGTCTAGTTTCTTGCAAGGACTTTATAACAAATTGAAGACCTTGGTAACCTGGAGTAATAATCACCAAGCAAAACTCAGTCTGAGAAAACTAAGGAGGCAGCCAACATGGGCTGTAATGAACAGTTTCCTGTGTGCAAACAATAAAAATTTTTTGACTTGACATTTCTCCAGGAATTGCTTTTGCTGTGATTTTACGTTGAAACTTGTGGTATTCTGTGTAAATGAGAAAAATGTTCTGCATCATAAGTCAGGTGGTTCTCCTGACTGCAAGACTAATGCATTGATTTCACCCATGTTTATCAGTTCATCGGGAGTCAGTGATATAGTCCAGGCCTCCTGGTATGTGATGAAGACCCAGTCATGTGTAAGATGTACTTCTATGCCTTTAAGGAGCTTTCAATCCACTTTGAGAGACAGATATATAAATAGATAAAAGGCTGTGCGATATGGAGAGGGCCATAATAAAATTTAAGTTAAGTGCTGTGGGGCCCCAGGTGAGAGAGTAACTTTGCTTAGGGAAGCTGGAGAAGCCTTTATGTAGATAGCAATATATGAACAATCCGAAATAATGAATAGAGAAGGTTAGAAGAAAAAGCATTTTAGGCAGAAGAAGCAGAATGTGCAAATACTTAGAAGCATGAAAGGTCCTTGTGGTTTCTGTGAATGGTACAAATTTCAGCGAAGCTGGAAATAAAGAGTACAAAGAGAACAGTGATTAGGCTAGAAAAATAGGGTGTGTGCCAGGTATCTATCACTGCGTAACAAACCACCCCAAAACTTAGTGGCTTAAAGCAACATTTAATTGATTTGCTCATGATTCTAAGGGCTGTGCTCAGCTAGGTGGTTTTTCTACTGGTCTTGTTGGGGATACTCATGTAGGTGCAGTCATGTGGATATTAGATGGGAGACAGCGTGTCTCTGCTTCATGTTCCTGTGGTCTAACGAGGCTGCCTCACATGGCCCCATCACGTACTCCGACAATGAAAGCAGAGCCTGCAAGAACCTATTAAGTCAAAAGCAGATGAGAGCAGAATCTCTTGAGGCCAAGGCTCGGAATTCACACATTGTCACTTACGCCACATTTTATTGGCCAGAATAAGACATGGCCAGCCCAGCTTCCAAGGGTCAAAAATAGATTCTGCCTCTAAGGGGAGAAGCAGCAAAGTCTCATTGCAAAAGGGTGTGGGAACACAAAAAGGGAGGAATTGTGGGTTGTGGCTATTTTTACAAACAATCCACCACAGAGTGGAACCAGATTGCAAAGACTTGCAAACAAGGTAAACAGCTTGGAATTTATCCTAAGGGCAGCAGGAAGCTCTCAGAGGTTAGTTTTTTGTTGTTGTCTTTGCATTTGTTTTTAAGCACTAAAGTTAATAAATAAGATTTTCCAGCTCAGAACCTCTTATTTAGGAACCATTCCTCTCTTACAGTCCCCAAACTTATTGCAGAAGCCATCATGGTAGGACAATGGCCCATCTTTTGGTCCATTGTTTGGATCAGGAGTGGGCCCATCAGAATCCTTTCTTGGATTTTTTCCTACAGATGAGAGTTGGTCTCTTGCTAAACCTTTACAGGGGTACAAGGTTTACCCCTGTAAATCTTGGGGAGTGCTAGGTGGCTGTGTTTTGAGTTATATAAAAAAAGCTGTTCTGCACAGAGAAGCAGAGATGAGAGAGGGAGGCCTCAGGTCCTTGGAGTCCACTAATTCTGATGTCCCTTGTTCTGATGTCCCTAGGCTTGTTCAAGTTTCGTCTGTCTCTTGCAACCAAACGCGTCCCAACTAACACAAAGAGAAGTTAACGCCTGCAATTAGGGAGTTGCAAGGGACAACATAAAAATCTGAAACCAGCTGAGTTTGGGTCTCATGGTTATTGGGAAGTTATTTTAACTGATTTTTACTGGTATCTAAGAAAGCTGTTGCTTTTTATATAGCATATATAGCTACCCTACTCTTCCTGATGGCTTTTCAGCTGAATCTCTTGGAGTTTCCTAGATCAATGATCAGCTTGTTAAAAAACAGTTATATTTTGTCCTTTTCTATATACTATATAAATGTGTGTGTGTGTGTGTGTGTGTGTGTGTGTGTGATTTCTTTTTCTTATCTTCCTGGTTGGTTAGAACCTCCAGAACAGTGTTATATAATAGCAGTGATATTCCGCATGCTCCTCATACTTCCGACTTTATGAAAAAAGACTCTGATGCTTTCATCTTGGGTATAATTTTTATAGTTCTTGTCTGTAAAATACTCTTCATCATAGTAAGAGGGTCATTTTTCCCAATCTAAATTTAATGTGAATTTTTAAAAATTTGAAATGGAGATCACAGTCTTTCAAATACAGTTTTAGTATTTATCAAATTCATATTATTTCTCCTTACTATGTGAATAAGTCAATTATATTAAAATACCTATTAACACTGACTCATCCTTACACTCTGTAATAATCCCGACTTGTCTTGGTGTAGTATTGCTTTCCTGTAGCCTTAAATGTGATCTGATAATAGAGGCAGTCCTTATTTTGCATGGCACCCTGTGCATATCAGAGCCATGTCCTCACTTTGCATGCTTCTAATGTGCACACATTTAACATGGTGCTGTGCAAAATGAAAATTACCTCTATTTTACTTAGGGAAGTTTACATTCATATTCATATACACGTACTTTGTTTTTTGGTATAATACCTGTCAGATTTGGGTTAGAAAATAAATGAAGAACGTTTCTTTTTCCTATGCTCCAAAACTGTTTAAATACAAAAGAAAAGCTTGACCGACTCCACAGAGCCATCTCTTTAGGAGTGATATACATCTTAGACAATCATTTCACTCTTTGGGGCTACTCAGATCTTTCACCTCTTATTCAACCAACTTGGGTAATTAAAATTTTGCTAGACAATTGTTGAGGTTATCTAGATTTTCAAATTAATATGCATAAAGTATATGATATTCTTTCATATTCTTAACTCCATTCATTTTCTGTAGTTGTAGTCATTCTCATTCCTAATATTGTTTAAAAATGTATTTCCTTTCCTCTTCTTTCTCGCTGTCTCTTTCTGTCACACCTGCTAGAAGTTTGTCAGCTTTGTAGGTCTTTTTAGATTATGTATTTTCATTTTTTTATCTATTCCAATTTATATCTTTTCTAGCTCATTAATTTATGTTTCATTTTTATTGATTCACTCTAATATTTTTTACTTTGACTTTTTCGAGCCTTTTGAGTTGAATAATGTTTACTTATTTTCAATACAATTTTCTAATGCAGTCATTCAAGACTATGACGCTACTATTGGAGTGGTAGAAGCAACATCTCATACATTTTGATATATAACATGTTCAGTTTGTTTTGTTTTAAATCTGTAATTCAGTTTCTCTTTTCTCTTTGACCCAAGGGCTATTAGAAGAATAAATCTTACCTGTATAGTTTCTACTTTTAAAATATTTTTTTATTGAGACTTTCGTTTGTCCCAGAATGTATATTCAGCCTGAATTTACTAGGATCAAGGTCTGGTTTTCTCTCTATGGTTCCCTCTTGAAAATAAAGCTTTCTTAGCAGCCAAGCATCCTTCTCTCCTAGCATACCCAAATTAGGAGCTCTCTCTAATTGTCAGTCTATTCATGAAGACTTTCATGTGTTTTGAACAAATATTGATATCTAAAGCTTATGGATCATTAAGCCAGAGATAGTCCCAGACCTATTCAAAGAAATTCAAGTGAAAATTCAAGGATTGTTAACCTGCTATGCAAAGTGGACCTGTCAGTCATCTTTCCTTACAGCACCATGTGCAGCACCAAACAGTATGTGCAGCTATCAAGGAAATGAATGTTGGAATGAGTCAGAGTTTGATAAGTTTAGTTCAGGAATTCTTCAGAGAGGATGGCTGAATTTTACTGAAGGGGAGGGGACGAAATGATTTGCTAGAAGAGAGAAGAAAGGGCTCTCCAGTGAGGAATAGTGAAAGAAAAGGCCAATAACAATAATTATCATCATTATTACATATGTGTGTATATGTGTATGTGTGTGTTCATTACTATTTAAAAACCCTTTCATGTCCACTACTTTAAGCATGACAGTAATCCTTTGAAAAGGTATTGATTATTATGTCCCATTTTGCAGCTTGGAACACTGAGGTTTAAAGAGATTAAGTGGAGCCAAGTATGGAACCTAGATCTTCCAGCTTGAAGTTCACTGTTCTTTCCACTATATCATGCTAAGGAGTCAACCCTCTAGAGGCCACAAAGTACAGCCCCTGGTGAGGATTAGGAGAAGGAAGGAGGGGTCTGGCTATTGGGGTGTCCTCAAATGTGTAACCTCAGTGTTTGTCTCATTCGAGATCCCTGCAGTGAAGTTGAACGAGCTGCTCGAGAACTTTTATGTCACCGTTAAGAAGAGCGACGGCTCAGACTTCCTGGCCACCTCGCTCCACGCCATTCGCCGAGGCCTGGACCGCATCCTGAAGAATGCCGGTGTGGGCTTCTCCATTACCAGCAGCACCTTCAGTTCTTCCACCAAGAAACTCAAGGAGAAGCTGTGGGTGCTGAGTAAGGCAGGGATGTCAGGTGCCCGTTCTCGCAACATCATCTACTTCTCCCTGTCTGATGAGGAGGAGATGTGGCAGGCAGGGTGTCTAGGGGATGACAGCCCCATCACTCTCCTGTCCACTGTGGTCAAGTACAACAGCCAGTACCTGAACATGCGGACCCTGCAGGAGCATGCAGATCTGATGTATGGGGACATCGAGCTGCTCAAAGACCCACAAAACCAGCCCTATTTTGCCCGGACAGACAGTGTCAAGCGGGAGAGTCGGAGTGGGTCCACTCGAATCTGTCATGGGAAGATCTATCACGAACATTCCAGGGGACACAAACAGTGCCCGTACTGCCTCCTCTACAAGTACATGTACATCCACCGGCCACCCACCCAAATGGAAGCCAAGTCCCCTTTCTACCTTACTGCCCGGAAGGAGGCCATAGACATGGGCAGCGTGTGGTATGAGGAACAGAGGATGGGACTGCGGTCTCTTCGGGGAATTGTCCCAAACTTAGCCAAGAAGGTCAAGCTGGACAACTGTGAGAACTTCACCTTCGTCTCATTTACTCAGGTCTCCAGGAGGCTCGGCTCCCACAGCTGCTGCCAGTGAGCCGCCCCTGGGTCCAGGTCTCTGCCCTGCTCCCCTGCGGGTTTCTTTCAGCGTGACCCGCTGTTTCTTGGACTTTTGTGTTTTCTAACTGAAAGTAGATGAGTTTGAATAATTAGGGTGTTTTATCCAAATGTGTGTCACCTTTGTTAAATTATAGAGTCTAATACAATGTATAATTGCTACATACACAGGAGCAAGGAAGTTCATTTTATCTAGTGCCTTTTTAGCACAGATTTTCTCAAAAAAAAGAAAAGAAAAGAAAAAAACGGTTTAGTCATTTTTAAAAATCCCAGTAGCCTAGTAGCTTTAGAATGTTATGAAGACTGTATACACTTTGTTGAATTACACTCACAATAACAACTAGAAAGAAAGAGGCAGACATGTTAACCGTTTCCAGGAGAAAACTTGCACTTGACCCTCCTCTTTATATTGTGTTGATGGATGACTTGGCTCTGCAGAGCAAACAGCCCTGTTTGGTGGAAGATCGTGGAGCTGTGCTCAGTCAGGCTCTCAGCACTGGGAGGAACTTGATCTCTGCACCAGTGGAGACAATTTGATGAAAAAAGATTAATGCACCAAAAGGTATTGGTAAGAGCAAGGTTTCCAGTGAACCGGATGGTTTGTACCATGAGGGAATTTCCAGTAGTAAAAGAAAGCGGCTTGGAAAAGCAATCTGTGATCAAAATGTGAAAACCTCCTGAAGCAGAAGTGCCTACGTTTTATTTCTCAGCATCATGTGAAAGCTCTTTTCATTTGAACCTTTTTTAGAGTTGTTTTTTTAGAGTTGTTTATCTGTTCTTTGTGTCATACAGTTCTGTCAGCATATAGCACTGGATCTGTAAAAGAACTAAAGGTAATCTTTCAAGCTGAGCCAAGAAAACCTAACAAAACAAGCTGCAAAGGAAACAAATCCAAAAATGTGTTTATTAAAGAGCTTTGAAATATTTTTGTCCAAGTATGACTTTTTCAGCCACAGTAGATGTCATCATTTTAGGCTGGCACCAATGCTTGGGACATGGTGACGTAGGCAGCCTGCCAGGTAAGCACACCCAGCATTAAGGACGTAGTTGTCAAAATCAGAGGATGACGATAGGTTATTAATGTGGTTTGAAACCACTTCACTCAGGTAAAACTCAACCTGACCACATGCTATTGAAACATCAGCAAATTTTCTAATAACTGCTCTGAATGAGAAGTGAAAAAGGAGCCCAAAGAGTGCTAATTAATAATTTCTAGGGATCTTTGTTTTGTATTTGAGGAAAGACTGCTACAACTTTATATCATTGTGTTCCTTGTGTATGCTTTCAAATTCAAAATTCCAATATAAATTGGAATTGCGGGAGTCCTGAAATCAGTCTTTTTTTTTTCCAAAAACATTGTTTTAGTATTTATTTTAATTAATTTTTTTTAAAAAACTATTCAGTGGTCATTGAAATATGGAATACTTCCTTTACCAGAGAATACTCAACCAATGCTGCCTTAAGGGTTAATGTTGTTCCCTTTTTAGTTTCTGCACATTTATAATTTTGTTTACTAGTCGGTCTTTTCTGAATATAGATTAATTTTGGTGTCTCCATCTGTATGTAACAGGTAATAATTAAAAATTAGCGTCATGACTTTATATTGCATACTGTTCTATTATCTATAGTGATTTTCAGGTTTCGAGAACAAAAGAGACACAAAATGTACCATTTCCTTTAGTTTGCTAAACACCCAAAGGATATTTTGTTTGTGGAAAGCAGATGGTCATTTTTTTTCTTGTCAGTTCTGTACTTAAACAGAAATAGAACCTATGTGAACTACTGGACAGAGCCTGCAGCCTAATTAAATAAAACCTCCATTTTTATTTTAAATAGATTCAAGAAGAAACTGCCATTAGGAATCCCTGGGATCTTTGCAGATTTTAACGTTTCCAGAAGTAGCAATAACTGAGCCGGAGGTTGTAATCTTTCTGTTGGTAGTGGCTTTTTTATCAGCTAAATAACCATCCCTGCCTCAAATTTGTTGCTCATTACCTATTTGACATAGTGTAAATCCCCAGAGCTCTGAAGTGAATGATTACAATAAAAAAATCAGGAGGCGGAATCTTCAGTGATATCTGAAGAGATGAAAGAACTGTGTCTCAGCATCCTAAATGCCGTTTATTACATGTCTCCTTGGGGAATAGGAGTGACAAAGAAAACACATTCATCAAGTGCTATTCTGTGCCACCCATTGTTCTGGGTACTTTGTCTATTATGTATTTGTGTGTAGATGTGTATGTTTGTATGCACACACACACACTTTATGTGTGGTAATGCCTCATAAACCTGCTAAAACAGTGAAGCACCTATCCATCTCTATGGCCGTGTCCACCCTCAGAAGACGTGCAGGGGTCACGGGGAGCTAGTTCTAGTTGGTGTACAGCTAAGGCTATCGGTCAGTTCTAAACCATAGCCCCTGGCGACTCCATGGTCTTCTGCCCTTGGCCTAAGCCAGGAGAAAGGAGAAAGGGAAGGTTAAGAGTGTTTTCTCCTTTACCTTTAGTTTTCTTGGGGTTTTTTGCTTGTTTTTTTAAACTCAAAAGTCAGAGTGGATATCAGGAACTTGCAAGTTCACCTAGGCACAAGTTGCCTCTGGCTCTGTCAGGAATGGAGGTGCTTTAGGTATCATGACAGGGCCTGTGCAGTCCTGTGAGCGAGGTCTTGCCCATAGCACCTTCTGCATCTGCTGTAAAGGGAGCCCTGCTGGCTTGGGAACCTCCCCGAATCTAGCGGGTCTCCCCTTAGAAGTGTATTCTGGCAGAAATGATAGGCGTGAACTTCAGGGTATGATTCAATTAAATATTAAGGGTTTAGCACAGCACTGGCACGTAGTAAGCATGCAATAAATGTTAGCTATTTTAGTTACAACTTTTGGTAATAGTAATAACTCATATCATTCAACTAATCTGCATGACACCACTATTTCTTCCATTATGGAGATTCTCTCTCCTTTAAACTGTTAAACTTGAAGTGGAAACCAAACCTGATAATCTGGTCCCACGTATGCCCATAAATTCTACCTCCAACACAGCCTAGCCCTGGTACCTCAGATCTAAGCAAAAACAAGTGAAGAATGGAGAAACCTTTAGAAACTTGATGAGAAAGATTTTCCATTGTTTAGTGTGTTCGCAAAGGGGATTATGGAAGAACCTAACCAAAGCTGTGAAAGAAATGGTCCCCTCGGTCCTGTGGCATTTTCCAGCTTTCCTTGGGTTATACATATGCTATATTAGTCTGCCCTGATGGATAAATGGTGTTTAAAGAAATGTGGAATTCTGTTACGTTGGTTTTAATTCAGCCTTATTAAAAGCATTAAGCACTATGCCACTTGTCAGCATGTTCACAGTCACTAGGAGAATATGGACTCCTCGTGAAGCAGCTGGACGAAGCCTCTGGCTATGGTAGAAAGTTACTAGACTGGAAGCTCCTTCACTACTCACTTGGCAAATTCTGGTCTCACGTTCCTGGGCTGTAAAGTGGGGCCATGGGAGTGGATCATCTCCAAAGTGGATAATGCTATCCTTCTGCAATTTCCCCAGGCCATATAGTTAGGGAGGGGCAAAACTAGGCAGCAAACAAAACTGGTAAAAACTAGTTCCTCAAGGTCTTATCACAAATCTATCTCTTAACTCAGTGCTTCTCACTAGACTGGAAGGGTTTCTTTAGGAATAACAATTTTCTTGAATTTTCAGGTTTCACGTCTTCTGAAATTATTTTGCTGTCTATAGGCAGCAGAATGTTGATTATTTTTCTGTTCAGGTTCACACTGACCGCATTGTTGCTACTTAAATAGAGTAAACAGAATATTTATTATGTTTCTCAAATGCACGCCACCTTGTTGCTTTTATTGAAACCTGGATTGCCAAACAGTGTGGAGCTAGTAACCAGCCACCTTTAGGCATCAATAAATGCAAACAATGAAGACCTCCAAGAAGAGTTACCTCATTTTCTCCACATGAGCTGCCGTTCAGTCTTAAGTTATGGCCCAGGTGCAAACAAATAGCCCTGAATAGAAAAATACATTAAAAGTTTCAAATTCATATATATCTTTAAATGCTTTTGCTTTGAGGGTGAATTTTTAATGTTTTGTATTCAAAGAAAAAACATTCAATTGTTTGGGCAGTGCTCTTAGGTAAAAATCTTCATTGTACTCTCCCATATAAATTAACCATCTTAGCAAAAACGTAAGTGGAGGGAGAGCTTGGTGGTGACCTAAGGCCAGGCTCCCTTTCTGAGAGAGGAAGAGGCCATGAGGATGATAAATAACTTATCTCTGGAAATTATTCTGATATCGCACAATTTCCCAAAACTCCTTTGAGGGAGGATGCCCATCTTCTGGCAAAGGTCATCTGTTATTATTATGATTTTGAGTACTTCTAGTTCTTTACAGTCCAAAAAATCCAGTGTAGTTCCTCATGTTTAGCTATTGATCAGAATCAGATTTTTATGCTCGAGTAAAGTGCTTTATTATTTATCTAATGCAGCTCATATGGAAGTTAATTAATATGTATTAAGTCCAAATAGTGATCACTAATTATGTCTAGGTGCATATTGCATCCATTACCATTAATAGCAATTAGACAGAGCCCCCTCCCCTAGTGAGATGAGAATGGGCTTAGTCCTAAATATTTTGTGGTCAGTATAACTGATTTGATTACTTTATGTTTAAGGTAGTTATTGATCCTGATTTGTTCAAATAAGTTTCTAGAAGGTTCAGATTTGACTAACACTATGGTAAGTGCTTTCCCACAGCTGCCTCAAGTTCTCATTTAATTCTCACAACAGCTCTGCAAGGTAGGTCTAATTATTCTCATTTTACTTACTGAGAAACCAAGGCTCAGAGAAGTTAAGTAAATTTCCCAAAGTCTCACACAGCTAATCAGCTGGAACACATAAGTTTGATCCCTGGTCGTGTGACTCCAAATTCCAGTGCTTAATCCATTAGACAAAACTGCCTTCTTAAGGCCCATAGAGGTCCGCTTATCACAGAGCTTTGAAAAAAAATTAAAGGAGTTTCTATTTGTTCGGGAAATATTTCTTAAGCCATACTGTGTCACATCTCATACTAGTCAGTTGGTCACGTGCTATAATTCAGTAGTTCCTAGAATGGTCTTCTGTGAATGAGTACACCATTTCTTGCCTACTGAGACTCTTGTCTTTATCCAATAAAGAATTCGTATTACTCATTACCTTAAAGGGCACATAGTCATGCTGATTTATTCTAATAAAAGTCAAGTAATTTACAAACTGCACCTGTTTTGGCATTGGCATCACAACTTAAAATGTAAAGAGCTTCCTAATCTATGTCACAACTACATGGTCAGGTGTTTTACTGTCGCTTTTTACTTTTAGTGTCAGAGAATTTTTATAATCTTTAGGCTTAAAGCACTCTCATAGCAAAATACATATATAGTCATTTGTTCTTTTTTATTCTTCTTTATCAGGACATGTTTACTTTCTGCTTTGAGACTTAACAAAAAACAATAGGTGTTTACTTTCTTCTTTGAGACTTAACAAACAACAATAGGATATAGGTAACTCTGAGATTGTGTAGCCAAATTCGCTCATTTTGCCATAAGGACATTGAAGCCCAGAGAGAGTAAAGGTCCCATCCAAGGTCAGCAAGACAATAAGTGGTAGATTCAGAGATAGAAAATTAATCTAGAACTCTTTCCTGCAAACCATGGCTGGGAAGATTGGGATTTTAAAAAATTAATGGATCCACAGCTGACAGAATGACATCTCCCTATCAGAAGCCCCCAGTGAGCGCCTATCTTCCCCAGAAAAACACTCATAAAGACCCGAAGAAGGCCAAATCTCAATTCTGTAATCTAGAAGGAACTGGAAAGTTTCTTTCTCCCACCCTCCCTTTCTTCTCCCTGCCCTGCCTCCTCTTCATTCAGCCCAAGACTCCAAGTCCTAGGGCTAAACCATGAGAAGAAAGCAGACAGGATCTGTTACAGGTATAGTGCATTCTAAGATAAATGCCCTTCAGGTGAGAGCAAAAATAATACATAGGTAGAAGAACATGCAAATGTGATTTTTTTTTTAATGTATGATGTTGATTCAGAGAACCAGACAGCCTGATAATAGGAAGGAAAAGATGCCACTTCAACAGAAAAATGCTAAACTAGAAACTGAACTTGGAAATCTGCACATCTCCTTACCACCAAACTCTATATCCTAAAGCGGGATTTGACAAACAACTAAAGTGGACAGATAGTGTAACCAAGACAAATTCTGGGTCCGGGAAAAAAGGACCACATTTAAGGATGACTATAGAAAAAAAGTGAAATGGGGCATATTTTTTTTAAGTGACCGAACCAAGGAAAATGGACAGCTTCCAGAACATTTGAAAATGAAAGTGGTCTACTGCAAGAAACAAGAAAATTTTAGGATTCTTTTTGTTATTATTCAAAAGAATTGCTTCTATGCAGCAATACTTATCTTCAAATGGGAGTGAGTCCAGAGGAAAAGGCCATAGAATAAAATGAAAACGAAGATAGATTAGAAAGAAGGATTTCAAGGAAGCTAAAAACACAACATCAGATTAAAATCCACATTGGAAGCAGAAAAGATCAATACTGATACTTAAAAAAACTCAAATCAATAATGTGAAGGACAAACTTAATATTTTTCTTCCTAATGTTCTTTCAAAAGAAACGAGATGAAAATAACAGGATAAGATAATGGATATGGAAGACTAAACAGTAGCTTACATTACTGATATATGTGTTCCTGATGGAAAGACGATTTTGAGAAAAAGTATCAGACTTTAAAAATGAAATCTTTCCTGAACAGAATGAAAATTTGTGTTTGTAGATTAGGACTCACTACATTCCAAGCAAAAAAAATTTTTTTTGAAAGAGACCCTTACCTAATTAAGCACCTCATGGCAAAAATTTTAAACTACAATGATAGAGAATGAAAACTCTTGCAGGCATCCAGTCATAAAGTAACAAATTGTCTATCAGAAAACAAAAGAACATTTAGATTTCTACTCTATAGCACCAAATGCTAGGAAACAATAGGGAATTTTGAGGGGAAAAGTTGTGACTTTGGAATTTGATATAATTTTCATTTTTTTATAGAAAATATTTGTAGTTATGACAAGCATTCAGGAAATGAACCATCTATATATTCTAATAAAGATTAAATTGTACTGCAACCTACAAAGCTTGGTTAGAAAAACAATTTTGTTTAATATAATTTCAAGGGACTTGGGGGTATCAAATATAGAGCATACAGAAGAAGACTACGTACGTATGCTTTTAAATAGATAATAACGCTAGAAGCCACATATCTAAAAGTTCCCAAAGTCATCATCACATGAATGGGTTAAACTAATACAAGAAAATGTACCTAAAAACAACTGTCATATCACAGCCTCATGTTTCTTCATTTTTATTACTGAAGTAACGTATGATCATTATAGTATAAATAGAAAATTCAGATACATCTTTTACAAAGAAAATTTAAATTGCTCTTTTCCCCACTACCATTTAAAACACTATCCTGAGAAGAGTCCCTTGCTTCCAAGTAAGAAAAGGCAGGGGGTTCCCATGTGCTTTTTCTACTCTTCTCAAACTCAGAGCTAACAATAGGTGCAAAATGAAAAAATTACAGAATATATATATATATATGTATCTGTGTTTTAGAAAGATCAGGAAAAGGAAACTTGTTTTAGAATATAAATGCAAGAAAAGTTCAGTTTCAACAGCGGGACGTTGGCCTGGGGCAGTGACGGGCTTTCCTTAGCTGTACTTGACCTTTAGGGAACTGTGTTTAAATTCAGGTACTAAGGGAATAAAAGTAGTAAACACCGCCGCCACTACCACCAGTTTAAAGTTTAATCCCTTCCTGTGTCTAGCAACATCAGTATTAGAACTGACTGGGTTGTTTTGTTCTGGGTTTTTTGTTTGTTTTTTCATTAGCTTGCATTGGGAAAACATGCAAGACTGTCCAGTATCTTTGGCCTTAATGCTCACTTCCCTCCTGGCAGTCTAAAGGTTTTATCTGGCAAGTTGTGTTGCCAGCTTAAACTCTCAATTAAATTTTCAACAACACCAGCACGTTCGCTTTAAATGTAGCAATAGAACAGTTAATGGGTTGCTTGCGTTTGCTTGGCTTGTTCTGACGCACAGCAAACCTCTTCCAGATGGAGAGTCTCTTCAGGACAGATTCCAAGTATAACCTTTCCAGGGTCTCTCCCCTTGCTTGGCTGTGACGGACAGAAATCTGTTCACTTCAACTCCTTAGATAAGAAACCCAACGCTTGTATTTAAATTTTAAATATTTTCTATGTGGCTGTATGTTCCAAATGATAGCAAGAAAACTGTGCCCTAATGCTTTCACTGTTCTGGATATGTTTTGGGTTTGTTTGTCTGTTTTTGTTTTTGTTTTTTAATGTAGGGGCTATACATCATTTCTTAACATTGGAAACATCATTCAGAATGATAGTGGAAATGGTAACTTAAGTGAATTTTTTTGGTTCTATTTTCAACTTTTTCTTTCTCCCCCCCAGTGATGCCTGCACATGTTCACACATGCGTGTGCACATGGGCACACATGAGTGGGAAAGCATATGTCACACCTATTTTCTGTAGTAGAGTGTCGAGTTGGAAGGCATTTTCTCGTTCAAGGCCAGCCCTCTAGTTGCTAGTAGTAGTCTGTTAACAATTTACAAGGTTCTGGTTTTTTTTTAAAGTCATTATTGTTGTTTGGTTTGGTTTATGTACATGCAGCTTGTTGTTTAACCCAGATTTTTGAAAATAAAAAGAAAATGTTAATGTATATTTTATGTCTGTTTTATTAAAATAACTTAGTTATTTTAACTTAATCAGCAGTATGTATGGTTTCTGAATGTTTCTTGTTTTGGTATCACATTCCTGGAAGTAATATTTTTCTTTGAAGTTTGCAAAATGTTAGGCCATCTTGAGCCACTCTCTAGTCGTATTCCCTGCTTCTGAGCTAATGGGCTGGGTGAAAGAGCTCTGAACGACTCTCGCTCTGGTTCTCTGACTTAGATTTCTTCACTGGTCAGGCTGAAAGCCCATTCTGAAAGCTCTCACGGTAATTGTATACATGCCTCTAATTAATGGTTTTTTTTCTGCTCTTTAAATTATTATTTATGGCTTTTGGAGAGTATGTTTAATCCCAAAAACTTTTAAACTAGAAATTTACTGCTGTATATATATATATATATATATATATATATATATATATATATATACACACACACACAACAGCTAAAACCATTCCTAAGAAATAAGTATCTGAAAAATACTTCTGAATGAGTATAATGGGGATAATGGTGAATAGATGACAGGTTTCATTGACAATTATTGACCTTCAGGCAAATTGACTCTCTTCTTATTATTCTACTTAGAGCAATAAGTTTTCAAAATTTTAGACACGTGGACCAGTTTTAGAATTTAATAAAAGTTATATTTTTTTCAGGAAAATGTGTATATGCTGCAACATTATATATATATAAACCGAGATTTAAAAACTCTTACACTCGCTTTTTTAAAGAGTTGTCTTTTTGAGATATGTTCTAAAATATTTATGGATTTGCTTCAAAATAATCCAGAGGGGTAGAGTAGGTGGATGTGTAGATAACATACAAATTGGTATTGAGTAGACAATTATTAAAGCAAATTGATGGGTACGTAAGAATTTGTTATACTCTTTTCTGTTCTTTTTATATGTTTGAAATTTTTTATAAGGCAGAGTTGAAAAATAAACACACACAAAAAGCTCCTGTACTAGAAATTCCACAGTCCTCCTCACCAATTTCATAGAATCACAGAACCTTCAAGCTGAAAGGAAGGACCTGAGGAGAGATGAGACTACTGACAGTGACAAACACAGATAAGACCCTCCAGATTACAACTGAGGTAGATTTTTCAGGTGAGAAACGCTGGACTATAGCGTAATGGCAAGAACTAGTGAAATTTGAATTATCACTATTGACATGACTTCATTTGTACCAACCAGATGGGAACACATTTTGTTCTCTCCCTTTAAGGCAGACAGTAGGTCTGTGGACATCTTGGGGGTTGATTCCAGCAGCCGTAAGAGAGCTGTAGATAGGACATTGAGATGCAAGCCTGTCATGACGAAAGAACTGTGAACACTGGCACACTGAGCCAGGAGGTCCACGGGCCTAGGCTAGCACATGGCCTCTCAGACAAATACTCCTGAGGGTTGCTACGGAAACTAGGTGCTACCAAAACCTTGAAAGAAGGACCTGCAGGTGAGCACCAGCCAGGGATGTGTGGAGGGTAGCTGTACAGATGGCCTGGTGCATGCCCACTCTCACTTAGGTGCCCCAGCGCTTGAGGGGGTCTCTCATGACCAAGTACGTTGTGACTTATTGCGATTTCCGTTTTCTTGCCCTCTCCCAGAAGATGCGTGTCCCGGCCTCCTTCCCAGTACGTTTCCTTCTTTTATTTCTTTCAGTTTCCCTGTTTTATTTCTTCCTCCGCTTAAGAGCATTTTCACTACCGTTTTTTGCTGGTAACACACCAGGGACAGACACGAAAGACATTAAACAAGATATATTTCAGCAATAAACAAGATTCTGGTATTTCTCATGGGATCCCAAAGAAATAAGGATGAGAAATAAAAAATTCCTGCTGGAGTATTTACAATGTACTCAGCTGTTGAAATGTTCAGAATGCAATCAAGGAAGTAATTTAGCACATTTCTAATACACTTAACTATGGTAATAATGTTGAAGAGTTTGGCCAAATTTAAAGAACCCCATGAATCTTTGAGGACATTATTAAAGACTCTAACCCCCACAATAACAAATACATTTTGACAGTTAACAGTTAATACTGTATTTGTGGTTTGTTGTCTGTCCCTAGGATAATGGTCCAGAATTGAAAGGATGCAATTTGACCTTCCCCTCGGCAGGAAACAGTATAATCCAGATATTTCCTTTTGTCCTTTATTCTCAGGACATGTGTAGATATGGGCAGACCACTATCGTGTACTGTATTTCTCAGTGTAACTCCAACCCGGGCACTGTTTCCCACGTGTCAGTCATTCATGTACCTCCTCTCTGATCTTTGTGGTGGCTGAGTCCACTTGTTCTATTCTTTATTTGCTCTTTTCTTTAAACTGATTCTTTTTATACTTGAGTTTAGGTTAAGGAAATATATATATATATATATACACATATATATATGTATATATATATGTGTATATATATATATATATATATATATATATATATATTTTTTTTTTTTTTAAGCAGGACTCAGACTACTCGGGTCCATATTCCCGCTCTGCCTCTTACTAGTTGTGTAAACTTGGGCAAGTTATTTGACTTCTCAATGCTTCATCTTTAAAGATGGGATAACAATAATATCTACCTTGTAGGATCGTGGTGAGGATCAAGTAAGAATATTATTACATATAAAACACTTAGAACAATGGCTGGTAAACAGTCACTCAAAAAAATAACTATTCGCTGTGGTTATTTATATTACTCTATAAATGCTGTCTTGCAATAAATAGGCATAAATACATAACTATTAAAATGAAAAAGTGTTGCTCATGTATACCCTAAGAGTCATCTCTAGCATCACCAGTGGCATCTAACTTTGGGAAACAGCTTCAACCCCTCTTCCTTTTAAAAATGATCTTCTCCTTGGCGTCCACGAGGACTTAAGGTGTCACTGTCCTCGTTTTCCCAATGCGTCTCTAGATTCTCTTTCTCAGGCTCCTCATTCCTTGGCTCTCTCTCATTTATACTGATTCAATTGTATACTCTTTTCAAGACAACTTCATCCACACCCTTGGCCTTAGCATAAGGCCGGCATTATCTAAACCTTTCTCCCCTGGGGTTCTTCATCTGAACCACAGAATGCAGAGAGCGACCCAAGTGCACATTTTCTTCAGTTCTCCCACGGAGAACTGAGGCACATAACTACTAATCCATTCTAGGTGCAGGGGAGAAGTGTTCATTGATTCCAGACAGTGAAGGCCATAGGGCATTAGGGCTTCCTTCTCTAGTGAAACCCCAGTTGAGAAAAGCTCTTCAACCCCATGTCTCCACCCTGTATTTCTTCCTAAGGAAATGGCACTTGTATCCACCCTGTTGCCCAAGCCAGAAACTTGAAATATCCTAGGACCTCCCGCTTTCCTCCGCGTCCCTCTTTCATCCTCCATTATCAGTTTCCATTATCAGGTCATTCTTCCTGCCTTACTTAATAGCCTCTGAATCTCTTCCCTTCCCATCCTCAATGCCACCAGCTCCGTCAGCCCATACCATTCTGCCCTGTGATCACTTAAAAGCAACCTGAGTGGTCGCCTTGCCTCTACCAGTCCATCTTCCACTGCTTCCTGGGGAAATGTCACTAAATTCAAATCTTATTTTACCATTGCCCCTTTAGTGGCTCTCCAAAGCCTTTCTGATAAAGCCCCAAACCCTCCACACGGCGGGCTGGCTTGTGCTGTTACACCACTCCTTCCCTCTCTGCCACTGTGCCCGCTCCTCCCCTCCTCTGCCTGGGACGCCCTCTCCCTTCCACCCGCTCCTCTGCCACTACCCCTGCCTTTTGTAAAAGCCTTACTCCTCTTCAGTTCTCATCTGGCATGCTGTACATGTGAGCTCCTCCTCTAAGGAGCAGCCAGTCCTTGGATTCTGCTGTCTCAGAAGTTAACAACATTCAACAGAACCCATGAGCGGATCACTGTCACCCTTCCCCATCTCCCATCCCCAAGGAGCCAAGCATCTTCAAAGGGAGCAGCCTTGCATCTGGGAGCATTTGACTCACGAAGAGGCTGAACTGGAAGAACTCAGTTCTCTGATGAAGGTCTGCACCTCCCGGGATGGAGAGCTGTGTTCCAGCTTGTGGCTGCTCAGAGCCTGTGTTTTCACTGTTGGATGCTTTCCTAAGAGAATTTGAATTCACAGCTAAGTCATGAAGGATGAGGGGCTGGCACACACTTCTGTTTTCTTAACAGAACTACGGCTGCCAGCTTCAGTGTATTTGCTACAACATTGCAAGGCTCGGAATCTCCAGGACACTCCCAATGGTAATAACATCTGTGGCCTTGAGAAGAGTCCCAAAAGACTACACTGGAGAAGCATCCAAACCGGTAGAACTAAACTACTTTTGTTTCAAAGGTTTTAACATGGCACCTATGGCTGAGCTTCAGGGAGTCTAGGAACCCCCTAAAATTAGAGGCATAGTTTTTTTGTGTGTGTATATGTACATTTCACTTGGGGAGAGGGGCCATTGCTGAGGACCATGGTGCCAGTTTTCCCTTTGGACATCAGCCTTATTTCATTTATTCATTAAAATGTCTGAACACTTGCTATGATGTGTCAGATATGGTGCTAAGCTCGGGGGGATACATATCAGTGGGGAAAAAACACATAAAAGTATCTGCACTTATGGCAGTTATTATATTCTAGTGGGAGAAGGCAGACAATATAAGGAAATAAACAAAATAAGGAAATAAATTATATACTATGTTAGAAGTTGCTAAGTGCCACAGAGAAAAATTAAGCAAGGTTGTAAAGGGGAAAGGTGATGGAATTTTGAATAGGGTGGCCAAAGAAGGCGTCAATGAAAAGATGACATTTAAGGAAAGACTGGAGGATGTTGACGGAGTCAGCCACATGGGTAATAGGAAGAAGCGCACGCCAGTCAGAGGGAACAGCAAGTGCAAAGGCCCTGAGGTCCCAGAGGTACCTGGGGGACTGTCTCTTCAAAGTTGCTTTTGCCTGGCATTCAAGCAGACAGCAGGTACTAAGAAACATCACTTACTGGAAGAGTGGAAGGACTGAGCATCTCAGATCAAACCATTTTCTGTTTGATGGACCAAGCTGGTTTGCCTGACCAAAGACCCACTTGAATAAGGATATCACTCTGGACCAGGGACTGACTTTCGTTATTATTGAGACCTGCTAGTTCCACAATAGGATGGAAGCACACATACTGTTGGCTCCAATTCCAATTGCCATTTTGGTCATTGGCCATTTTCAGTACATCAACAGCCTCTTAATAGAATTGCTTAATGACTCTAAGGGGGAAAGAGAAAGAGTACAATAGATTCAAGGGAGAAAAATACTTTGCCTATTTTTAGCTAAATTCTTTTTGTTCCAACAAATAGACTCATGTGATAATATTTTCTATATTTGTAATCCATTGTAAAGATTTTGGCTTTTAGTGAGATGGAAACTCATTAGAGACAAAAAATGGTGTGATTTTATTTATATTAAAAATGTATTGTGTTAAAATATACCTAACGTAAAATTTACCATTTTAACCATTTTTAAATGTTATGGTTCAGCGGCATTAAGTACGTTGTTTTGTAACCATCACGCTATTCATTTCCAGAACTTTTTGAGCATCCCATACCGTAACTCTGTACCCATTAAACGGTAACTCCTCATTTCCCCCACCCCCAGCCCCTGGTAACCACCATTCTTTGTCTATGAATCTGACTACTCTATGTACCTCACCTAAGCAGACTCACAAAATACTTGCCCTTTTGTGTCTGGCTTATTTCACTTAGCATTATGTCTTCAAGTTTCATCTATATTGTAGTATGCATCAGAATTTTATTCTTTTTTAAGGCTGAATAATATTTCATTGTTTGTATATAATACATTTTGTTTTTTCATTCACCCATTGATGGAGATTTGGGTCTTTACACCTTTTGGTTATTGTGAATAATGCTGCTATAAATATGGGTGTACAAGTATCTGTTCAAGTCCCTGCTTTCAGTTCTTTTGGGTATATGTCCAGAGTGGAATTAGTGGATCAAATGATAATTCTATATTTAAGTTTTTGAGGAACCACTTTACTGTTCTCCACAGTAGCTATGCCATTTTACAGTCCTCCCAATAGTGCACAAGAGTTCCAATTTCTCCACATCCTCACCAACACTTGGGTTTCTATTTTTTTGATAACAGCCTGCCTAATGGGTGTGAAGTGGTCTCACTGTGGTGATTTTATTTGAATCTCCCTAATGATTAGTGATGCTATGCATCTTTTCATGTGTCTTACATTTTTAAAGTATCATTCTGGCTGATTTGTTGAATGTTCTCAACTGCGGAGGGCAGGAGACAAACATGAAAGGAGCAAGACCAGTTACCTATTGCAATAGGTAAATGATCATGGCGGCTTGGAACAAAATGATAGCAGTGGAAGTGGTAAGAATTCATGGGATTCTGTATATATTATGAAGCTAGAACTGTTAAGACTTTGAAAGAGGTGTATGAGAAAGGAGCCTAGAATGACTCCTATGTTTACTGCTGTGCAAATAGCCATTTACTGAGGTGGGGAATGCTGGGGGAAGAGCATGCTGGGAAGGTGAGATATCAGGAGTCTGACTTAGGACATGTTACATTTGGATGCCTATTAGACTTCCAAGTAGAGATGTCATGTTGACAGCGGATATGGGAGTTTGAAGATCAAGGGCATTTCAGTTATCTTTTGCTGCATAATAAACTACCCTAAACTTAGAGTTTAGAACAGCAACAATTCATTATTTCTTACAATTCCGTGGGAATTCTGCTTAACTGGGCAGTTCTGCTCTCTGCAGCATCAATTGGGGTCGCTCATTTGGTGCATTAGCTGGTGGCTGGGCTGAGCAGGAAGGTCCGTAGTGGCTTCACTCACATGCCTGGCCCCTCTGTGATCCGCCACGTGGCCTCTCCATGTGGTTAGCGTGGGCTTCCTCACAGTGTGGTGGTCACAGGGAGTCAGTCTTCTTACCTTGTGCTTCTCCAGAAATGACAAGAGCAAAACTGTCAGGCCTCTTAAAGCATAGGTCTGAATGGACATAGCATCTCTTCTGCCGTATGCTATTTGTCACATCACAAGGCCAGCCCATATGCAAGGGACGGGGAAACAGACTCCAGCTTTTGATGAGAACAGTGGCATATGCCTAAAGGGATGGGAGGAATTGATGTCAGCCATCTTTATCTTTGGAGACTAACCAGCACACAGAGAGATCGGGGTTGGTGATAGAAGTGTGAAAGTAATCAGAAGATAGTACTTAAAGCTATGGTACTGACTAAAGATTACCCAGGGAATGACTGTAGATAGAAAAAAGATGGAAAAACTGATCTCTAAGGTATTCCAAAATTTTGCATTTGAAAGGAGAAACCAGCAAATGAAACTGAGAACCAACTAATAAGGTAGGAGGAGACCCAGCAGAGTGTGGTGTTGCTGAGACAAGTGCAGACAGTATTTCAAGAAAGAGGGACTGATCAGTTGTGGGACTTGCTGCTGAGAGTTCAAGTAAAACGAGGGATGGAGATCAACAATTGGATTTGACCAAGTGGGGATGACTGATGGTTTTACAAGAATAATTTCAGTAAATTTGTGGCGACATAAGCTTGACTAGGGTGCATTCCAGAGACAATGGGAGGAGAGAAATTAGAGACAGCGAGCATACACAACTCTTTTGGGGTGTTTTTATGCAGGGAAACAGAAATGGGGCAGTAACGGAATGGGATGTAGATCAAGGGAAGACAAACGTAGAAATCAGCCTTCCAAAGGAACATGAGCCATTCATCCATTATAGCAAGAAAGGCGGAGTACATGGTCACAGATGCAGGCATGGCCGTTAGATGTGGCAGTGGGAGGTGCTATAGAAACAAATAGTCTGGTGAAGGGACAGTTAGTCTGGGCTTGAACAAGATGTAAGATCACTGGAAGATCTTTAAGTGGGTGCACATTTATAGGCAAAAACCATGATTCTCTGGAGAAAGAGATAGGAACAAAAGGAGGTAACTGACAATGTGAAATCTCAGAATATGTGGCTGAAGAACAGGATGCAGAGCTTGGGGAGGAAGAAGATAGGGCACATTCAGGGAAAGGCCAGTGTGGTGACCAGAAGGGAGAAGGCAGTCTTTGGAGCAGAGGATGTAAAAAACGTGGGAGACTAGGATATTAGTTCATACTAAGGTAGGCCGTCCATGTCCCCAAGGTAACAGCAGGAGTAATGCAGAGACGAAGACTCTAAAGTAGGACTCAAGGTCCTTAAGGAATGTGAAGGGGTGCCCATTGTACTTGGCAATGATGACACTGCCAGTGGTTTGGCTTTCTTTTTTAAGGGCAGAGGGACATGTGTTTTTAAAAAGTGAATTTTAAAATGAAGTTAAACTAGTATTCTGGAGTGGCCGTGGTGAGTGAGTCCGAAACTAGCTGGATCTACAGCCAGATGTGGACTCCTGAGCTGCCTCCTGAGAGGCACAAGAGACCTGCAGGCCTCAAGACAAAGCCAGAAATCAGTAAGAGTGGAGACAAAGGAAGGCTGAGAAAGAGTTGGGATGTATAGATATATTTTGGTGATTGGACCAAAGGATTCCAGCAATCACAGTAGGGCAATCATCAGAAAAGGGCATGTCATGGAAGGGTTAAGGTCAACAGGTGCAGGGCAGGAGACAACTGCAAGGGAGGGAATGCACAGGCAACCAACTTTGGTGCCAACTGGCCATGGCACAAGGTAGGAAATGGAGGGAGCACTGTGTGCCCAGGAGGAGAGATTGGAGTTTCCGAGTTCTGCTTTCCCACTACCTAGCTGCATGGTTAAGAGGTTGGTTAGCACATCTTGTACAGATTTTGCACTCCAAATTCATCCTTTTGCAAATCAAATTAATCCTTTTGCAAATCAAATTGATCCTTTTGCAAATCAAATTCATCTTAGGGGTGACAATACAGGTAACACAGTAATGTCATTTTTTCATGATTTTATGTGTAGTTACTTATGCGATCAGGCGAGCTGTACTGACTAGCACTCATAGGTGACCAATAGATACATATACATACATTAATTTGATCAATACATTGTAAACAGATTGCTGTAAATTTCCTGTAAATTTACAAATTCAAGGTAAGTTAAATGTCGATATACATATGTACATAAATGAGGCCAGTCTAGAGAGTATCCATTTAGGAAAACAGAATTATTCTGATTTTACATACTTTGTCACATACCATACACAAAGATATTGCATCGCGTCAACATATTTTCATTTTAGTCTGATTCTTAACTTTGTGATAATGTTAGTAAGCATGTTACATATTTTGATTCCATTAAGATGTTTTTATATAAATCCAGAATATTTTTTTCAGACCCTGAAAATGGATACAACAACATCACCACTGAATCAAGCTCCGGAAGTCCACTGCCAACATATTTGCACCAGCAAATGCAAATCACATTGTCGGAATCATGGAGCGCCCGATTAAGAAGCCCCGTTGTTCGATATAATAATCCACCTATATACAATCGTATAGTCATGATAAAAAAACACACCTTTTAATAAAATGTTATGAAGATGGTAGAATGGTGAATGAATCAGCTGAAATCTCTGGAATTAATAAAAATATGGCAAAGTCCATTATTAATCAGTATAACAAAAATGGTGATGTGCTGATAAAAAAAAAACCCGCGGTGGTAAGAGGAATATAAATTAAATGCATCGTTATTAAACAAAATTGACCCAATAATTGAGGAAAATCGTGCATAACTTTAAAGGGAATTTGTGACAAGATCCTCGAATCCAAACATGTGGAATGAAGCATAAGTTCCTTTAGGAATGCACTGAAACAATTACGGATCACATTCAAGTGTGCATCACTACAAGCTGATCCTCGAAACTCAGAGAGAACAATGGAGATGCGCAAAGTATATGAATTGAATTTTTCTCAAAACGCCCCTGAAGCAAGACAAAAAATATTCATTGATGAATTGAGATTTAATTGTCATCTTCAGCGAACGAAGGAAGGCAGAATCAAAAGTTAATACACCATTAATGTAAACAAATAGTCTCGGAGACACAGAGGAAAAACTGAAGATTGCTAGATGGGGCGGGGGTGGGGATGAGGGAGTAGGGGAAGGGACGAGACAACATAAATTGGTAACTACAATATGGCCTCAGGGATAGAAAAGACAGTTTGGGGAATATAATCAATAATGTTGTAAATATTTTTTAGGGGGCCAGATGGTCTCATGTCTTGTTAGGGAGACCACTTCATGGACATTGAATAACATTATATGTCAACTATAATTTAATACATATATAGTCATGGGATGTGGAGTATAGTGTGGGAATGGAGTCAATGGAATGGTAATAGATATGTACGATATCGGGGGTGGGGGGACAGTGAATGGGGGGAGAGGGTTGTCACTTTGTGAGGGGTGAAAAGGATAACTATTGCATTGTTTTGTACACCTGAAACTAATAATACAAATAATTTTTAAAAAAGTGAGACCAAAGACGAGGAAAAAAAAAAAGAAAAAGTTGATACAGCAGCTTGTGTGACCATGCCAACCAATGGTTAGAAGATGAAATAAATGTCTAATTGCAGCAATAACTATTCAGGGAATGGTATGGCATGACTTAATTGCACATTCTATGGCTACTTTAAATATTTTTTGCGAATTTCTCAATGATTATTGCAGAAATTGGATGAAGATAATCTGGAGGAAGCGTGGTTTATTTTGGACAATGTAAGCCTCCACAAAACCCAGGAAGTACGTGATCCTGTTGGTCAGACAAGACACACTTTATTATTTCTACCATCATACTCTCCAATGATGAACTCCACTGAAGAAGTTTTTTTTAAAAATTAAGTTCTGCGCAAGAAATATTTTGTCTGATTCATCAAACCATGAACATTTAGAATATGTTATTAATCATTCCATTGCAGCTATTACTCCTACAGGTTGTCATAATTTTATGAATATGTATTTGAAATTACCACGAGCAGTGGCAGGAGAACAATTATAAATAAAGTGATAGTAAGTAAATAAGTATTTCTGATGTTAAATAATATTTTATGGTTATTAACTACATGCAATAAATGTTTAATTTTAACAATAACTTAACATTGTATTTAAATTTTTATTGGGGAACCGTGTTTTTTTCCAGGACCCATTAGCTCCAAGTTGAGTAGTTGTTTCAATCTAGTTGTGGAGGGCGCAGCTCAGCGGCCCACGTGGGGATCAAACCAGCAACCTTTGTGTTGTGATCACTGCACCCTAACCATGAGCTAACTGGCTGCCCCAACATTGGATTTATTTTTATTACAAAGGTTAGAAAACATTTTTTGTGGAAAAATTTGATCTGCAAAAGGTGAATTTGACTTGCAAAAGGGTAAATTTGGAGTACAAAACTTTTATTAGGGTATTTAGGTGGCAAGTGACAGAAAACCTACTTTAATCTGGCTTAAACAATGAGGACTTGTACTTCCCATAACTGGAAATTCCAGAGGAAGGGTACCATGTTATGGATTGTTTGACTCGGCAGCACAATGATATCATCAAGGACCCAGTTTCTGGATATTTCTCTCCTGCATTTCTTACGGGGGTAGCTTCATTTTAAGACTGGTCCCACCTCACAGTCACATGATGGCTGCCAACAACACTCAGGATAAAATGTATACAGGCAGTCCCAACATAACGGTGGTCTAACCTGTAACTTTTCTACTTTACAATGATACGAAAGCAACACGCACTCAGTAGAGACCCTACTTCGATTGTGAATTCTTATCTTTCCCAGGCTAGCAATATGCAGTATGATACTTTCTCCTAGTGCTGGGCAGCGGCAGTGAGCACAGCTCCGTCAGCCATGCCATCACGAGGGTAAAGAACCAAAACTCTACATGCTGTGCCGGCACGCTTTGGATATTGTGTTCTGAGCACATTTCAGGTAGGCTAGGCTAAGCTATGATGTTTGGTAGGCTAGGTGTATTAAATGCATTTTCTACTTACAATGGATTTATTGGGATGTAACCCCATTGTAAGTTGGGGAGCATCTGTACATAGATACACTTGCTTTTACACATCTAGAGAAAAAGACTCCCTTTTGGTAGCATCCTCAGAAAGGTGAGAACGTATTTTCCATGAGCCCAGCAGTCCTCTCCTAGAGTCTCATTTGGGTTGAATTTGGGTAACATGTACAATGTTAAACCAATTCCTGTGGTCTGTGAAATACCGTGTACTGACTGGCTGTGGCAAAGGGAATTCCCCACGTGGGGCTGGAGCATGTGAGGCCCATACCTGGTGCTGGGCAGTCCACTGCCCCTGCAGCACACCGGCTGTACTGGGCAGGAGCGTGGCCCACAAACACCCGAGTATTGTTAGGAAGGGGGAAAGGAAGAATCAATGTGGAGCACGTTACTAAGAATATCCACCACCTCACTAAGCGGTTGTGAAAATCAAATGAAAACTGTGTGACAATGTCTTGCTTTTTCTTTCCTAAAAGGTTCTTGGAGGTAGAGCTATAGAAGAAAGCTGGGGAGAGAAGAAAGGTGGATAAGGGAGGGAGGTGAGGAAAGAGAAAATCGGGGTTAGGGTACAAGAACTAAATGAAAGAGATAGCAGAGGTAGATGGGGCTGGAGTTGAGATGTGAAAGTAAACAGAACATACCTGCCAGAATTCTCAATAGATGTTAGGAGTAATGGTCTTCTTGTGCCTCAAAAGTTCCCCTTTCCCAAGAGCTGAGGGCCTAATTGATTCATCTGTGTACCTGGCCATGCTCAAAAATGTTCACTAGCTCCCAGCTGAGTGGCCAGCTAAAGACATCTGCCTCCCCTGGAATTCAAGATTCTCTGGAACATGAGTCCAGCCTACCTTTGGCCTCATTTCTAATGAGCGTCCTACATAAATCTATCCAAGTCCGGCCAAACTGGACTTCTGGTAGCTGCGCAATGGCCCCTACACCTGCTCTCCCTGCCCTTGCAGATTTCCTTTGCTTTGAATGTCACTTTCCTAACTTTCGTGGCTGAGACCCTCTCATCTTGAAAGCCAAGTTCAAATGCCTGTTCTCTGATGTGGCCTTCACTGGTCCTTCCAGGCTCGTGTGCTCGCTCATTCTGTCTTCACTAAGTTGCACCCAGTATTCGCTGTCAGTGTGCTTGTCTCGGCTGCTCCAGATTGTCATCCTCGAGGACAGTGAAACCCTCCTCCTCCATCCACGCTCATGCCTTATTTGCTCATAAAAAAATGTTGGTGTCTATTGTGTACAAATCACTGCGCACACAGAGATGTAAGAGAAGCACTCAGTAAGTACCGGCTGAGCTTAGTGCTGCTGGAACGCGCCCTGTGCTAGCGGGTGGGGTTATGGCAGCAGGGCTCAGCTGCACTGAGGGACTGACGCTTTCTCTGTTGATCGTCTGTTCTGTGTAACCACAGTTGCCAAAACCCTTGCCTCAGTGGGTCTTACACTCACATAAAGGCTGAGTTCCTACTCCCAAAGTGAAGCAAAGAACTGAGACGACTTAATGAGACAGCTTATAGATTGTTCAGGAAAAAATATCTGCCTTTGAAATTATTGTGTCAATTCCGTTTTTATTCCAGAATCGTACAAAGCACTATCATCTGTATTATTTAGCAGTGGCTTTCAAAACTTTATTGCCATGACTCACAGTAAAAAAAACAATACTCTTTACATCATGATCCAGGTCATCTATATTTGTTCATTCATTCAATAGGTCGGTACTGACCGTCTGTTATATGCCAAATACTATTCTAAGCGGAATATAGTAGTAAACAGAGGAAGGGAAGGAGGGAAACAAACATCCCTGCCTTCCGAGACCTCACATACGGGTGGAACATACAATAAACAAAGTAAGTAAAACACACATACACAGAAACAGAAAATCCATGAAACAAAACCTTATTACTACACGCTATGTCATCCTGATGTTTTCTATTTTACTTAAAAAAAAAAATGCTGCTCACACCCCATTAAGCCATTAAGTGGGCTTCTCAATTCAGTAACAGGTTGAGACCTGCACTTTGAAAAATACTGATCTAGACAATTGACGAATTAGGCAGTGTTCTGTTCCTGTTACAGAGGGGACGGAGTTGACATGTAAAGAGCAGTTAGGCGAGTTAGCCAAGTTCACCCCGAGTCTGAGGGAGCAACACTGAAACCTCACCTCAGGGCTTCTGACTGAGTCCACTGCTGCCCTTTCTGCTGTCCTCAGCAGTCCTCACAAGTGTCTTAGCGTCCCCTTCTCTTGATTCTGAAACCTCGACCTCTGCCTGAAGCAGCTCCTCCCTTCCTTGCCAGGTGAAATCGTATCAATATTTCTAGGCCTTTCTAGACTGCTCCGTGCTCCAGGGTGCCTCTGCCATGCCACTCACTGCGCTCTGCCTTCCTTTATCATCACTGCTAGTAGGCTCCTCTCCACTTCACCTCCCTAAGAGCAGCTATCACTCACCTTTCCACCCTAAAGCACAGTGTTTTACAGAGTGGGTATTAATAAATACATAAGGAGTTGAACTGAATTTGTAAGCGAGTCAAAAGAGAGGGGTGGGTAGATGTTCTTACTAGCCAGGCTGGAGGATTTAGGCAACATCTATTTAAAAGGCCAAGAGGCTACAAAAGACACCACTGGAAAAAAGATCTCTTTAACCTAGGTTATAAAAGTCCCACATTAGGTAGAGGCTTTACTAGCGTAAAAACTACATTCCATATTTTCTATCTCCCTGGCATCAAGTAGATAGATTTAGAACCATGGATTTAGGTTATGGATCACAAAGAGTGCAAACTTAGTCAAATTCATTCAAGAAAATGCGGGCCACTGGAAGGAGGCCCACGGATGAGCTGGATAGACCTGAGGCAGGACAGGAGCCAGAGGCCCCTGGGGAGATGCTCGGCAGCAGGAGTAAGGACACCTTTGCTGTTAATGGTGACCATTACAATGGGGACAGCTGCCAACTCACCCAACTGAAGAAAACAGTTCAAAATCTCAAGAGAAAGATTTAAACGGCACAGCCAAGTCTAGAATTGTCCACACCTGCCTCAATTCGAGTAAGATGGGGCTGTGTGTTTGGTGCAAATATTTGGGCAAGCAGCGAGAAGAAAGTTTTTGAAAAGGGAGGTGAATTTGAATAAATATTGACCCAAACTGGAATTTTAAGGTTAAATTTAATCCTATCACTGGAGAGGATGAGGACTCAAGGCCAAGATGAGATCACTTATAAGCAGTTATATAAAATACTATATCTGTGATATAGTATAAGGTATCATTTCAATCTTATTAAAAGTAAAATCATGTAGATTTTAGCTAAATGACCTCTAAGTTTCAATGTAGATTTTAGCTTAATGACCTCTAAGTTTCAGGGACCTACAAATCTATGAATTTATAAACACATATCATAAAAACTGCATTCTCTAACCCATGGTTATCAGACTTTATTTTGAATTATAGATTCTAATTCTGTAGGACTAAGGTAAGGTAGTAAGGACTGCATATTTAAAGAAGCACCCCAGATTCTGTTAAAGATGTGTCATGTTGAGAAACTGCTTAATCTAACTCCTTCCTCCTTAAAGTAATTAAAAAGGGGCTCAACTTGCATACATTTTTAATTGGAACAAAAATGAACAATAAACGACACAGGCACACCACTTATGTTGTAACACTAAATAAAAGCATGTACAAAATTTAAAACCACATTTATTATAATTGTTTTTAATAGCATTTAGTCACATAATTTATAGTGGCATATTAAGACTGGTTGGGAACTTAGTCTTACCTTGGGTTTTCTTTGAAAATTGAGAATAGGCAAACTAGTTAGGAGTTAGAGAATATTTCAGGTTGATATAGTGACTATAAACTCAAAAAATACACTGATACCAATTCTATAAACAGCAATATGAATGTAACTTATTTAAGCCTTTTGGTTTACATTTTTAAAAAGCACCCTTGTTATTTAAAGTTAAGTACTATAAATGGTTCTTAAAAGTCTATTGTGGACATGATGTATTCAGTCCAACTAGTTGGGGGCTGGGGGCTGAGATTATGTTACCATCAATTCAGAGTATGATGTAGCATTAAAACCAAACTGCATTACAAATAAGTTACAGTCACAGGTCGCATCATCAAGTCCTCAGATAATACAGCTTTCAAAACTCTCATCATCCTGGTTATCCTCCTTTTTTTGCTTTCCTTTACACAAGCCTTTCTTATAAAAAAGCAAATATAAAAGTTCACCGAAATTCTGAAAGTCACAGCTTATATAGCACTAAATGATAGTAGCTTTGGCATCTGCTATTACAAAGTCACTTTCGTTACAAGTATTTTCTTCACTCTGGGTCAAGGCGAGGTAAAACAGGAAGAATAAGATTCCCAAAGGCAGAGTCTTGAGTTATGAAGTATCCGGACGAATGCGCATGTGCATGCTGGGAAAGAGTTTAAAAAAAAAAAAGGCAATTAAGCTATTAAGAGTCAAAATTATTCAACCAAGGCATTAAGATTAGTTATCCTTTCTGAGTGCTGGAGAACAAATTTATTTTAAAAATCAGTTCTTGTGCTGCTAATTTTGTTTAAATACACGAGAGATAGACAATGATAAAGAATTCACATTAGTGAGTTACACCAGGTACCCATCTATCACCTCCACTCTCTTCCCAATGATTCCCTACAGTCAATAAATAAATCAAAAACACGAATTATGTACTTTGTTCCCTGAAGTGGGGAAAAACTAGCAACAAAGGACCCCAAATACTCTGCTTGTGATCTACAAAGGGCAGTGGTTGGAAGGAGATGGGGAAGGCAGCTGATTACTGGTGACTGAGATGCCAACATTTTGTAGAGAATGTTGGAAAATGTAAAGAACAGAAAACCACCAGTGACTTCCTTGTGTCACTAAAAAAAGGAGTTTTTTAGGCTGTCTAAAGTGTCTCTTCCAATTCTGACATTTTAAGGTTTAAAAGCATAGGCAACGATGTTTTGTCCAAAGTCTCTGGGAAGCTTAAATTATCTAGGAATAGTGTAATAATAAAATTGTTTATTACCATGAAGAAAATATTTTTTTAAACTTATGTATTATCACATACCTATGATAAGAGTTTTTAAACATTTCCTGAACTATAGACATGCTAACCGGTAAAAAAAAGAATCCATATAACAACAATAAACCGGTAAGACGAGACAATCAAAGGATATAACGGCATGACAAATTGGAAAAATATGTATGTACTAATAAACTTGCCAGTTCAGCTTTTATTTTATTTTATTTTTAAAGATTTTATTGGGGAATCGGGGAAGGGGAACTGACAAGTTGCTGTCCTTTTGTTCTTCAGTCTAGTTGTAGAGGACGTCACTTCACTGGCCCATGTTGGTATTATCGTTGCGCTCTTCCCGGTGAGGCAGTCGCTCGCTGGCCATTGGATGGCCGCTCACTGCGGCTCACGAAAGCGCACGCCAGCTGCAGGCCAGCCCCACTGCAGCCTACGCCGTCGCCAGCGATTCACGGCAGCCCAGCTCCAGGTTGAGCTGTTGTTCACCATCTTAGCAGTAGAGGGCGCAGTGTCACTGGCCCTAATGTGGGATCCGAACCAGGGCCCTGCTGCTCAGAGCTGGTGTCCCAAGCCAACTCTTAACCAACGTGCCACTTGGCCGGCCCTAGCCAGTTCAGCTTTTAAGATCATTCTGTCCATCCAAACATCCTAAACTCTTTTGTGCATAAGCAATCCCTTGCCAGGTACAGCAGAGAATCAATCATGACTGTGTCAACACCATAAAAGATACTTTCATAACTGCTGTATTGGTCCTTCAAATCCTTTGGGCACGATTGAACATCAGCAAACCACTGCAATTATGTGTGGAACGTTTTTATTGATATTGCTCCACTGAAATACAAAATAGAAACTGTGCTAGCTTCCAAGACCCAGGAAATCTCCAATGAGACAAGAATGTCAGTTACACTTTGCTCACCTGCAAAGCTGCCTTCTGTTGGGCTGCAATATGCTGCTGCTCAGCATGGTCCCGGAAGTCCTTATTAAGGGAGGGTCTCGAAAGTGCAATGCTAAAACGGAAATCTTAGTTACCTTGCTGTTTAAGGTATAGACTTACTTACTTCTGAATCACAGTTTTCATTATATATTCTTTACAGGGATTTAAAAAAGACCTTCTGTCTTTTTTCCTTTTCTCAGTGTCTACATGAAGGTAAATAAAGAAAGCCTATGTTATTTATTAGGGCTTCAAATTACTTCCTTTTTATTGATGATTTATGGTCTCCTACTTTCAAACAGATATGAAGTACTTCAGTCTATCATAAAGTTATATTTATGATGAAAACTGAAGACTTGAATGTTTCAAGCAGAAAGGATAGCATGTGAAAAGACCCGGGGCAAAAGAGCTTGACATGTTTGAAGAAATGAGAGTTCAACAGGACTGGAGGTCCGGGTGGGGGAGGGGTGAAGTGAGTTGGCAAAAAATGAGGCTGGGGAGGAAGGCAGGTGCCAGGACATGTAGCACCTTGTAAAATAAATTAAGAAATGCAGACCTTATCCTGGCAGTAAAAGAGACTGCTATGAGCAGAGCAGTGACATGATGAGAAGTACCACGAGACGGTTCAGAAAGACTACCACGATGGAGGACAGTGCTAGTCACCTCCTCAACGAGGTTTATCGCCCTTCTTCCTTGCTAATGGAGCCCAAACTCAGCTCAACTATCAGTGGCTCCATGCTTCAGGGCAGGCCAAGCTCATGCCCCAAATGGCACTGTCTTACCCCAAAGACAATGTCATTCCCCTTGCTGGTTTCTGGTTTAAGCAAGAGAAAGTTACCAGATTCTCAGCGACTAGACTTACCGTATTTTGGCATGTATAATATGTACTTTTTTTGCTCAGATTTGTGAGGGAAAAATAAGGATGCGCATTATACATGGTAATACTAATTACGTATCTATATAAATGTTTTTAATTCTTTTATTTATGCTTATGAGTTAAAAGTGTAACTCTAGAACTCAGTAACGAAATCCATATGCAAAATAATACCCTGGAATACAAGAATCAGTTTTGTTGAACTTACAACAAACTTGCAAAAACAGAGTTCTTGGCCTTCTATGATGCATAAATATCATAAATTTGTTACCAGTACACAAAATTTCTTGTACTTTGTATCTGTTCTTATGTTTTGTAATTATTTGTTACATAAAATTTTTTGTACCATATATTAAAAAATAAATGCTAAAATTCCTTTACAATAAAAACAAGTACCCTGAAGATAAACAAAAATTTGAATTAAGATGTCCAAACAAAAGACTTCTTTCCCTGAAAGTTTGGGCCAAAAACGTGGATGCGTATTATACACGGCAAAATACGGTAATAGCTAGTCTACTGGAGGGCATCTGAGAATACCTTCCTCACTCTTACAAAAGGGAAAGGATTTTCTGGCTTTTGCCTCTACAGGTGGCTCAGTGCAGAGGTGAGGCCAAGGCTACTGCAGTCATATTTTGACCATTAGGAAGCTGCAGACCCATGGAGAAAGGCAGAAAGGCAAGATGAGGAATGGTTCACTGCTGATACTGTCGCGCCGCTGCATTAAGCTGCTCTGGAACCACCTTATCTTCACATTCCTGGCTAACATATATCCTGATGTTTATGTCAACTGTGCTGGTTTTTTGTTACTTCCCGATTAAAACATTCCAACTGACACAACTGATAAATGTACTCGAGAGGACTGAAGACTATAGGAAATACAGTGAGGCAGCAGGTACAGTAATGGAGGCAAGAAATGACAGTGGCCGGGACCAGGGCAGCACCAGTGGCAATGAAGAAGAATGGACAGATTTGAGACACATTTTAGAGTATAAACAGAGAGTGGTAAATGCTTGGAGATGTTAAGTGAAAGGGAAAACAAAGTTCACATTTCTGACTTTGATAACTACTAATCTGTACCACTCACTGAGACAAGAAACACAAGAATATGAAGTGGTTAGTTAGAGGGAAGGAAAGATGAGTTCAGTTTGGGGCATACTAAGTTTGAAACACCCGTAGGACGTGAAGTGGAGACGTGCTTGGGAGAGAGGACCAGGCTAGACATGCAAACGTGTAAGAGTTATCGGCACACAAGGAGAAGGTTGTGAAAGTGGATGCAACTGTCCAGTGAAAAAATGTGGACTGGGAAACTGGGTCTAGAACATAACTCTGAGGGGCATCAACATCCGAGAGACAGGCAGTGGAGAAATGTCTGCAAAAGAAATCAAGACAGTGTAACAGTGAGTGAATGGAAGCCAAGGAACGAGTATTTTAAGGAGAGAATGCTCAGTGCTGTCAAATAATGCTAAAGTGTCCGACAAGAAAAGGACTTTGGTCTACCAGAGTTAGCCACAAGGAGGTGGCAAGTGACCTAGGCTCAAACTTACTCTACAAGGGAGAGTGTTGCCAGATAGTCAGACTGCAGTGGGCTGAGTAAATCAGTGAGAAAGTAGAGGTGGGTATAAGACAACTCTTAAGAGGTCTGGCTGGAAAAGACAGGAAAGGTAGGGTGATGGCTGAAAGGGAGAATGGATGTGAGGGGAGAGACTGAAGATGGCAGAAACTGAATACTGTACGATAAAGATCATTAAGCTACTTAAATTTAACTACTTTGCAGAAAGTTTAAAAAGTGGGACATTGGAAATAATTTGAATAACAAACAAAAACCATACAAAAGACTTCTTTTTTAAAAAGTAGGCCTGTAGGGAAAATTAAATATTCTAATTAGAATTAAAATATTAAATCTAATCAATTTTTAAAAGATCAGTAGTCTAATATTTTCAAGTCTAACTAGGAAACAGAACATGTAAATCCCAATGTTAAAGAAACAAACCACTGCCAACCAATGTGAGTTATTTTGTCCAAGATATTGTTTATATCACTGAATATAAAAACATACATTATTTTCAAGGGGTAAAAACTATAACTATTGCACTGTGTTGTACAGCTGAAACTAATTCTAAAAAATGTGTATTTCATAATAAAAAATAATTTAATTAAAAAAATGCATTATTCTTCAATACCTACCTAGCGCCAGGATGATTTGTTGAAGATTGATTCTGCATTAGTAATTTTCTTTTCTCTTTGTCCAGTTCTGCCAAGATTGCAACTCTATTTTTGTTTTGAAAACCTAAAAAAGAGCAGGGGGTGGGGAGAAGAGAAAGAGATAAAGAAATAAAAAACATTTTAGAGCTATTTCATAAACCTAGGCCATCTAGAAACCCAGACAGCAAAATTCTCTAACATAATGAACTCACTAGTAAGTGGTTTCCTTAAGTGGTTAGTTTCTCTATTGCCTATTTCCCAACAATTTTAACAGCATAATACATGGATATTTGCAAAGTATAATACTGATTGAGGACTTTTAAGATTCAGTTCTAAAGAGTTCTAATTACTGAGGTTTGGGTAACAGCATTTGATTTTTAACAAAATCTCTGCGTCCCCAACTACTGCAGCAATCAATCTCGATCCTGCTCAGTCAATCTCTGGGAGTGGAGATTTTCTTAGTTCTCAGTTTCAGGCCTCTCTGTGAAAGCCTCTTTCGTGGAGGGAAAGGGCATTAGACATACTCATATGAAAACAATATTTCTTTTTCTCAACTGCTTTCACTCAGAAATGACACAGAGTTTTTCAAGGAACAAGTAAAAGAATTGCAACTGACTAGAAAGCAATTCTGAGAAACAAATGGAGAACAACTGACAGGGCACAAAAAGATATGTTCTTTGTCAAATACTGAATATTGGGCTTGATTTTGAGCTCCAACCTTACAAAAAATGTAGAGGTTGCAAAGTCTTGGCCCAGGAGCAGCATCCAATTATGTTTTAAAATTTTGAATTAAATACCAACATGTAAACACATACAAAATACGCATATACACAATGAGGTTTGCAGCATATTCAGCTAAATCAAATCCCGCATGTCCTGCTCCATCCCACCTGGGACATGAATCATCTCTTTGTCCAGCATATCCATGCTATACACACAGTACAATAAGACATTCTGAGAGAGACCACATTTAAGATTTTTATTGGGGAATCGGGGGAAGGGGAACAGACAAGTTGCTGTTGTTTTGTTCTTCAGTCTAGTTGTGGAGGATGTTGCTTCACTGGCCCAAGTTGGCACCATCATTGCGCTCTTTCCAGACGAGGCAGATCAGTCGCTGGCCTCTGGTCGGCTGCTCAGGCGGCTGCTGGCCGCTCACGCTGGCTGCCGGCTACACATGGTAGCTTATGGCAACCCACTGCCACAGGGGCTGCAGCTTACGCCGTCGCCGGCAACCCACAGCAGCCCAGCTCCAGGTTGAGCTGTTGTTCAGCATCTTAGCTGCAGAGGCAGTGTCACTGGCCCTCATATGTGGGATCTGAACCAGGGCCCTCTGGCATCCCAAGCCAGTTCTTAATCAATGTGCCACTCAGCCGGCCCATTACTATGGCTAATTTATATATTAAACTTTATCATAGGTATTATGTATGTATAGAAAAAACATACTATACATAGGGTTTGTTACTATCTGTGGTTTCAGGCATCCAGAGGGTCTTGGAACGTACTGCCAATGAATAAGGGGGAACAACTGTAGTTTGCAAACCACAGCTTAACGTTAGACCTTTACTTCAACTATTAAAGCAACTGATGAACAATTTCTTTTCTATTTTTATCAAGGCAATCTGCCAAGGGGGGCTTAAAAATTAGGTGCTATACAAATAAAGGCAATAAAAAAGGGTTTTCAACAATTAAATAATGCCTTATAAAATTTAGAGACCAATCTCTAATAAGGATGACCATCACAAACCATAAATATCAACTCATATCTATACAATTAGGACTGTTATGTAAACATAATAGCCACTATGAGATCTGTTATATGTTATTATTAAGTTGCCTATGTTTGAGTTTCTGCCTACAGAAACAACAATTTCATGATTCACCGACTTTTTTTTTTTTTTTTTAAATCATACGTATATGTCTTTCTTGGCTTGGTCAAGAGGGAACAGCCTTTTTCAAAAAAATTCATGCATGTTTGACAGTCAGAGCACAGGCAGCTATAGTTAACTCCCTGTTACTGTGGAAATTAAGTGTGAAAATTAGTAACCATAGGCTCTAAATTAATATATAATTTCTAAATTAATATAGTCTCTTTGACTGTCAATGTTCTTAGCTCACTAAGGAAGGTTATGTTATTCTCAGTCTATTTACTATCTCACAGTTGCCCTTTTATCCAACTAAACAAACCAATCAATATAAATCATCCAACAATGGATTAGATAGGATAGGAAGTATAGAATGGGGTATTACCGATTTTATACAATAGAAACTTTCCTAAAAGTGATTTAATACAAATTAAGGTAAGATAATTATGGAAGGATAAGTATATACTAGAATATGTTATTTAAAGGAATCCTTGAGGTCCAGTGACACTGCCCTCTGCAGCTAAGATGCTGAACAACAGCTCAACCTGGAGCTGGGCTGCCATGAGTCGCCGGTGACAGGTAGGCTGCAGCCCCTGCTGCAGTGGGTTGCCATGGGCTACCATGTGTAGCCAGCAGCCAAGCGTGATCGACCAGTGAGCGGCGGTCCAGAAGTCAGCGACTGATCTGCCTCGTCCGGGAAGAGCGCAATGATGGTGCCAACTTGGGCCAGTGAAGCAACGTCCTCCACAACTAGACTGAAGAACAAAAAAACAACAGCAACTTGTCTGTTCCCATCCCCCCAATTCCCCAATTAAAAATAATAATAATAAAAAATAATAAATAAAGGAATCAAAACGTGAGATCTTTGTCAAGTGAAGAATGCTTTCCAAGGGAAATTGGGACTCTCCCAGTTGTATGTATGAAGTTGCATATGTTTAAGGCAAGTTATACCATCAGCTACATTTTCAACTATAGGCAAAACTTCTCTACTTTAGAAAAATTTTAAAAAGCAAATTTAAAAATCTGATTGTATCTAAATTATGTGATGAGCAAAGTAAGTCACCACATTGTAAAGTACTGAAGTGACGTTTACAGAAATATCAATTTCCTTCAAGATTAATTTGTTTACAAAAAATATTTTAGGATCACTATCATTAAAGTAATTGTATATACATAGAAATTGTATGCACATAGTGAACAATGGGTAAAGCATTAAAAAAGCTACATAAAGATAATTTGATGAGTAATGTTCATATAAATACAAGCACGACTGAGCTTTTCCAATGTATATAAACTTAAATTACTTTTAAAGATCCACAATCTGATCAGTAATATTAAAAATTATAATCTCATGAAATTATTTTTGTTTCCAAAGCACATGGGAGTGAGGTAGCATGGGAATGTGGAAATAAGTGATACAAAATTATTCTATCCCCTCCTCTTTTTACTAAATTTGCCAAATAGTCAAAAGGAGTGGGTGGAGTCATTCCTGGCAGAGGGAGCTTCATGTAGAAAATACATGTTAATGTAAAAGACAGTGGTCAATGAAACTTTATAATGCATAAACATGCTAAATGTAAAAAGATGTAGTAATGTTCAAGTTAAACAATTATTAACATATGCTCTTAAAAGAAACATATTTCCCTGTTCTGTCACTACAATAGCAAGCAACAATGCATTCCACCTCATCATCAACTCCATGTGAAACAAATTTTGGTCTTAGGTGCTATCCTCCTGTAAGAGGAACCAGACTTCTAGGAGAAGACTAGTTCCATGTCTTGGGGCAGGAAAATAATCAAGACAGGCCAGGAATACCTTGTTGTCAGAAAGCACAAAGATTTACTTATTTTAAAGGCCCAGGATAGTGCTCAACGAACAAAGGAGCCAGTTTGAGGTTACCCAGGCTGTCACAGTTGGAACATTAAAGAGAATAATAATTATAGCTAAATGGAACAAAGTCTATGATAAGCCATGAATTCATAAGATACAAAAAGGAAAGTTAAAGAAATAAAAAGACAGCTGTAAAAAAGGGTGAAAATAAGTTATTAGGCTGGTGTTAACATTTAGGTGTTTTGTTTCTCCTATTAAGTATATGTCTGTTTATAAAGTATAGCTGTGTACTTTTGGTTTGGGTACAGGAAGAAGGGGTAGATACAGGGAACTGTAGCTAAGCCAAACTGAAATAGCAAGTTATACATCACTGGGACCTTAGTATAAGCCTGAAGGGTAAATTTGCTTTCCTTCTGGACCATGGATAGTATAGGTAAGACTTCTACTTGGGTCTGAGGTCAAGCAAGACAACCTCCCAAGCGCTATGCCACCCCATTCCTACACAGCACCCTGAAATCACAGCTAAGAGCATCCAGAGTAGCCCCAAATCAATAGTTCCCACCACTTGATCTTCAGGGCTTATAGTTATTACTATAAGCATTTTGAGGTAACTATAAAATAAAGAAAAGAATTCACATTCCTTACTCAGTATTTCACCAGGTTTCTCTGTATATCTGAAATCAGGTTAGACCAATCCAACTACCACCACATTATCACAGGTCTTTGATATTACCAATAATGAAAGATTCTTTACATAGGAATGGGACCCTGGACAAATTCCAGTTTAACAGTCTGCCTTTACATACTACAATTCTCAAAATGTTACTTCTAATCAATCAAATAATACATGTTCCACGCTATGGTGAATGCTAAGAATGAGACGTCAATAACTGTCTGCCAAGAGCTTATGAAATTTAGCAGTCCTGATTACTGCTACAGCATGATAGACTGCTAGACCTGAAAGAGGGATTAGGGAACACAATGGGATTCTGTCCCCTACATCAGAGACATTAATGAATTACAATGCACAGATCAAGATTTTTCTTAAAGTCATTGTTCTTTCAGTTATCGTTATAATTATGGCACTTGACATTCAATCTCCATAATAACTAGTCCCTATACACATAAACAGTACAGAAATAATTTAATACACAGAGTCAAATGCAATAGATCCAAATAAATAAGAATTTAAAATTTTCATTGAGTCTGGGAGTCTATAGAACATGATATGGGCTCCCTCTGCTGGTGGTCAACAGCAGCAGCTCCACGACACCAACAAAATCGCTGACAAAAGAGTAACAAAAGCCAAAGTGGCTTTGACTGTGTTTCGTCGTGTATTTTACTACGGATCAATCAAAGGCAACACTAAAAATGATTGCGTTTCATTGCAACTACTAAAAAAACAAAAACAAAAAAAACCCCCAGCAAATTGTAAATCTCAATTATTTGTGTTATTAGAACAGAGGGATAATTTAAAATTTCATTTTCAACTGGACTGTGCATGTGTGGCTTAGCAGCATATTTTCTTTCCAAAACAGATTTCTCTTAGTTTTCAATTTTTAAGTTTCAATTTAAATTATTTTAAATCTGAATCCTTGTAACTTGGAAAAGATGTCAAAGGCCGTTGGGGAATGCTGACCTGTGAGGTGCATAGAGCACACAAATCGCACATGGTTATTTGAGAGGTGAACAGAACAGTATTGGCTGGTTACAGCTGGTAAAGCTGTCACCACAGCTAGCTTTTTACAATACTACCTTCTAGAAAACTCACGTAACCTTTGGTTTGTCCTAAATGCAACTAGTATACTAAAATAGATTCAGCCAACTTCCAGTACTGGCAGAGTAGTTCGGTTAGACTAACTCTGCCGCAAATGTAACCATAAATTCTGGACAGAACATTAAACATTCACTATTTGAAGGTATTACAGACCGACCAAAATCAGGTACACACTGCAACTGGTGAGATTTGGGAATTTGTGGCCTTTTGCCTGACACTCTCCTCAATCCACAAAGAGCATGAATAGCCTCACCTTACTGGCTTGAAGTATCATAGGATAGAGTTCAGGACTGGTAGAGTACTCAAAAAATTATGGAAGAAACCTGAGAGGGAAAGGCAGGAAGAAAGCCTAAAACATGTTTATAAAATCTACCCCAAGTTTTCACTTCCTGCTAAAGTACACATCATGGGGAGACCGCAGGGAGCCCCGCAATAAAGCAGCAGCTGGAAGCTGCAAAGAATGGGCAGAGGTTTCAGCTGCTGCCCAACAAGGGAGACAAGAGTCCCAAACATGTGTTGAGCAAAGCTGTCTGCTAGAACAAACATCACATTTCGGAGGAATACAACAGAATCCAGACAATGTATTAGTCAGAATATCCAGTATCCAATAACAAATCACTTAGTAAGAAAAAGGAAAATGTGACCCATACTAAAATAATAATAATAATACAGTCATCAGAAATCAACTCCAAGATGATCCAGATGTTGGAATTATAATACCAGTGACAAAGGACCTGTATCCTGACTCTAAAAAAAAACTTAATAAAAATAAACCAATTAAAAAAAATGAGCAAAAGGCTTGAACAAACGCTTCACAAAGGAAGATTTACAATGGCCAATAAGTACAGTAAAAAGTGCTCAACATTTGTCATCAGCGAAATGCAAGTTAATACTACAATACAATGAGATGTCACTTCATACCCTCTAAAATGACTACAATAAAAAAGACCAACAGCCAGTGCTAAATGTGGAGCAACCAGAATTCGTACACATTGCTGGAGGGAATGTAAATGGTAAATGGTACAATCACTTACAAAAAGGTTCAGCAGTTCTTCATAAAGTTAACTATACACTCAACTGCTTCATTCCTAGATATTTATCCAAGTACCTACAAAAAGACCTACATGCAAACATTCAAAGCAGCTTTATTCACAATGGCCAAAACTGAGCCAATCCCAAAGCCTCCAAACAGGGGAATGAGTAAACAAACTGTGGCAAATTCATACAATAAAAAGGGATGAGCTGGGCCTGCAGAGTGGCGCATTGGTTAAGAGTTGGTTTGGGACGCCAGCTCTGAGCAGCAGGGCCCCAGTTCGGATCCCACATGAGGGCCAGTGATGCTGCGCCCTCTACAGCTAAGATGCTGAACAACAGCTCGACCTGGAGCTGGGCTGCTGTGAGTTGCTGGCGACAGCGTAGGCTGCAGTGGGGCTGGCCAGCAGTGGGCGTGGGCTTTCGTGAGCTGCTGTCCAATAGCTGATGAGTGAGTGACTGCCTCACCCGGGAAGAGCGTCATGATAATACCAACATGGGCCAGTGAAGCGACGTTCACCACAACTAGACTGAACAAAAGGACAGCAACTTGTCTGTCCCCTTCCCCAATTCCCCAATGCTGTTCCACTCCCCCAATTACCCAATAAAATCTTTAAAAAAAAAAAAGGATGAACTATTCATACGTGGCACAACATGACGAATCTCACACACAGTATAGTGATTAAAAGACGCTGGACACAAACAAGTGCACATTTTATAATTCCATTTATATGGCGTTTAAGATAAGACAAATCAGAACAGAGATGAGTAATAAAAAAAAATATGGTGGGTCAAATAGGAGCTTAGACTTGATATGGAAAGGAAATAAGTTTGCTTCAAGTTTTGAAGCAGGAAACTACTTACAAAATGGGATTTAATACTTTCTAGAGATTAAATTTTACTTTTAAAAGCTTATTTTTAAATGAAAACTTCTGCTTTAGGATGCATCTAACTTGATCTGCTGTAGAAAGCTCTTAACACAGGTGAAATATGTATGAAAGTTTTCAGACCAAATGAAGATAAAGGTATGGTTATAGCCTTTATAATTTACTTCCAAGTGGTTCTGATTTCAAGTAAAAGAGCAAGAGAACGCAGATGTTAGGGGAGGATCTAAGGGTTAAAATGTGAATAATCTTAATACAGATTAAAATACAGGGCTACAGTTATTGAGGATGTTATATATCTGATACAAGGTTGGACTTGCTTCAAATGTGGAGTTTTACTTTGCTATTCATTTTTTTATTCTGGCTACAGTAACTGCCCTATGCCAAATTTTCTATTAAAATACGTTTACTATATGGAGGTTGGGAAAAGTTCCTAGTAATAAAATAAATTCCAGCATGCATTACCTTGTCCTGAAGGGTTTGCTGCCATCTTCCTATTTTCTGTTTCAACTATGTTCAGTGGCAATTGGTCAGCACTTTACAATCACCTGTTAAAAATATGTGTACATGCATATAAAATGCACCATACTTTAATAACAAATTAAAAGCTGTCAGGAACGGCTAGCCTCCCTACAATGAAACGTTTGCAGTTTTTTCATCTCTTCAGAAACATACATCTGAAAAGCACAGACTTAAATCACAAATTTTAACTCTGCAAGTGCCTCAAGTATTTAGAGTGTGAGGTTAAATGTTTATTATTGCAGCTGTTGATACCAACATTTAACATACTGTCTTTAATTATCATTAGGATGTGTTGACCAGATACTGCCAAATGTATGAGCCAATTGATAACATCAATACGATCAGTGTTAGGAAGAAGAATCACTCATCTATGGTGCCTCGCGATTCACTTAAAAAACGTACCCAGCAACAAATGTGTACACTGAAAGCTAAAAAGGAAAACGAGGGGAGATACCAAATGAACAAGACCCTGCTCCTGCCCTCAAGGAAAATATAATCCGGTGGGAAAATATAGTCTCATTCAAGCAAGCACACTAAAAAACTTTAACAAACGCGCTCTTTAAAAGCCGTACACAGCTCTGGAAGGAGAGGGGAACTGCTTCTATTGGCGTGATAAGGGATGACTTCAGGGAAGCCCGGGAATGTACAAGGGCTAGCAAACAGATGTCAGTTTTGAACAAAACACGGTTAGGTGTCTCCTGTGGCTGAAGCACAGGGGTAGCAAAGCCCGGTTAGGACGGGAAGGACAAGAGGGCCACATCTTGTAAAAGGGAACATCCATCAGGGATGTGACAGGGCGGGAGCTGCGTCTAATAAGGGTACCTGCAGGCAGGCGTAGAAGACAGACTGGGCGGGGGCTGCGGCTGAAGTGAAAGAGAGGAGTGAGAAACTTTGGGAGGCGAGGGACGCGGGGAGGCCACTGCCCAGTGGCATCAGAGACAGCGGTAGCAGGTCAACGCCGGAGCCACACATCTCCATCCCCCGGCGCCAAGCGGTTCTACTTACCAGGGACGCGAGAGCGCCCGGAACAGCCTCGCGTTCGGATCGCGTTCTCCAAGGGGGCGCGACCACTCAAACACCGGCAAGCCGATCCCAACGTGCGGCTCTACAACCTTCCCGCCCCCGCTGCGCTTCCGCCTCCAGATGACGTAAACCCGAGGGAGCGGAAGTCCCGCCTCCCACTCAGTCCCAACGGCCTCTGCCCATGGCGATTCGCACTTTGAGCCTACGCCACTTCCCTTCCGAAGAGTGGCAGCCGAAGAGGCACATGGGAGATGGAGGCCGCATTTAGGGGGCGGGGCCCGAGCGGGGCGGGGCGCAGTGACGTATCCTGCAGGTTCAGCTAGGCAGGGGCGTGGTGGAGACCAGCTGGGTCCCTAGCACCGATCGTAGCCCTTTCGTGGAAGCCGCTGCAGGGAGAAAAGCCTCCAGCCCGGCGGATCCTGCGACGATGTGAATCCACTTAGGCTGGGATTGAGGCCCAGCTGCTGCCGGGACTTAGAGGGTGAGTCTTCACAGGCTGGACTCTCTGTCAAGCTGTAACAACTATCTCGGGGATATTTTTCTTTTATAGTTTACATAATTATACATAAGAAAAGCACTAAACATGTAGAAGTTTTTACTGCTATTCAATAATCTGTACTTAAGAAATGGATGTGCCACATCTTAAAACACTGAGGCCCTCTTAGTGATATCTCACCTGATGCCTGATTCCAGCACAATAGATTTATACAATATAAGCTAACTGTATATTGATGTGTGTCACCTGTTCTGTGGTCGTTAATCCATTTTGCATCTTTGTTAGAATTTGAACATATGTTCTTAATAATCGATGTTTGCTCAACAGTAAATGTTTATGATGCACTATTTTGTTGTGCATGGATCTGTGACTGAAGTAATAACACTACCAAGCATTTATTGAATACCGTCTGAGTGCCAGGTGCTTCCCGTGCATCAGCCCCAGGCCTGTCATCCCTGATTTGTATATGAGACTCAGAAATGTTACTTATTCTGTCAAGCAGCCAGCAGAGTTTCAAAGGACTAAAGGTCTGCCAGATACTAAGCCTTAGGTTCTTAAACCTTACACATCATCTCTGCTTTGGAGGAAGGAATTTCTCTCAGACCAGCTCTTGCTGACTCCTTTAATCTAGATACAAAGTGTAACACATGAGCCTTTTGGTAGTTGGTCAGGATTCTTTTTTAGTTGAGGCCTTTTTGAGTCCTGGCCTGACTAAAAAGATGAAAGAGATGTATAGGAGAACTTTTTGGTTTTAGATTGCCTGACTAGACGACACAGAAGCTAGGACATAAAAAAGCTCCAGCCTAAGTCCCACATGAACATTCTGAACAAAGTTCATTTAAGGTGAATGGGAAAACTAAGAGTTCTACTGCCAGAACAACATTTTGCAGTTTCCTGGCAAGTTCAGCCTCTCAGGGTTGAAAGAACATTATCAGGAGAAAGATAAATTTAACTTGCTGATAATCATTTTGCCCTTTACTTGGTGGGTGTTAGCCCTTGAACCCCTTTTTCTTCTTCTTGAGAGTTTTTGGAACTCCTGACTCACAAGAATTTTAACGTATCGGTTAATAGTGGGTCACTTTGAGTTCAAATCTCAGCTCTGACTTTTAATAATTTGTAAGCCTTTGTTTAACTTTTCAGTGCTTCAGTTCTGTCATCTATAAAAAGGATATAAAAGTAAATAAGTGACCACCTCGAACCCATTAGATGGCAACTATATTAAAAAAACAAAACAAAACAGAAAATAACAAGTGTTGGTGAGATTGTGGAGAAAATGGAACACTTGTGCACTGTTAGTGGGAATGTAAAATAGTGCAGCTGCTGTAGAAAACAGTATGGCAGTTACTCCAAAAATTAAAAATAGAATTACCATATATGCTCCTGCAATTCCACTTTTGGGTATATACCTAAAAGAATTGAAAACAGGGCCTTCAAAAGATATTTGTACACCCATGTTCATAGCAGCACTATTCACAATAGCCAAAATGTGGAAGTAACCTAAGTGTTCAACAGATGAATGGATAAACAAATTGTGGCATATACCATATTTCCCTATGTATAAGATGCACCCTTTTTTGAAAAATTTGGAGTCTAAAAACTGGGTGCGTCTTATACAGTGGTTGTAGTCTTTTTTACTTGCATTTCCTGCTTTTCTTGCGCTTGTTTTTCGCTTGTTGTAGATTTTTTTACTTGCATTTCCCACTTTTTCGCACTTGTCTTTGCGCTCATTGTTTCGCACTTGTTACCGGTGTATTGCAGTAACTTTAACTTTATTACATAAAGTTATTGAACTCAAGTTTTAATCATCATAAAATTCATACAACTCCTCATCACTGTCAAAACTCCTAACCATTAGCTTGTCCTCATCTGTGTCTGATGACAAATCACCCAATTGCCCTTTGCTCTTCAGTCCATTACGGTAGGTTACATTTTGCCACGTTCTGCCCAGAAATGGCTCAGAAAAGATTTTTGTACGGTGCTGAATTCAAGTTAAAAGTGATCCAGTTTGCAAAAGTGAATGAAAATCGTGCTGCTGAATGTAAGTTTGGTCCTCCTCCAACTGAGAAAACAATCCGAGACTGGCTTCGGGAAGAAGAAATCCTACTGAAAACACCACTGCAGAAGAAGGCCATGAGAGGCAAGTCAGCAAAATGGTCAGATTTAGAGAGGGAATTGAAGATATGGATTGAAGAGCAAAGGGCAATTGGGTGATTCGTCATCAGACACAGATGAGGACAAGCTAATGGTTAGGAGTTTTGACAGTGATGAGGAGTTGTATGAATTTTATGATGATTAAAACTTGAGTTCAATAACTTTATGTAATACATTTTTTTCAAATTTCAGGCCCCAAAATTAAGGTGCATCTTATACATGGGAGCGTCTTATACATGGGGAAATATGGTATGTATATACACATATATACATACACATATATATGTATATGTATATATGTGTTTGTGTGTATATATATGTAAACACACACATACATACCAGGGGTGCCAATGTATACAAGTGGACACTTTGTCAACATTGCTCAAGCAGTAGTTCGCTGTAATCAGAAGTGCCTGGACACTGATGGTAACCACTTTGAGCACTTCTTGTAATTGCAGAAGTCGAATGTGACTTGTATTCATCCTTTTTTTTTTTTTTAAGATTTTATTGGGGAATTGGAGAAGGGAACAGTGTTGGGAAATTGGGGAAGGGGAACATTGTGTTTTTCCAGGACCCATCAGCTCCAAGTCAAGTTGTCCTTTAATCTTAGTTGTGGGGGGGTGCAAGCTCAGCTGTTCAATCTAGTCGCAGGGGTGGGTGTGAGGTGGGTGGCACAGCCCTCCATCCCATGCAGGAGTTGAACCAATAACCTTGTTGTTAGGAGCATGGGCTCTTACCAGCTGAGCCATCTGGCTGCCCATTGGCAGCTCAACGGCAGCTCAGCTCGGGCACAACTCACTGGCCCATGTGGGAATTGAACCAGTGACCCTGTGCTCAGAGCTCATGCTCTACAACTGCGCCACCCAGCTGGCCCTCATCTTTTGTTATTTGTATATATTGAGTTACAATTTTAATACAGTTTTCCTTTCTTAAAATGTGTATGCATTTTTTATGCACTCTGTATATTTTTCTTAGTCCTCAATTCCTTCCTCACAGCTCCAGAAGCCCTTGGAATTTCCCAAGTGTTGAGTGTGATAAAGGTGTCTTTTGTTATGTTAATGAGTAGGTTTTGTAACACACCTAACGTTGGGGACTAGCTGCAGTGGAGCCACTAAGTGATTAGAGCAGTGGTTCTCAACCTTCCCAATGCTGCGACCCCTTAAAACAGTTCCTCATGTTGTGGTGACCCCCAACCATAAAATTATTTTCGTTGCTACTCTATAACTGTAATTTTGCTACCGTTATGAATCGTAATGTAAATATCTTTTTGTTTTCCAATGGTCTTAGGTGACCCCTGTGAAAGGGTCGTTTGACCCCCAAAGGGGTTGCGACCCACAGGTTGAGAACCGCTGGATTAGAGGGTTGGAACATCCAGTTCCACCTCTGACTTCCAGGGACGGGAGAAGGGCTGGAGATTGAGTTCAATCACCAATGGCCAATGATTTAATCAATCATGCCTATGTAATGAAGCCCCATAAAAACCCAAAAGGAGGGTGTTGGGAGAGCTTCCATGTTGGGGAGCCAGAACGTTTCCATGTGCCACTGTGCCAGGACCCAAGCCCCATGAAGACAGAAGCTCCTTTGTTTGGGACCTTGCCCTACGTATCTCTTCATCTGGCTGTTCATTTGTATCCTTTAATATCTTTTGTAATTAAATCAGTAATCTAGTGAGTAAACGGGTTTTGCTGAGTTCTGTGAACCATTCTAGCAAATTAATTGAACCCAAGGAGGGGTTGTTGGAATGTCCAGTTTGTAGCCAGTTGGTCTGAAGCACAGGTAACCTGGTTTTGCATCTGTCCTTTGAAGTGTGTGTGTTGGAGGGAAGGGGAGTGTCTTGTAGAATTGACCCTTTAACCTGTGGAATCTGACGCTATCCCCAGGTAGTGTCAGAATTGAGTTGAAATCTTTGATACCCTGCGGGTGTCTGAGAATTACTTGTTGGTAAGGGGGACCCCCTCCCCACGTTGGATTTGGGTCCAGGAACTCTATTACTTTGTGATTCCGTTTATATGAAATATTGGGTTGTCAGAAAAGTCATGATGCATTTTTGCAACGAAAACCATAGAAAAAATACATCATGACTTTTCCAACAAACCAATACTTAGTTAAAATCATAGAGACAGAAACAGATTGGTGGTTGCCGGGGCTTGGGGAGGGAAGAATGGAGAGTTGTTTAATAGGTATAGAGTTTCAGTTTTATGAAATGAAGAGAGTTCTGGAGGTAGATGGTGGTGATGGCAGCACCTATGAAAGATCTGTCTTTTACTGGATATCATGGTACTTGGTCAGTAGGTCAGCTGATAAATACATGGGGCAGGGGTGGGCAGGGGAAGTCCAAGATAAAAGGAATACATGTTACAGTCCTGTGGCTCTATTGAACGATAAGGAAATGTGAGGTAGCAGTATGGAAACTGCTTCATCCTGAAGCCATTATGATTGTTACAGACCTTCAATATCAAAGTAGAGCTGAGAATAGTCCTCAATTTCCAATTGAAGGCATCCTAATCCTCTTTTACTATTCTGTGATCAAATATTTATGGGCAATGCATTAGGCTAGACAGCTTTTAAAATCAAGTGTGTGGAAGTTTGAGATAATTACTGTATTCGTTATCTATTGCTTGTAACAATTACTCCCAAACTAGTCAGTTTAAAACAACAACTATGTATTCTGTTAGTTTCTGAGGGGCTGGAACCTAGGCAGCATAGATGGGTGGTTCTGGCTTACGATATTTTATGAGGGTCCAGGCAAAATGCCAGTTGGAGGGGTGGGGCGGTGCTTTGGTCATTTGAAAGCTTGACTGAATGGAAGGATCTGTAGGCAAAGCTCACTCATGTGGCTGACAGCGGGAGACTTCAGTTCCTTACCACACAGGCCTTTCCAGAGGATGGCTCATGACATGGCAACTCACATAAAGAGATAGAAGCCACAGTGTCTTTTATAACCTGATTTTGGAAGTGACATGCCTCTTGCTTCTGCCATATACTGTTGATCACACAGACCAACCTCAATACAGTGTAGAAGGGGACCACGAGGCTGTGAATAATATTATACCAAGAGGTGGGATCACTGGGGACTGTCTTAGTCCATTTAGGCTGCTATAACAGAATACCATAGACTGGGTGACTTAATAAACAACAGGATTTTATTTCTCACAGTTCTGGAGCCTGGGAAGTCCAATATCAAGGTGCCAGCATGGTCAGGCTCTGGTGAGGACCCCCTTCCTGGTTAATAGATGTCTGTCTTTTACTGTAACCTCACATGGGGTCTCCTTTATAAGGGCACTAATCCCATTTATGAGAGCTCTGCCCTCATGACCTCATCACCTGGCAGCTGGTGCAGATTGAGACCCAGTGTGGAGTCAGGTCTCGCCCACAGTTTGCAGGCCCAGTCTGTGTGGCACAGACACCAAGGCATTAGGTCACTCTGCCTCTTTCCCCATGGAGGGAGGTAAAGGGGTGCCTCCTATCGAACATAATAAAAAATAATCTAGAGGCTCTGGCTAGAAATAAATGAGAAAGATTTATTCATGGGTCTCAGAATTTGCAAACTGAAAACATAGCTAGGCAAAACCCAGAAGTATTCCATGGAACAAAAAAATTATTCATTTTTATCATGTAACTGAATCACAAGAGAGAAAGGAGCCCTGCGATATTAGCTATTTGAATGGCCCATTGTGACATGTCAACTAGTATCGATAATTATGACATGCATTTCAGGTCATCAAGCAGTCTGGTCACGTAGAGGTTTTCTTTGAGGAGGCCTTACGCTTGACTGGAAACCAGGCACTGATGCATACTGTACTGATGATAATCTGTATAATGTCTAACGCAGGAGTGAGGAGTTACAGAAACGTTCAAAAGTTCAAATGTCAAAGATCAAATATTAGAACAAAAGAATGCTCCTACCACTCTTATCACTTAGGAATTTACAAGGGTTTCAGGAGCTCTGTGCCAGGAATGAGGGGCGAGAGATGCAGATATATACATATAGATATAGTTATATAGATATTTTCTGTTGTCTCACAAGGTCAGAAACGGACACTGCTTTTTAGTGCAGGGAATAGCTGAGCAGCAGAAGTATTTAGGTAAGAGAAAAAACAAAATTTTAACTTCCAAATACTTCATCTTAATTAGATGAATTCAATAAATTCTTGCAAAACCAACAGTTACTACTGTTTAGTGCTGAATGTCCATTACTTGGCTTTTCTTCTTCTCATTTGTGATTCTGGAGTTGCCCATGAACTAGTACAGTTGTACTGGTGGCTGAGGAATATTTCTGCAATATTAAGCAATTGATATTTGTATATTTACATATATATAGGTTTATATGTACCATGTGTTAAAAATTCAATTGATTTAATTTAAAGATCAAATTGGCTTTATTCAGTGATTCGTGAATTGGGCAGCATCCCATCTAGCAAATAGAAAGGAGTAACTTAGAACTACAGGAAAGGAAAGGTTTTTAAAGGCAGAGATGAGCGGGACAAGGAAGTCATAAAGGAAAAAAAAAGGATTTTTTCAGGCAAGGTCACCTTCCTTTGGGGGACAAAAAGGGTCTGTTAGGTGAATTACCTCACTGGTGCTGACCAAGAAATCCCAGACTGGTTAAGATTACATTCCTGGGGAAGGTTGAAACTGCAATTAGGTTAGATATTAAGTTTCAGTTTGGTGACATGGGCTTAGCACCAGTGACTCCATTTGGGACCTGTTCTTTCTTTTGAACACATGAGTGAAGCCTGACACTGATTCTTTGCTGTATGACTCTAGATTTGCTTTAAGAGATGGTAAAACTTGCATTATAAGCAGTCATTTGATAGAATTAAAATATAACCTGCGATAATAATATATCCTATGTATCCCCATTCCAGTGTTTTAATATGATATGTAAAATTGATTATTCATTTCTGAATCTAAGTATTACTTTAATACTTGAATTGGCAATTTCAGTTGTCATTTCTTTGCCGATGAACATGTTTTCTCCAAATTGAAATTAATAAACTATCTAAGAACTACAATCACTCAAGAAAGTTTGTACAATTTGACATTATGGTTGTTAAATTAATTAAACAGGGAGGCCATTAGACTTAGGTGGCTCTCATGCCAAGGCGGCCTTCATAGCCCAACCAAAACCAAAGGCTGTAAATGCCTCAAGGTTACAAACTTGAAACCCAAGGACAACCAATCACAAACAGCCAACTAGGCTTTAAGCTATAGCCAATCACTACCGTATTTGCCGGCGTATAAGACGACCCCCTAACATTTCCACTCAAAATACAGAGTTTGTTATATGGTCGGCTGTGTGCGATTTTGCGAGTGTGGTAAAATCGCATAACAGCAAAATCGCATAACAGCCGAGCATACACCCAGCAGCGCTGCTGATGCCTGAACGGTATGTGGAATGAAGTGGGCGGGCATCGGGAGGCCACTATGGCACGGGGCAAGCACTATGGGCAGTCGATCTGAAGTGTACCTGGCGTATAAGACGACCCCCCACTTGGAGGCATATTTTTCAGGGCCAAAAAATCGTCTTATACGCCGGCAAATACGGTAATTACCTTGCTTTGCTTCTGCTTTTCCTCTGTAAAAGTTTCTCCCCAGCTCCTGTTGGTGGAGCGCTCCTAACCACTTCTGGTTTGGTGCTGGTGATTCTCATTGATTTTTGCTCAAGTAAACTCTTAAAACTTTTAATATACCCTCAGTTTATCTTTTACAACTGTCAATGGATTCCAATTTATGTGAAAAATTGTATAATCTTATAATCATGTAAATTTTATTTTGCTGCTATAAAGGCAAGAGAAAGAAGTTTTATGAACTATTTATGTATTTATTTTATTACTCATGTCAAATATCAACAGACCACCCAGACATGAAAAATAATAAAGTTAGCTGTCTTTGATCGTTAGCCAGCTTTCAGTCATTTTAAGGCCATGGCTTTACACATACTTGTTAGCTTGATTTATAACTTTCAAATATTTAGACATATGGAATGTGAGCCTGCATCTGTACTCCTGCCTCAGGTTCCACAAATGCTCAGATGACCTGATTAGGCACACATTTACCTGTTTTAAGCCTGCTGCTGTTCTTTCAGCATTAGCAGAAGAAAACTAAAGTCAAAATATTTAGTAATTTCTTGATCTTTAAAAGTAAGTGTGAGAACTAACATCTTTTTCATTAGTCAAATAGTGGTCATCCAGATGACTCAGTGTATGCTATGTTATATTTTATATTCAGAATGTATTCAGAATATTAAAAATACTTTTACTTTACTAACCATTGTCACCCCAATAAACTTTAATTAAAAAAAAAAAGAATATTAAGAAAACTTTTAAGATCATCAAAAGAAAGATGCTGAGAGCACATACCAGCTCCATTTAAAAACACACTTTTGGGGTCCGGCCGAGTGGCGCGATGGTTAAGAACTGGCTTGGGACGCCAGAGGGCCCTGGTTCGGATCCCACATATGAGGGTCAGTGACACTGACCTCTGCAGCTAAGATCGTGAACGGCAGCTCGACCTGGGGCTGGGCTGCCGTGGGTAAACGTCGATGGCGTAGCCTGCAGCCCCTGCTGCAGTGGGTGGCCATGGGCTACTGTGTGTCGCCAGCAGCCAGCGTGAGCGGCCAGCAGCTGCAGTGAGCGGCCGTCCAGAGGCCGGCGACTGATCTGCCTCGCCCGGGAAGAGCGCAATGATGGTGCCAACTTGGGCCAGTGAAGCAACATCCTCCACAA